>NW_012116265.1:18507150-18512783 GCF_000951035.1 Colobus angolensis palliatus | reverse complement strand
ATCATATTTAATCTTCATATAGACCCTCTAATGTAGGCACCATTATTGTCCTCATTTAACTGTTGAGGAAACTGAGGCCCAAACTTTTTTTTTTTGAGATGGAGTTTTGCTCTTATCACCCAGGCTGGAGTGTAGTGGTGCGATCTTGGCTCACTGCAACCTCCGCCTCCCAGGTTCATGCCATTCTCCTGCCTCAGCCTCCCGAGTAGCTGGGACTACAGGTGCCTGCCACTACACCCGGCTAATTTTTCGTATTTTTTAGTAGAGATGGGGTTTCACTGTCTTAGCCAGGATGGTCTCCATCTCCTGACCCCCTGATCCGCCCACCTCGGCCTCCCAGAGTGCTGGTAATATAGGCATGAGCCACCGCGCCCGGCCAGGTTCTCTTTTACTCTCTGTGTTGGTTTCTTTCTTGGGCAGACTTTTGTCACATGACAGAAAAAATGGCCATCCACAGCCACAAACTACCTTCATACACTGATGTTTTAAAGGAAAGGAACCCCTCTCTTCTTTGGTATTTAGATGTCAAATCTCAAGGAACACTCTAATTGGCCCTGTTTGAGTCATGTGCTCATCCCTGAACCAATGGTTTTGGATGTGGACTACTCTAATTGGCCAATTCAGGTCGCACCCCTCACATCTGGATGGGGGCAATGAGGCCCCTCCAGGGCCACAGGGAAGAGGGAGAGAAGTGGTTCTCCAAAGAAAGGAATGCTGAGAACAACATACATCCACTATACTCCTCCTCTCCCTAAATCCACCTGCCCCAGCATTTTTTTTTTTTTAAATAGAGATGGGGGTCTCACTGTATTGCCTGGGTTGCTTTTGAACTCCTGAGCTCAAACAATCCTCCTGCCCCAGCCTCCCAAAGTGCTAGGGTTACAGGTATAAGCCACCATACCTGGTCTTTTTTTGTTTGTTTTTTGGAGACAGGGTGGTCTCACTGTCATCTAGGTTGGAGTGCTGTGGAGTGGTCACAGCTCACTGTAACTTCAGACCTTCCGACTCCTGGGCTCAAGCCATCCTCCTGCTTCAGCTTCCCAAATAACTGGACTATGGGCACATGTCACCATGCCCCGTTGTTGTTGTTGTTTTTTAATACTTTTTTTTTTTTTTTTTTGGAGAGACAGGGTGTGGCTATGTTTCCTAGGGTGGCTTCCTACCTTGGCCAGCTAAAGTGCTAGATACAAGTATGAGCCACCACACTCAGCCTGCTCCAGCATTTTAACCAGAGAAGTTACCATTTCTTCATCCTCCGAAAACTGTATTGTGTTAGAAGATTAAAGAGAAGACACTAGGCTTTTCCAAGAGATGGCTGCATTTGTATGGATGCTGATTTATTCTTAAATCTTTAGACATATTTTATAACATTCTTATTGGTGGTCATTGGAAGAGAAGCCTTCCCATTCCTAGCTCACAAGTTTTCTTCTCAAATATTTTAGCCTTGAATATTTATATAGACACATCTATATGTATGTATATTCATATATATATAAATGTTTCAAAATGTTAAATTAGACATCCCCCTGCCCCCCTTCCCAAGTCACTACCACTCCAGGGAAGAGCTTGGGAGGCTTGTTTCTCCTGGTGGGTGTTTGATTGATCGAGGGAAGAGCAACAGGAAGAAATCACCATAAACAGGTTTATGTAATTTGCAGACTACAATAACAGCTAGTTTCAACTTCATGTTTGATTTCATGACATCATCCTGCTTTTCACTGTAAGAATTCTGCACGGCATAGGTTTTTGTTTCAAGCAGAGCAAAACATTTGCTTTTGAAAACTGTGTGATAACTCCATGGATCACCAGGGACATCTGAAAAACTGATATTGAGATTTACTTTATCTATACCAGGACTTGCAAAATCAAATGCCCCCAAGGGCTAGGCAGGTTGGGTGGAGACTGTGTCAAACTGGGTGTTTAAGTCCCATTTCAAGGGGCAGCTTCTAGTGGACTCCAGCCTATTGTTGCCATAAGGAAGTGCATGCCATGGAAGATACTAACTGTTTACTATTTTCTGGTTCCTTTCTCCTCCGTGGTCCATGGGAGGACTGAGCTTCCTTGCATCTTTGAAATTAAGAATGGCCATGTGACTTGCTTTGGCCAATGAAACATAAGCTAAAATGATGTATGTCATTCTAGGAGGAAAAATTTCACTGCTAGTGCTCGGCCCTCTCTACTTCTTTTTCTCTGCCCTGGTGGCCATGAATGTACTTGTTGATATGAAGGTATCAATACTGAGGCATCATCTATAAGACAGCTGCCCTGGAGAATCACTTCAATCCACAGTTGTCTTGTGTGAGTGGGAAGTAGCCTTTCTTTTGTTAAGCCAATGAGTTTGGGGGGATATTTGTTACTGCAGCAAAACCTAGCTTATCCTGACTATTACATATGCCCAATGTTGCCTGACTTTGATATTTTTAAAAGAGAAGTTTGAAATCTAGATTTTTTAATATGAAATCTTTGCTATATTAAAACATTTTTTTTCTACAATTATTTTTTTGAGATGGGGGTCTTGCTATGTTGCCTAGGCTAGACTTGAACTCCTGGGCTCAAATGATCCTTCTGCTTCAGTCTCCTGAGTAGCTGGTACTACAGGTGAGCACCACCATGCCTGTCTTTTAAAAAAACGAATTTAAGGTTGAAGCCAGAAAAGCCAGATTTTCAGCCCTGCCAGCTATGGGTTTGCAATTTTGGTCTATAGAATTTGAGTAGAGACTGGAGCAGCAATCCTGTGTGAACTCCTACAGTACTTATAGCCAGTGTTGCATCATTAGCTCTTAGCTACTCTTGGTCTTGCTATTGATTAGCTTGTAAATCATTTTTCCTAATTAGATGGGATGTAGGAACAGGTGAGAAATCATGTCTTAAAGTTTGTGTACCTTGAGGGTGCACAGATTTTCAGTAAATACTAGGATAAAGACTAGCTGACTGGCTGATTACTCAGAACTATCACTTTCTGCTTTGATTTTGGAGGAGCAGGTCTCGGGAATTCACTATTTTACCTCACCATTTCAGTTTTCCCCTCTTTGCAAAGAGCTTGGGATTCATCAATGCCCATTAAACTTTAAAATGAAATAGTCCACATAAGTCACAGATGCAAAACCCCCTGTATTAATTAGGACTTTTCTAATTGCAAGTAATAGGAAACCCAAATTCAAACTGCCTTGGGTAAGACATAATTTACTGATTCCTATAGCTAAAACCTGCAGAGGTCAGGATAATGTCAGGCGTGACTGAATTCAGGAACTCAGGCAATGTCATTGGAACTTGATCTGTCTTTTCCTCCGTGGCTTGGCTCTACTCTTCCTCCCATTAGCTTCACTCTCAATAGATCACTTTCATGTGGTGGCTTCTGGCAGCTTCTCTTTCCAGCAGATCCACAAAATTCCCAGTCTTAATGAGATTTACTTGGGATACGTGAGGATCTCTCAATCAGCCCATTGGCTAGGGCTGGGTGTGTTAATCAGGACTTTTCTACTTCTGATAGGAAATTTAAATTCAAACTGCCTTAGGCTGAGTCACTTGTCTGTCCCTAAGAGCCAGCGGTAGATCAGCTCCATCCAGCATCCAATGTCTGCATAAAGGACCCAGTTTATGCCTCTCCCTCTAGCCACTCCCGAGGCAGTGACTATGTAGAGGGGCCTAGTAGGGAGTATGTGACCAGAAGGGAGGCCTTGGAGCTGTGTTCTTATAGCATCCTATATGAAATTGAAAAACTCCATATCAAATAACAGAGAAGACCTAATGGAGATTATAGGGAGGTAGAGGGGACTAAAGACCTCCCAAGTCACCCCTTGGTGTCACCCCTGTAACATATTTAATTTGTGGGGGAAGCAAAGGCCCAGTAGGACTGCTGGTGGCCCAGCCATAGTCCAAAACAGGCCCTAGAGAGGACGAGCTCTAACCACACACCCTAATTATTAGTCCCTGCATATAGATCAGTTTATTTTATCCAAAGCCCCAGACCAAGACACATCAAGTAGTATTGCCTCTGTTCTATGTTTTGTTCCATATAAACATCCAGACACAGGTCTCACAGGAGAAACATCATGGGGCAGTTTCACAGTCCCTGGCTTTGATCTTTACACTGTAGTAAAGGTGTCATTGGCCTTTCTAGGGTGGAGAGTCATGCTCTTCCACAAGAGTATCAAATTACTGCTCATTTTCCAATGTACAGTCTTTCAGGGTCTTGCTTTCTGCTTACCTGCCCACACCAATGCTGTGAGGGAGATTGCTAATGGCGAAGGTGAAAATGGTCAGGCAATGTCATTGGGACTTGGTCTGTCTCTCCTTCTATTAGCCCAATTCTTTTATCCAGAAAGATTTCACTGCACTGGGGAAATAAGGAGAATAAAGTCTCATGCACTCACTCACATGGGAGAGACATGCATGTTCGGGTTTGATCAATTGCACGCATCTGTCTCAAGTCTTGTTGTTTCTTTCACTCTGAGCATCTGCACTCCAAGAAGGCATGAACTTTTTTCTTTCACTTCCTTTCTTCTATGGGTGATGACCTGACATCACTCTCAGAAGGAGGCCGAAAGTCGCTGAGTATAAAACTCATCACTCCTATCTGGCTTAGGCAGAAGGTAGGGGGCTCGATGGGTACCCAGGAGCTCTGGAGGTAGGAGATGCCACCTAGGGAACCCCGTTCTACCTGAGGGCTCTGTGTCTCTGCCTTTGTAGACTGCAGGGCACCATGGATGTCACCTTCCCTCTGGAGTCCCCTTCACCATTTCCTCTGTAGGAGGATGGAAGGTGGGAGTGGGGTTGGCTATTGAAGCTGTAACGGTGAAGAAGGCCACTTGGGGTCTGCTGAGGGCTGGGTCTGCTCACTGCTGTGTCCGGAGTGGGAAGGAGAAGCCCGTGGAGCAGGGCACAAGCCCAAGGGTCAAACTGTGTCAGCAGCAGAGCAAGCCGCGGTCTCAGGCTGCAGCCCTAGCGGAGGGCAGGCTGGTGCAGCGAGCCGCCTCGGGGCCTAAGGGCGCTGGCGGGGGCCGGTGGGTAGGGGTAGGAGTCCCCAGATGCCTTCATCTCAGCCCATCCTTCTCCACCGAAAAATAAAGCAGGCTGGCGAGATCGCCTCCTCACCCGCTCAGTCCTGAAGTGTCCAAGGATGAAATTGTGCTGAAATTGTCCCTGTCTCTCTCAGTTTGGGGGGAAGCGCCGGGACTGAGGTACATGGTTAACACAGGCTGTGCGTGAAGGGACTTTTGACTTGTCCCCCGGCCCCGGCCTCTCGCTTCTCTCTCCCAGGGCTGCGGCTGCTGCCTGGCGGGCACAAGCCGGGCGGCGGTGCGCGGGGGGTGCGCTTACATAACCGCTCGCAGCGTCCTGCTTTCTCGCGCGCTCCTGCACCATGGGGTGGCGGAGCCGGGGGACTGGATGGAACCCGGTCCTCCCCCGCGGGGAGAGGAGAGCAAGCGGCCGCGGGAGGAGGGCGCCCAAGGCAGCGGGGGAGGTTAAGGTCAGTGGGTGTGAAGCGCCGGCTCCACACCCCCTCCTCCCGGGTCCCCTCCTTCCCTTCCTCTCCGTCCCCCTCTGACGTCTGGAGCTGGCAGCTCGGCCGGTTCCGCATTCCCGACCCCTCCCCGCCGCCCAGGGGCCGCTATATAGCCGGGGCTGATGCA
>NW_012116265.1:18444211-18506668 GCF_000951035.1 Colobus angolensis palliatus | reverse complement strand
GAGGCGCCCGGCAGCCCCAGGCTTCCTTTTGGTTCCCGCCCCGGGACGGGAGGCTCCGTCCGCTCCCTGGGCAGCCTGGGCGCTCCCTCCTTCTCCCTCCCGCGCTCTCCTCCCCTGTCCGTTTGCAGGGAGGTGCTCTCCTCGGGCGGCGGGGAAGGCGGGGTGAGTGGGGAGAAAACTGCCCGCGGAGACGGGCTGTGCGGGTGGAGATGGAGTGTGAAGGGCCAGGGAGGTGCGGGGTTGGGGTGGGGGTTCGACTGTGGAGGGATGAAAAGGACCTGCTGGCAGGGAGGAAGCGTGACTCCCGGAGGACCCGGACCCGGAGGAGAGTATTGAGAAGGGCTCTGGATTTCCATCCAATGAAGGCAGCTTCTCTCATGGCCATTGCTTTGGAGCTCTGGGCTGGGAGAGGATCTAGGGGTGGCCGGGGTCCCCTTTGGGCTCTCCTGTCTCCCACGCCAGGTTATATAAGGAGGCAAGCAGGCTCCTGTAGGTAACCAGCCTCTCCCTTGCCCAGCCCAGCTTAGAAGGCTCTCCTCTGCTCCTCCCCTCAAAGGAGGTTGTCGAGGGGTAGGGGTGCAGTTGGGGGTGGGAGAGTGTGGGGGTGGAGTGGGCCTTCCACCTGGACCCCTGGACCTTGGGATGGCAGAGCCAGGATTTGCCTGGGTCAGTGGGAGGAGCAGGGAAGATGAGGAGGCTGGGGAAGATGGGGAGGTCCTGGCTCTTTTGCAGGGATGGAGAGGCTGGTGGAAGGAGAAATCAACCGACCCCCTTGGGTCATCTCCAGTTGCAAGATGGCCTGGCCCTTGCCCAGGGTGCTGCCCTCCCTATTGGAATCCAGGGCATGGGGCTATGGCCCGACCACGTGTGCTTAGGGCAAATGTGCTCAGGTCTGTATCTCAGAAAGGGCTTGCAGCCTGCTTAGGCGTGTGTACCCAGGCTTAAATCTTGGTGGTCTCTCCCTAGGGTCTTAATTTGAGGAGCATCAGGAATTGGGAAGCTTTGAACCATGTTTGGGTACATTTGTACCCAAACGTCCTTTAAGCCCTTGATAGGAACTGCATTCACATATCTCCCTTCCCCCCAACCTTCCTTCCCTGAGGGTTTTTAAAAAACACTTCCCATTGCTTTTACCTTTCCAGCAAATCTGGCTGCAGCTTGGATGGATGGCTTATCTTCCTTTGCAGGTTTCTAGGGGAGAGTTTAACCAGGTATCAGGTGTGAGCACGGCTCTGATTTTATATAAACCTGAGGATCCAGGAAGAGAAGCAAAATCTATTCTCATACCTCTGGGTGGTTAAGGTTTTGCCTTGTTTAGAGCAGGGAGGATGGATTTCTCAAAGACTCTTCTGTTCCCTTCTACTTTGGCTTTGGTTCAGAGCTGCAGGCAGCTCCAGAATCTTCCTGAAGAGCTGGGTGCTGTGCGATTTGAAGGGCTGCAGGGAGTCATGGGTGTGTAGACCTCTGGCTTTTCTCCTAGGTTGGCTGCAGTCACCTTCAAGGAGATGTGTTGCAAAGTGGTGACAATGCCCCATAGAAACGATTTGGATAAGGGTCTCCCCACTCACCCACTGCCTAACTTTTGCAGCTATTACCAGGGAATGCTCCTACTGACTCCCTGGGTTTGTTGTCATCTCCCTACCTGTTTGCAGGGTGTGTGGGCATCTTTTCCAACCTGCAGAATCCCTGGCAGGAATAGGCTCTCTGGGCCTCGTTTGTAGTGGGGCTACTGGTGTTGCAATGGGCTGTCTCTCTCAAGTGTCTGCTTCCATCTCCCCTCTGGAAAGAAAGGGGCCAATGCCGACTCTAGGCCAGCCTGCTCAGTATTCATTCAGCCCCAGCTCAACTTGAGCAATCAGAGCCAGGGTTGAGGGCAAGCAACATTCTTTTCTGCCTTTCTGCTGCAGGATGCAGTTTGCTTTTTTTCCATGCGAATGAATTATGTTTGAAACCGAAATGAGAGGAAGAGAAAAATGGAGTGAGTGTGTATGGGTATGTGTGTGTGCATACCTATATAGGCAGGGGAGGGCAGCAGGCACATTATTTTTCCATTTTCCTTTAATTAAGGCTCTGTGGAGGTGTGTTTGAAAACAGAGGGTCTCCTATGCCTTTGAGGAGGGTGAGAACACTGTTTTGGCTGCATCCCGGGCCATATGCAGTGTATGGTGGCCAATGAAACCGGGCCTGGCTCGTTCTGTTGCTTGTCTTGGCAGTCGGTTCCGTGGCTTGTATTACCAACTCTGGAACTTAGGGACTGCCAAGCTCCATGTGCCTGCGTATGTGTGTGTGCGTGTGCATGTGTGTGCACACGCGTTCTTGTGTGTGTGTGTGTGTGTGTGTGTGGTTTGGCCTCTCGGAACTCAGCAGAGACAAATGCCTTAGTGACCCAGTCTTGGAATTTTCAGCCTGTGTTTCTTTACTTATTGCTGGCTGTGGGAGGCCTGGCCAGAGCCCACCATTCTTAGTTGTTGTTGTTTTTTAGTCTGTTTTCTTGCTGCAGCCCACGGGATTTTGTTGCGGAGCTCCATTTGCAAAGCTTCAGCTGGCCAATGGCATTTTTAAAAAAAACACCAGGGCGGTTATCACACCTTGTGTGTGTGTCTGTATTAGGTGTGGTACTGTTAACCCCTGCCAGCCACCAAGGACTAGAACTGGTGTGAAGCCGAAGGGGGAATAGAAAGCTCGTCCAGTAGCTGTACGCTCCCAGCTTCCTCTTGCTGCCTGGGTTAAAGATTCCTGGCCGAGATAACTTCATATGTATTTACTGAGCACCTACATTAGGCAGAGCACAAAGCTGTGTTATAGGCAAGGCCCTGGAAGCATTTCTCTGGTCTCCAGGGAAAACCAGGAGTTTCCTGGGGGTTGGTTCCAGGTTCTCCTATGGCTGGGATGGCTGTGCAGGGATCATGGCTGCCAGTGTTCAGTGGCTTCTCTTGAACCCAGCTACCCCTCATTGTCTTCTTAGGAAGCAGTGCAGGGATGGAGTAGATAAAACGGCAAAGGAGATGCTGGCTGTCTGCCTTGGGGCAGGAATGGAAACCTAGTTCTTGATGGCACCTTGTTACCAGTGTCTGTGCAGCCGTGTTCTGGCCTGCAGGGTGGAGGAGACCTTAGAGGAAACCGAGGCCAAGGGCAGGTGCTGGGCCCCATTTCTGCACCTTCTACCCAGCCCTGACCTGGCACCCTTTGTTTCTGTTCTTCAGTCAACTGCCAGGATGCAAGATGGTCCTGCCCCCTTGGGATTTAGAGCTGGAAAGTGGGAGAGCAGAGAATCCTCTGGGGAGAATCCTCTTCATGGCTGCAGGAAAGAGAGACTAGTCCAGAAGGGACCTTGAGGGGTCATCTGGCGCTAGTGCCCCTCCAGGAAGGAAGGCCCTGGTGGCCACACTGACTTCACACTTACTATTTGCAGGCACTGTTCCAGGTACTTTCCAAGTATTAACTAATTTAATCCTCTTGACAGTTATACAGGGCAAATAACATTGTTATTCTTACTTTACAGCTGAGGAAAGAGAGGCACAGAGAGGTTAGAGAACTTGCCCAAGGGCACACAGCCAGTAAGGGACAGATCTAGGATTCACACTCAGGTGATCTGGCTCCAAAACCACCACTTTTAACCCCACCTTCCTCTTGGCCTGCAGAGCTGGGGAGAGCCATCTGAAGAGAGCCTTTTGCTGCTCGCCTGCACTCTCAGTCTTGGAGCCCTCCCCCCATCATCTTGCTTCTCACCTTCTGGATCTCCTCGACTTTTGGAAGCTGCGTGACCTACGTCATTCAGATTCCAAGAGAGAGGTCATCCTGGGTGACTCCTTAGCTCCAAGAAGAGGCTTTGTGGTTGATTCTCCAAGATTAATGGTAGCAGGTACTATGCGCCATGACCACTGGCCTGGCACCTTTCTGACCTTCTCTGTGGACTCCTGCCCTCTGCATCCTGTTCTCTTCTGGGAATCTTCCCAGGCTATGGCCCCCAAGATCTCCCACTTCTCTTGTTGAGTCTCAATTGCCATTGCCCATGCCCTGCCCTCAACTGTAAACTCCCTCCCTCCTTGACTTGTCACTCTCACCTCCACGTTCTCTTAGCACCAAGCCTTGAGCCTTAAGCCATCTGCACCCACGTGCACACCCATTTTTATTCCTCATGGCAGCCCAAGCCAGCTGGTGGCCTGGAGGGAAGCTTACCTTCTCAAAGAGGCCCAGGAGTTTTATAGCCTCCTTGAAACCTTTGTTTCTATGGACAGAAAGTTCATGATGCAGATGCTAAGTTTCTCTTAACCTCTTTTTATTTACCTGTCTTTGCCATTCTGGATGAAAATGCTGATTTTTGGGCACTTTCTAACAAGAATGGCCCTTATAAATTTGACTCATAAAACAAGACTTATTTATTTATAGACACTTCCATTAAAAAAGATTTAAGGACTGGGCATGGTGGCTCACACCTGTAATCCCAGCACTTTGGGAGGCTGAGGTGGGCAGATCACCTGAGGTTGGGAGTTCAAGACCAGCCTGACCAACATGGAGACACTCTGTCTCTGCTAAAAAGTTAGCCAGACATGGTGGTGCAAGCCTGTAATCCCAGCTACTTGAGGCTGAGGCAGGAGAATCACTTGAACCCGAGAGGCGGAGGTTGTGATGAGCCAAGATCATGCCATTGTACTCCAGCCTGGGCAACAAGAATGAAACTCCGTCTCAAAAAAAAAAAAAAAAGATTTAAGGCGTTAGGTTCGTGCAAAAGTAATCGCTATTTTTGCCATTACGCTCAATGGCAAAAACCGTGATTACTTTTGCACCAACCTAATATCTTACAGATTTACATACAAAAAAATGAGAGAAGAAAACCAGAGGAAAAAGCTTAATAAGTTACCTTTAGCTTTTCTTTTGGCTGAAATGATACTTCATGTTAGTATCTCCCAGGAGGCTCTATTTTCTAGACTTGAAATGTTTCGTGGCTTTTCTTCTGCTTGTACAGTGCAGTGCCCTAACTGTGTGCCCACAGGCCACTGAGGAAGAATAGAGAGTACAGCTATCAGACCTTTTTTTTTTTTTTTCCAAGTTCTTTCCTCTTAGATCCATCTGGTCCCCATTTTCTTCAAGCTGGCTTTCAGGGAGCTGCGTCATAATCTTAGGATCAACAACAGCTTAGGGTCTACTGTGACCTTCTGAACCTCATCTATCTGATTCATGCCTTGCTAGTCGCCATCTTGGATGTGTGCTTCACCCAGCTTTCCTTCATTGACTGACTTCCAACTTATTCCTGGTCAGTGTCCCGCATTGCCAAAGTCTTCTTGGATTCCAGGCCTATATTTTGAGGCACAAGCCCCATTTCCCAATGTTGGTGTTCTGCCAATATATAGAGCTTGCTCCTTATTTATGCCCTCTAGTTACTCATGGAGACACTGAGGATGTTTATCTGCCTTTCAGACCTCCTGGGCCCTGAAAGGAAAAAACTCTGGGTTCTTCTCCTGAAGCTTTTAGTGCGTAGTTCTTCTTTTCCTACTAAATTGTTTCCGTATGGAACAACCAGTGTGGGAGATGATTTCACCTCTTGTCATCTTTCCTAAGTCTTCCTTGCAGTGGGTAAGTTCCTTCTGGATGTTATTGGTTCCTTGCCGCTGCCACCTCCACCGCCCCCCTCCCCCTTTTTATAGATCCTTAAATTACATCAAATTGTTTTATTTTTCAAATCACTAAAGTTGCCTTTCTGCCTTAGATCGTCAGCCAGCTCTTTGCAGTTAATGAGGATCCAATTATGAAAGGCAGCTGCTCAGCTCCTCCATCTTCGGTGCTCCCCCACCAGAGATGTTTAGGATGACTTCTGGCTGGTGAATGTCAGCTGCTGTGGTTGTCTCCTAGGAATGGCATGGCTGAGGGCTTTGTGGTTTGTATCTGAGCAGTTAGGGGGCTCTTTTGTAGGGGGAGGTAAGAGAGGGGGACTTTTGCTTCTACAAAGGAAAGACTAGTACCTCGTCTCCTGGGTGAGGCTTGCCACTGGGATGGATTCACAGGGGAGCAGGAATGGCAAAATTTAGGGGCCCCTGTACCCAGAGGGTGGCCGCCCCTTCAGAGGGTTCCACAGTAGCAGAAAATTCATTGTATTTTGGGATCATTTGTTAGTGTCTCATTTCTACCATCTGTGTGAGAATAAACAGAAGCTGCAAACAGCCTATCATTCCCGGAACAGAATGGGGTCTGGCTTCCATCTCCCAGAGATGGAAGGTTTAGGCAGGGAAATACACAGAAGCCTCTGGAGTGTTTTTCTTGGGGTCTACTGTGGGAATGAATAACTTGGAGGTGAAATCACAGCCTGATAATGAGCATCTAAGCTTCCAGAGACGGATTCTTACCCCATTTGCTGAATTTTGCTCTGCTGTGAATTTGCTGTCATTTGTTCATTCATTTATTTACTTAGTTCTTACTTCAACAAGTATTATTGATGACCTTTTCTGTGCCAGAAATGATGCTAAGCACTAGGGTCACCTGGGCAACAACCAGCCATGACTGCTGCTTACCACTTGGAATCACCACGCTGCTGGCCACATGGCCACATGGTTTGTTCCTGGCACAGTTTTGCTACAAGGAATAGGTCTTCCTGCTGGCTCCTTCCCTGTTCTCCTTAGAGGAGGCCAGGGGAGACATGCAGCTCATCTACAGTGCCCTGGAGCAGCCTCCTACGTGGCAGGCTGCAGCCCTCTCTGCATTGCAGGTTCCATTCCAGAGGGCTGAGAGGGGGCTCTCTTACTGCCACTAGGCTCCAGTCCAGTTCAGAGTTTGGGGGATCAGAGGACATTGAACATCCACATGCGAGAGGTCTCAGGGGCTATTTCTATGTCTGGGCTCCCACGCAGGCTACCACGGAGTTATTCAGGGAACTTCCTAAACCTGGATCTCCATGGGGGGTGGAGGGTCCTCTGTGCAAGACAATGACCCTCTACTATGGGCTGGTGTCTGAAAGCCCATCATGAGAAAGTCATTCCTTATGCTGAAGGCATCATTACCTATTGGACCCCAGGAAGGGAAACAAAAAAGGCAGAGTGAGAAAGCTTTGGTCCAAAACCCTGGGACCAGGAGTTGAGCCGTGGCTCCAATCCTCTGCAGCTGTGTGACCTTGGGGAGGCCATTTAACCTCTCTGAGCTTTAGTTTCCTCCTGTCAAAATGAGGATGTGGTTTAGATGAGCACAGGGCCTCCTTCAGCTCTAAGACTGTAATTCAATGTGATTGAGTCTCACACCTTTTTCCGATGGCCCAGGGACACTGGGTGAAGGAAGTAGAGAAAGGATGTGAGTGGGAAGGGGTGCTAAGAGGACCAGATGTGGGAGGTACAGTAGATAGAGCACAGATACAGGAGCCTGAGGATACCAAATAAAAACTCTGGGGCAAGCCAGGGAGCTATGGGCAGAGGCTTTGTGACAGATGCAGCAGGCATGCTGAGGATGAAATGGGCAGGTCCACTTCCCATTCCCAGGCACCTCGCTTTAGACACCTTGCTTTAGACAAAGTGATGGCCAGTGGAAACCTTTGTGCTTGAGGATACAAATTACTCACATACTTTTCCTCTTAGCGAAACAGAACTTATTGGGAAACAGACTCTGGACTTGGACAGGGAACCAAATTGCACCTTCAAAAGTGAAATGGAGATGGAGAATATGACTTGTACTTGTGGCCAAAACAGGTTCATGAATGCCCTTCTCTGGAATGATCTAGACATGGGAAGTGGAATGGGGACAGGTGGTTGTCAAGGGTCACCCTCCAAGGCCATTCCTGCAGGAGACAGAGAGCCCAAGAACCATGTGGCCACCTGAGTACATTAACTGCCCAGCAGAGAAGCATTGTCCAATGGACATCAGATCTTCCCTCTTCTGCCAAATACATCTCTCTCCATGGGAAGAGACAGGTAAAGATGGAAGGATAGGCCAAAGATTTTCCCTCAGGAGTGCTAAGCCAGCGAGGATTTTGATTTTATGGCCCTGGGCAGAAAGGTGAGAAGAGGGAGAAATGATTTCCTTTCCAGGGCTAGAATCTAAGAGCAGTTTTGTACTAACATGCTACTTATAAGGCTGCTCCAAAGCTAAGACTGTACATCTGACCTCCATATTCCTAGGCCCTGCTGGCTCATAGTAGGTGGTCAGTAACTGGACGGATGGGTGGGTAGGAGGAGCCCTTTAAGGGACTGGCTTTATTGGCAGACCAGCTTTCTTCACTGCCATCTGTGCCTTGAAATGACCATTTCTTCCCCATGAGCTTCCCCCAGTAAAGGGAAGAATTCCCTTGGTGTTGACCTAATTTACATCCTTCTTCCATGTCTGAATCTGTCTTCCCCTGTACATTTTTTTGGTCTAGCACAGCTGGAATATGTGTTTGCTCTGAGAATGAAGAGACCATGGAGGTAGCCGGGCGTGGTGGCTCACGCCTATGATCCCAGCACTTTGGGAGGCTGAGGTGGGCAGATCACTTGAGGCCAGGAGTTCAAGACCAGCCTGGCTAACATGATGAAATCCTGTTTCTACTAAAAATACAAAAATTAGCTGGGTGTGGTGGCACGCACCTGTAATTCCAGCTACTTGCGAGGCTGAGGCAGGAGAATTGCTTGAACCCCGGAGGTGGAGGTTGCAGTGAGCCGAGATCGCACCACTGCACTCCAGCCTGGGGAAAAAAAGAAAAGAGAGAGAGAGAGGGCATGAGGGCATCGAGGAGTTTTCTGGTACTGGGTTTCACACAGAAAGCACATGCTAATTAATTCCACCTGCTTTGCCTCAGTCCCTTTCTCATAGATATCACACACACTCACCTTTAACTTAGATTTGCTTCATCTCCTATTCACGGTGTCTTAACAAGTATGCAGAATAGGATGTGTGATTGGAGGGGAGGCACCATGCCAGACCAAAAATAGCTTCCTCTGAAACAGGTGTGAAGGTGCTTGAGGTTCCGCCGTTATAATTCACTCTCTTCAGAGACTGTATGCTGCCATTGAAATCCCAGCTCCACCAGTTTTAACTGTGTACAACCTTGAGCAAATTATCATTCTAAGCTTGGCTACTTCCTCTGTGTAATGACCTCTGATCCAGCCTAATGGGACTGACTACAGGATTACTGTGGGGCCTGGCACATAGCAAAGGCTGAATACATGTTGCCTATGACTGGGTCAAGCATTACCTTCAAAATAAAAAAGGCAGACACTCCTGGCAGTGCCAAGGGTGACCTTGGTGTGAGTTAATTGAGCAACTTTTCCTCTGTAACAGGAAGGACTTTACGGCAGGAAGAGCAGCTGGGTGGGAAAGGGATTCAGGGGAACAGTGGTGAAAGAAGCGACAGTCCTGGCAAGACGAGGGGCTTGAGCCCTCCTGGAGCCCCTAACCTGGCTGACTGTCCTGCTCTTTTCCTGCCCACTCCAGGCTGGCCTGCCACTCCTCCTGCTATGATGCCTGGGCAGATCCCGGACCCTTCGGTGACCGCAGGCTCCCTGCCAGGGCTTGGCCCCCTGACCGGACTCCCCAGCTCGGCCCTGACTGTGGAGGAGCTGAAATACGCTGACATCCGCAACCTCGGGGCCATGATTGCACCCTTGCACTTCCTGGAGGTGAAACTGGGCAAGAGGCCCCAGCCCGTGAAAAGTGAGGTGAGTGAGTCTTTTACCCCTGGCAGATTCCAGGTCTGGCCCTAAACCCACCATGGAACCTTCACCTTGCTATTCAAAGTGGAGTCTGAGGACCAGTAGCATCCATACCACCCTGGGGTTATCAGAAATGCAGAATCCCAGGCCTCGCTCCAGGCCTTCTGAATCAGAATCCGCATCTTAACAAGATCCCCCAGGGATTCGTGGACATGTTAACACTGGAGAAGCACTGGGCCAGGGGAGGATATTTAACCTGTCTCTGGTTCTCCGAGGGGTGGGGGAAGAGTGATAATAATAACAGTAATGAACAGCAATATCTCGGCCATCTCTCTGGGGCGGTGGGTGGATCAGGGGAGATAATGGGAATGTGAATGTGTACATGTTTTGAAAAGTAGACAAGAGAATGCCAATATTAGGTTATCTTTTAAAATTATCATTAGTCACATCATGACCTCCACCCCTCTTGGCCCTTTCTGTAGCTGAACCAGGGAACTTGGAGGAAGAGTAGTGTGGCCTCCCTTCCCAAGCAGCTGCCAGAGCTGGGCATGGCCTCAGTCAGCCAGCAGTGTCCACCTTAGATGGCACTTGCCCAGGACCCACACGTGGAGCACCCACATGTGGCATTTGCAAGGGACCCCTCCTTAGGTCTGTTGTACCTGCAGCTCTCATGAGCCCTTTTCTCAGGGCACTGGTGAGCAGCAGCCGTCCCCGGCATGGCCGAGGATCTCTGCAGGGCATGCCCCCGGCCACTTGCCCAGGGCTGGCCGTTTGTCTGAAGGCCTGCCCCAGCAAGGTTCCCAGCAGTGCTGTTTCTTCAGAGGCCTGCCAGAGTAGCTGCCCCCTGGAAAGGAGGAGCCTGTGGTGGGAGGTGGGGAAGAGGCTGGGATGGGGAGGGCACAGGAAGCGGCTGAGCAGCTGGGAATAGCAGCTCTGCTTGGAGGGAGGGTTCACAGGCAAAGGTGAGCCTGGGGCGAGCTCGGAGGGCTGAAGTGCTGGAAGTGCTAGAGAGAGGGCTTTCTGCATGGAGAAGGGTGTCTGGGTAACCGCAGGGGAGAGCTGGGGATATTAGGCAACTATTTCTCAGCTCCCCTTCTCCTGACAGGTGCCTAAAAACTGCAGAGGACTGTTGGGGGCTTGGCCGTAGTGGCAAACTGGCCATTTGCAGGCTGGACCTGGCTCTCAGATGTATTTTGTTTGGCCAGCTCAGTGTTTTAAAAGAAACGCGAACCCACATTTCACTTGAAAATTTTGATTAAAAAATTGGAAGATCTCGTTATACGCTGCCCTGTTCTGGCATGGCAATGGCTAAGTGGGGGTGGACAGAGGTACTTTACTGTTTCCTCTTTCCAGTAGGCCACAGGCCCCTGCACCTCCCTGTTATTCTTGATTCTGCTTATATTGTTGGTTTTGCTTTTGCTACTACCGTCTGTCTTCATTTACGTCTACTGCCTGGACCCTGTTAGCCATTTGTGCTCAAGACATGTGGATGAGGTCCATCATAGGTGCCAACTAAAGACTGTGGATTGCAAGATGTGAGTTGACTGTGATTATATTCTTCTGAATTGATCTTGAAAGCCAATGTGTTGTTGGAGCACTTCCCAGCTTATTTAGTGTTCTGTCTTCACAATGCAGGGTCCTTGTCTTTTGGCCCTCTGCTCCTCACCTTCCCAGGTCTGTAACTTGAGAGCATCTGTTTCTGGGTCATTCCACGGTAAAATTGCCATTTGGAGCCAGTAGCTGAGCAGTTTCATGGAGGCACTAAGGCTGTGCATGGGGTTGATGAGGAGCCAGGTGTCTTGGGCAGAGGTGACCAAGCTGAGATTCGCCTGGAGGGCTGAATTACCACCTCTCTCCTCTGCAAAAGGCACTGGAGGAACTCTTCCCTTTTTTCTTTTTTGGAAAAGCCACTTTTATTTGGGTTGGGTATTTTTACATTTTACAGCCACCCCCAAATTGGTGGCATCTGCACTGTACCCAACAGTGACATGCTGTCCTCACAGGCACCCACAGACGTGCACCATCCAGGCCGTGAAAATAACAAGCCGTTTTTAGGGCATATTTGCATGTCCTCTCCCTCGCTGTCAGACTGCAGTGTTGTGGGGGCGAAGAGGCAGATGGAGCTGCGAGATTGTACCAATGTAGAGGGATGCCAGCCCTGCACTGTGAACCCACCTCCAAATGCCTCCTAGGTCAGGTCCCCAGGGGCTGGGAGAGCTAATTCTTGGAGTAACTAAAACCTAAAGTGGGGTGGGGAAAGAAACTTGCAACTGAAGAATCTATGGTCTAAAGATTTATTTGCATATGGCAAACTGCCTTGAGTGGATTTTCATATCGGCATTTTAGACTAGTAAAAGTTTCTTGAATAATAATCAGATACTAGCTCATTAAGCATTTAATATGTCCCAGGACCTGCACAAAGTACTTAACATGCATGACTTCATTCATTCCTTATTCAGTCCTGGAGTCCAGGTTACCCCCATATTAGAGAAGAGTTTGAGGTCTAGGGAGGGGGTTCAGTCACTCAGGGTCACATTGCTGGGAAGTGATAGCACTGGGGCCCAGTGTGGTGGTCGATGCCGCCATTACAGCTGGGTGTCACTTGTGCTGAGCTAAGTCCTAGGCATGGTACTAGGTCTCTCTGTAAAGTACCTCATTTACACTCCACAAGTACCCTCTGAAGTAATTAGTGTTGTTATTGTTGTTGTTATACTCACATTACAGATGAGGTCAACAAGACTGAGGCAAGTCCAAGGTCAGTAGCTGGGAAATGAGCTCAGGCAGTCTGTCTTGAGCCCAAGCTTTAACCACATGCTGTGCGGCCTCCCATGCCTCTATACCCCTTCCAGGCTTCTAACCAGAGCTCTGTTGAGCTGGGGAGGTTGGATGAACCTGGCCTCAGAATGTTCTATCATTTTGATGACATTGCCCGGTGAGTGCTGAGCCCTGCAGTTTTGCAGCCTCATTGTCTCCTAGTCCCTCCTAGTCCCGAGAGAGAGAGAGAAAGAGAGAGAGAGAGAGCCAGCTGAGCCGCCGTGCAGGCAGCTCTGTCAGAGCTGGTTCTTGGGCTGTTCGCCTTGCAGAGGCCAGCAGTCTCCTGGGCTATATCCAAACGAACGGAGCAATTCAGTAAAAGAAAATGGGAGGAATTAAGTTCAACGACAGGTTTTGTGAATTATAAAGTGCTTTGTGCTGATGTCGTTATTATTACATGGTCAACACATGATGTTAAACTGCTTTGGTGCCAACTGCTTGCCTGCAGTCCGTTTGTTCAAGCCATATTTGTTTAGCATCTACTATGTGCTGAGCACTGCACCAGGCGCTGGGAACCGAGCTGCAGATAAAGCAGTCAAAGCCTTGCATCTCTCGGTGCTATATATTGCAGTGAGGGCATCCAAAAGTAAGCAAATTAATACACGATATATAAGGTGAGTTCGTGGTCAGCACCATGAAGAAAAATTAAGCAGACCAACGTGGCAGTGGCAAGACTGCTCATTTTGATGATTGGCCAGGGACTCTGGGAATGTCATTTCCTGGGTTGTGGGATTTTTAAAGCTGTTGCTTCTTTCTCCTCTCTTTTCTAGTATTCCCTTTCAGGACAGCTTTGCTCTCTGGCTTTCTCCAGAGCTTTCCTTCCTTGACTTTTCCTCTGTAGCCCCCTCACAGCTGGACTCCTCCACCAACCAGTCCCTATTGGCCTGAAGATCTTGGCCCTTCCCAGGTCATCTCCCAGGGAGCTGTGGCTGTGGTGGTCACACCCTGCCTCTGGGTCTGGAATGCATTTTCAGTTGGGAGGGGAGGGAGGCTCGAAGCCCCACCCTTGCACACACACATACACACAGCAGACACTTTCTAATCAACCTGCTAGACAGGACCTCTGGCCACCTCTCAGTGCTCTAGAGGCGACTCAAGAGTTCAAGGAAGGCTAAACTGGATGACCTTTCAGGAAAGAGACTGCACACTGTCATTCCAGGGGCAGGCGTCGGCCTGCAGATGAATCTTGTTCACAGGGTGGTTTGCTTTTTCTTTCTTCTTTAACAAAATCACAGTGTGGTTTTCTTTTTTAAAAAATTGAATGAATTGCCATATTTAAAAGCCAGGAAATGTGGACTTTCTGGCTTCTTTTAAAAAGCCAGAATGTCTAGCCACTTAAGGCCACACCCTTAGACGCAACAAGAAGTTGGAGCTGAGGAGCAGATGCCTGCTGTATTTGTGTACAGCCTTGAGTTCACCGCAGTCCCCACTACTCACTGATGTCTTACCCCCAGCCCACTTCACATGGTCTGTGTTGCCAACCTGATTTTGAGTCTGTGTCCCATATTTATGTCCCACGGACCTTGCTTGTTGGTTTGAACATTATGAGCTGTGTCAACTTGGCAAGTCACTTAAAGTTTCTATTCCTTGATTGCTCTACTTCCCAATTCTTATCTCCAGCCATTGTTCATTAGATTTTGCTATTTCCGAATTTCGTTGACTTCAGGCAGAAAAAAATAAAATACAACAAAAATCAAACCAATCATTCCAAAATGTGACTGGTCATCAAAACACTTTGGGAAATTTCTTAAAAAATATAAATTTCCAGACCCCAGCCCAGGCCCATGGAATCGGAATCTCCAAGGGTAGAGTCCTGGGAAGCTGTATAGCCAGTAGGCTCAGAGATGACTCAGCTACTTTTGGGAATGTGACTCTAAGTGGTTTCTTCCTGTCCTCAGGCTCTTCTGATCCTTATTAGGGAGCTTTCGGAGGGTGTCACCCTGAGGAATCGGTGTGTATGTATCATCATGGACTGCCCTTTCCAACACAGGGCAGTTTCCTGTGTGTATTCCACACAGGGACTGGATCCGTGTCCTCATCATTTTCAGAGATGGAGAGGAGACTTAACCTGTCTGTGGATTTCACATTGGTGACTTCCCATCTTCTCCAGGGCCCCTGGAGAACATTGAGAGTGTTTTCCCCTTTGGATGAAGTATGAATAGGAATCCATGGACCATAGAGCGGCCTTGGAAGCCAGGTTCACTCAGCCCCAGGTGGTCTTCCCAGACTTTGTTCATAACAGAGACCAAGACGTGCATCCATGTTTAGCCTGAGCAGAAAAAGTTGCCCCAAACCAGCTGATGTGCTGGGTAAATGTTGGCCTAAGCACGCTTGTGTTTTTAGTGATTTGAAACGTAAAGGCAGCCCACTGACATTTTTTAGCAAGCTTTGCATAATTGGTTTTTAATTGTGGCTTTTGGAATAGCATTGGCCTTCTTCCCCCTGACTCAGATGCTTTTTTTGTCTCATACTTGTTTGGCAGAGAGGTCCAATCTGTCCTCTCTTGGAACAGAATCTCCCAACTCATCTTTGAAATCTGTAATTTCCACTTTAGTTCCGTTACTTTGTTAGCACATTTTCGAAAGCTGTTAGCCTAAAAAAAAATTTAAATTTGAGGGAGAATGAGTGATAGTTAAAGGCAGCTATGAGTGTGTTTAACATTGGCCTCTGTGGTGTTGAGTCTTATTTGATACCATATCCAGAGCATTCACAAGGGTTCTGAGGCTTTTATTTAAAATCAGAAGTTGGTCACACCCACTGTTATCCTAGCACAGGGTCCCTTGGAGAGGTGGTGGTGAGGATGTGGCTGGATCTCTATGTCCTTAGCAGAAATCAGACACCTCTGAAAAGCTCAGGAAGCTTTACAGCTTCTTAGGTTTTCTATTAATATCTTAAAGTGAGGATAACAATAATACCTACCTCTTAGTGTTGTTATGATTTTTTTTTTTTTTTTTTGAGACAGGTTCTTACTCTGTTGCCCAGGCTGGAGTGCAGTGGCACGATCTTGACTCACTGCAGCCTTGACCTCCTGAGCTCCAGCAATCCTCCCACCTCAGCCCCCTGAGTAGCTGGGACTACAGGCACATGTCACCAGGCCTGGCTAATTTTTGTATTTTTTTGTAGAGATGGGGGTTTCGCCATGTTGCCCAGGCTGTTTGTGGACTCCTGGGCTCAAGCGATCCTCCTATCTCGGCCTCCCAAAGTGCTGGGATTACAGGTGTGAGTCACCAAGCCCTGCTGTTGCTATGATAATGAAATGAACTAATGCTGCTAAAGGTTTCACATGATGCCTGGCACTTACTAAGACACAGATGTAAGGTAGGCTTGTGACTCACTTTTCAAATGTGTTGATCATGCAAGGTAGTTTTTATAATTGAATCAAAAGACTGTTTCTTGGGCTTGTATTGACCTGAGGGTATTTTGCCCTCGGAAATGGTGGGTGGTCTGAGGTGTTGTGGGAGCAGGGCACATCCAGGCTTCCTAACCAGAGGGGCTGCTTCTGGAGCCTGGGAAGAGCTCTGGGCTTGGGTGCAAGTTCTGGGTTCAAAGTCTGGCTCTCACTCATTCCTAGCATAACCTTGGAAAAGTTAGCTCGTTTCCTCATCTGTAACAGGAGGAAATCCAAATTGCCCTTTCCAAAGTAGTGCAGCTTCCTGCACATACTCCACATGGCGACTGGATCCACGTCCTCATGATAGAGCTTCACTATGAAGATTAAGCGAGGTGCTGTGTGAAAGATGACCTTGACTGTAGTGCAGTATGTCCATAAATTACCTTTGTTAGAGACTGATTCCATGTGTAGTGAACTACCTATTCTGACAGCACTGACCTTTCTAAAGTGTTAGCCTATGACCTGGGTTTCAGGGAAGCAAGCAGACTTTCCAGTTTCTGGTTGTTTATACAGTTTAGATGCAGCTGGAGTTTTAGTTATCATCACAAACTATAAACTCTTCAAGCCTCTGTTTTCCCCTAAGCTGCCTTCTGTGACCCCTTATCTTGTTTCCTGTGGTGTTAATGTCACCATTGGATTCCCATCAACCATCAGTTTTTTTAGCAGCCTTAAGATGGGCTGTCAACCCTTCTGTCAATCCTGCCATCTTACTTTGATGTTTCCAGGTCCACTGGCAACATGGACTCAGAGTTGGGAAACTGAGTCCTCTCCTGGGGGAGGCTCATCTGACTGAACAACTGTGAAGCCATTTAAGTCTTTCTTCCTTCTACTGTGCCCAAAAGGCACAAGGCAACCTGGCCTGAGGTTGGAGCATGGAGATCTAGAGGAACTTATGGATGGATTCAGGCAGGATGTGAAAGTGCTGGAAGTGAAGGCCTGGGCCTCCTCTGGGTTTAGCCACCCCTCGAGGTTGTGTACAACCTGCCATATGCTGGGGCTCATTGATTGTTCTCTGCTCTGTGACTGCAGGGTCCCCTTTCACTGAGCGTAGTGCATGTGTATGCTCTGACAAACTTCTCTGTGGTTTGCCTCTGTAGTCCTCCCTACACCCTACCAACCCCCCAACCCCCGCAAATAAAAACCCTTGCCTTTTTGGAGGCAATGTAGCAAAGCAGGACTGCTGCACTGGAATGGTTTGGCTCTGGAGACTTCACTAGATGTTTGAAATTCAACTTCATCCCTTGTAAAATTAGGGGAACAGACCCCTACTTAGTACCTAGTACCATATACATAAATTATCTCAAAATGGATCAATGAACTAAATTTAAGAGTGAAAACTAGAATACTCTTAGAAGAAAACAGCCATAAATCTTTGTGACCTTGGATTAGGTAGTGGTTTCTTAGATTTTACGCCAAAAATAAAAGCAACAAAATAAAAAATAAATTGGACATCATCAAAATTAAAAACTTTGCTACTTCAAAGGACACAAAGTAAAAAGACAATCCACAGAATGAGAGAAAATGTTTGCAAATCGTAGATCTAATAAGGGACTTGTATCTAGAATATATAAATAATGATTACATCTCAATAATAAACCAGTGGAAAAATGGGCAAAGAATCTCAATACTCATTTCTCCAAAAAAAATATATAAATGGTGAATAAGCACATGAAAAAATGCTCAACATCATAGCCGTCAAGGAAATACAAGTCAAAACCATGATGAGATACTATTTTGCACCCACTGGGATGACTATAATGGAAAAAGAGAGATAATAACAGATATTGGTGAGAATGTGGAGAAGCTGTCGTCATGAATTGATTGTGGGAATGTAAAATGATGCAGCCACTTTGGAAAACAGTCTGGCGGTTCCTCAAAGGGCTAAACAGAGTTCCCATGCGATCCAGCAATTTCACTCCTACATATATACCCAACAGGAAGGAAAACATGTCCACACAAAAACGTACCTGAGCGTTTATAGCGGCATTATTCACAATAGCTCCAAAGTGGAAGCAGCTCAAATGTCCATCAATTGGTACATGAATAAATAAAACATGGTCTATCTATACAATGGATTATTATTTAGCCATAGAAAGGAATGAAGAACTGATACATGCTGTAATATGGATGAACCTTGAAAATGTTATGCTGCTTAAAAGAAGCCAGCCACAAGAGACCACATATTGTGTGGTTCCATTTAGACGAAACGTCCAGAACAGGCAAATTCACAGAGACAGGAAGTAGAGCCAGTTGCCTGGGGGTGGGGAGATGAGAGGTGTGGGGAGTGATGGCCAAGGGATATGAGGTTTCTTTTGGGGGTGATGAAAATGTCCTCAAATTGATTGTTGTGATGGTTGCACAACTCTGGATATAATACAAGTTGGCGAATTGTACACTTTAATGGACAAATTGTATGGTATGTGTGAGTTTGATCCCAATAAACTCTTTTAAAAATGGAGAAGAAGAATATCTGCCTTACAGGGTTGTGGGGAGGCTGAAAAGGAATAATGTATGCAAATCCCCCAGTGTGTAGCAATGTTCCAGAATTAGTTGCTAGGGTTATTAAAATCCCCTTTTAGACCAGCGGCAGTGAAGAAGCCTTTTTTCCTTTTTATTGCTAGTATCTATCCAGGAGCAAGGAGAACAATCTGCTAGGATTTAATATAGAACTAGGGAGGATATATGGTATAGAACAGCAGTTTCTAACTCTGACTACTGATTAGAATTCCCCGGAAAGTCTTTCAAAAATATTGATCCTGATTCAGTTGGTCTGAGTGGGGCTGGCAGGTGTTCTAACCTGTAGCCATTAGCTGAAAACCCTGGTAATTCAGGTGAGAAACCAGCCCAGGTCTTTGAAGGAGCGAGGACATCTGTGTTCAGGTCAGAAGTCATACACAAGCCATGCACTTTATAGTTGCAAACTTCTTTTGTAGACATCATCTCTGATCTGTTCCAACAACCCTATGAGGTAGTGTTATTCGTAGCATGAGTTGTTAGGGAGCTGAGGCTCAGAAGATTAAATCACTTGCCAGGGTCTCATTTTTAAAGCATAATTTTATCCATTATTTTAAAAAGACAGGATCCACACACATGCTCATACCTATTAGTTATCAGATCTAACACCTTGGAGAGCACTGCCAAGGTGACAGCTGGTGCCAGGTTAATCTAATTCACATAGACTTCCGAACAAAGCTCTTCCTGCTACTTCGCATTAACTGATGAGCATCTTGAGAGTGGAAAGCAAGCTGATGAGGCATTATCTATCTATCTTTTTTTTTTTTTTTTTTTTTGAGATACAGTCTCACTGTCACCCAGGCTGGAGTGCAGTGGTGTGATCTTGGCTCACTGCAACCTCCGCCTCTGGGGTTCAAGTGATTCTCCTGCCTCAGCCTCCTGAATAGCTGGGATTACAGGTGTGCGCCACCATGCCTCACTAATTTTTGTATTTTTAGTAGAGATGGGGTTTTGCCATGTTGCCCAGGCTGGTCTCGAACACCTGAGCTCAGAGTGATCCGCCCGCCTTGGCCTCCCAAAGTGCTGGGATTACAGGCGTGAGCCACCATGCCCAGCCTATCTATCTATCTAGCTAGCTAGCTATTACCTACCTACCATCTGTAACTAACTACTAATCTGAATGTGCAAGAAAAACAAAAGACAGGAATAATTTGGATACAAGATTATCAGAAACCTGCAAATATCCCAGATAACCTCTGAGTTAAAGGTTTTGCACCAGCCAAAACACATCTTTTTGTTCTCATTAAATGACTATAATAAGGATATGATGCAATTGTAAGCCCTTAAGTAAGCCCATAAGTAAAATATATACCGCCTTAACCTGTTGAGTATTTTGTGGTATCATTTGAACAAGATGTTTCTGTTGCTGAAACCAATGGATGCTACTTAAAGTGGGGTCAGCATCTGGGAGCTTGTTAGAAGTGCAAATTCTTGGGTCTTAACCTAAACATACTGAAGCACACTCTCTAAAGGGTGGGGCCCAGAAATCCGTGATGCAATAAGCCCCCCAGAGCATTCTGATGCTCCCTGCACATGCAGAGCATGTCTACATGGTCGCCCCTTCCAGCTCTGACTGGCAGAGATTCTGAGAATAAAGGATCTAAAACCACATTTTTCTCAACACCTATCTCAAGCTTCCTAGATGGATCCACCTGCCATTGGATACTCATTAATGCTTATGGTCCCCTGAATCTGTGTAAGGCAGGGGTTGCCTTCTGAGTCAGCAAACACCTTAGCGTTTCCAAACCAGTTATTTCCATGTCTTGAGATGCTCAACATTGCCGTGTCCGTGCCCTAAGGGACTTCCCAATTAATTAAGCTGCCAAGCTTGTCAATAGGCTGGTTCCTTCATTGTTTTAGAAGAGAGAATCAGAGAAGCTGTTCTCATGCCGAAGGAGCCCTCATTTGCTGCTGCTGACCCAGAGTTCTCAGCAGTTCTGGTCTGATAACTGAGGATCCACTCCGTAGCCCTGGCAATGGGGAGCTCTGTGTCCCACTCCATCTGCCTCAGTATGGCAAAGCCCTTCCATACCTCCTCTCTGCACCTAAATTGCATCCATCTCCTTAAATAAATCACTCTTGGTAAAACCCCTCTTCCATCCTCTGGGCCAGATACTCGTGGTTGCGAACTGTGTGGCCCTCTCACCTCGGTGGGGTTTATATTAGCTGGTGTTCAGTATTCTTGATGGAGAGTTTGCCTTTGCTGGGAGATTTGTCTGTTATCTGTGCCTTGTGCTTGAAAAAATTGGCTGAAATGCACGTTTTAGCCACACACCCTGCATACAGATTAAATGGAACTGCCTTGGTAGAGGATAATTAAGCCAAGGACCTTGTTTTTCACCTTCATGATGAAAGACAAATGACTTTCAAAGGCTTTAATAAGATGGCACTTGAAATGTTCTCCTACTTTGGCCAGCTCGGGACTTTCAGAACAGCCTTGTTCATAAATATTCTGTGCAACGACTGCATTTTCATTTAATTGTAGATAGAGTCATTTTGCAGGAGCTCTTGTCTCCATTTTTGACCCAGTGTAATCAAGGCATATTACACCATTTGTTGTTGTTAAAGAGTCAGTTTCAGCTGTATTATTAACTCTTTGAGAAGAAGAAGATTTTTCCCTACCAGATGCATTCTGCTTCTCACCAGTCTTTTTGGGGGTGGTGAGGGTCTTGTGGGGGCCACCATTTCTCTCCTTTTCTCATCTTTTGAAGTGACTGTCAATTGGACAAGAAAACAGATTGATTGCCTAGTGGGAAACGAGACCCCACTAAATCATAAATATGAAATGTGCCTGAAATAGACATATTTCAGCAAAAGACATCCTTCCCCAAATAGCTCTTCTCCAGCAAAAGGATTTCCTAGCAATCATCATCTCTTTTTCTCTTCAGTGTTAGGTTTTCTGTCTGTGCCAAGGTGATTTTTCCTGCGCCTCCTGGACTCATTCTCACTTTTGTAGTAACAGTGTTTGCTCTTTCCTTAGCAAAACCGGCTGTAAATGGGTGTCACCCTGCCTAGCTGGCTTTCTCAGGCTTTGTTCCAAACACAATGCTGTCTTTTCTTAGCTGTGGAAATGGGACTGTTCTCCACTGGTTTTTGAGAGAATGGCCTTTTCCTATTCTGTTCATATAAACCAGCCTCACACCTCGGCGGCCTATTGTTTTTGGGGATCTCTTAATGCAGAAGAGGGTTTTTACTATGGACAAGGGGAGTTGGGAGGGCCGTGATCAGAAACATGCTGCAGATTGCTGAGATGTGAGGAGACCGAGGAGTCAGTTTGGAAGGATCCACCTGTAGGCTCTGATGCCCCACAAAGATTGTAGGGTGTCAGGCTTTCAGTTCATACAGAGGGTGTCCCCTGCCTCTTCCCAGAAAGCAGTAGCCTTTCAGTTGGTCCTGTCACTGTCTGACCCAGGACCTGGGCACACTCATTCCCCTTCTCTGACCTTGAGTTCCTGGCCTGAGGTTGCAGCCAGGATCCAGGGTCTCTGGGCCTTCTCAGTTGCAGAATCTAAGGCTGGAGCTTAGTATGCAGCCCTGCTCCCCACCGTTTCCTGTAGATGCTGTGCACACGGAGCAATGGCTTATCCACCCGCGCCCCCAGCCATGGGAGCCGAGTGACTCATCTTGGCAGGTGGAGCCATTGCCTCTGCCAGCTCTTGTTCAGAGCCTTCACCTGGTGGTTGGCTGAGCTGATTTGAGTGAACACAGGATCCAGTGTGTGGGTTTGTTCACAGGTGAGTGTGCTTGATTACATCCTGGTGTTGGGGGCAGCTGAAGTGAAGTGGAAAGAGCCCTGGACTTGGAGTCAGGAGTTCTGGGTTCTTGCCCAGGTCACCAGCTCTGTGGATAAGGCCTCCCTTCCTCCCTAACCATGCAAGGTGCTGAGCACACAAAAAGTCAGTAAGATGCAGACTTTGCCCTTGTGGAACTCCCAGTTTATTGGAGGAGTCAGAAACAGAGAATAGAATATAATACAGTAGGGGCCAGGATACGCTCGGAGCAGAGGGACACCTCCTCAGCCTACAGGGCATGAAAATCAGGGAGGGCTTCCTGTGGGAGGTGATGCTCCAGCTGCATGTACAGGAGACATGGGAAGTAAGCTAAGGGGACAGCAGGGCAAAGGCATGCAGGCCAGGGAAGCGTATGGTATGTAGCACCTCCGTGTTTCAGGAGCATAGAGCGTAACCCTGGGATCGACAGGTGGTAAGAACACAGCAGGTGGGGCCAAGTCTCAGCAACCTCATTTGACATAGGAGCTTGGGCCTCATCCCGAGGGTAAGGTGGACAGTAACTGGGTCAAATTTGCATTTTAGAAAGATTCCTTCCGATGGCTAGGGTGGAGGATGGTTGTGCAGGATCTGGAGGCCTCCTGGGGGCCTGGGGCAGTGGTCCAGGAGAGAGAGTGGGCCTGGAAAGTGACAGTGGGGGTGAATGGGGGGAGCAAATCTGAGGAAGATTTAAAATCTAGAATTGGATGGCTGGTGTGATCAAAATTGGAGATAACAAGAGGGATGGGGGTATGGGGAGGCGGGTAGTGAGCCCTCAGGGACATCCACATTGAGCGTCTGGCCCAGCGCGCACTTGGATATTTGGGTCTGCACATTCCGATTTGGTTGGCATTAGTGTATGGGTGGTGACTGAAACCACTGGGTAAATGAAAACGGAGACCCACAGGCCATGCATATCGAGTGAGGAGAGTAGCAGGCCAAGGATGGGACCTGGAAAACAGCCCCGAAGGGATGGGAAGAAGCAGGAGACTGGAAAGGCAAGGCCAGAGGATGGGCAGGTGTGGGGGAGCGGGTCCAGGGCATGGAAAAATTCAGGAAAGAGGGATGATGCACAGTCAGGCAGAGCCTCCCAGGAGGATGGACTGAGCAGTGTCCTCTGGGCTGGTCTGTGAAGATCCAATCCCTGTCTTCAAGAGCAAGCCATTTCCTTCTCTGGGACTCAGTTTCCTCATCTGTAAAATCTAGGGACTAGCCTTGGTGCTTCTCTGGGACTCAGTTTCCTCATCTGTAAAATCTAGGGATTAGCCTTGCTGCTTCCAAGAGTCCCTGGCACTGAGAGTCTGTAAAAGCAGAAACTTCTTTTTTCTTTTTCTTGAGACAGAGTCTCGCTCTGTTGCCCGGGCTGGAGTGCAGTGGCACAATCATGGCTCACTGCGGTCTCAACATCCTGGGCTCAAGCAATCCTCCAGCCTCAGCCTCCTGAGTGGCTGGGACTACTGGTGTACACCACTGTGCCCAGCTAAGAAACTTCTTATAAGAATTAGGGGACACCCTTCCTACATCCCACCCCTTCTCCCCTCAAGCAGGCCTACGCTGCCCTTGAAGGCTGGATGAATAAAAACCCAGAGAAGTCAGAGCTGGAAAGGACTTTGCGGAGATTTTAGTCCAGCCCACCGTATGGAAGGTAGCCTGATGGAATGGAGTCAATCCCTGTCTTTTCCCAGCTCGGCAGCCTCGGGCAGACACTCCACCTTGCTGAGCCTCAGTTTTCTCACTTGTAAAATAAGGCCTCTGAGACCCTCCTTGCAGGTGTGTTTGAAGGTTAGTGAGAACTGGGAGCTACTTGTGCTTATTAAAGATGAGCCCCAGGACCTGAGAGCTGACCTGATTGACTCGAGGTCACAGAGTAGGGCACTGTGGTGACCAGAGCCCAGGCTCCTGAGGACAAGCGCGCTAGGGTCAGCTGCCTGCCGGAGGTCATGAACCAGCAGCCGTGGGCCAGTGCAGCCCACACATGTGCTTTGTTTGGCTCATGCGGTGTTCCTTTCGAAACGGAATTTGTTGCTGACATTCAAAATTGGGAGATTTTATTTTAAAAATTTATATTTTTTTGAAAACTTGGAAGAATTAGCAGCACTGAGCCTGCATCCCACTGGGGCTAGTGTCCCCTCCCATGGCAGGAGGGGTGGGCACCGCCCCATCCAGCCCTCCTCCCTCACTAATGGTGAGTTACTTGCTTGACCCCTGAGGTGATGTGAGTTTGCAACCCCAGCCTTAGACTGACCATTTGTCTTGAATTTTCTCCTAAAGCCCTGCCCGCTGTTCACTGAAACAGCTCAGTATTTCACAGCTGAGGTCCAGACCTTGGCCACTGAGTAAGAAGGCCTGGCAAGAGGTGATGGGAGAGACAGGAGGGCAGAGAGTTTCCAACAGCTCAACCCCATGGGGGATGCTGGGAGGGCCTGGCCTCTGCAGGCTGCGGGGGGTCAGCAAGGGAGTTGGCTGAGAGCCCCTGGGGTTTCCTCATTCCTCCCTCCTGGGGTGGGAGGAGGCTGTGGGCCTAGCTGGATGGGCAGGCCAAGGTCTTGTCCCTGAACTGCCCTACTTTGTTGAAGGGGGGTGGGGAAGTGGGGAAGGACCGCAGCCCCTGGCTCAGTGCAGCCCTGTTTATGTGGGGGAATGTCTGGTATGTTTGGTATTTGGGTGTTTACTTCCCAGGGTGCTCATGGGTCCCTGGTGTTGAAATGTGGCTCCTCCATGCAGGGGGGCCCTGGTGGGCCCGGCTGGCTGTGCGAGGCTCGAGGCTAGATTTGGAGGCTGCGGGGCTGTTACTCCAGGCCTGCTCACTGACAGCTCAGCATGCCCAGAACCCCCCACCCTGCTCCTCCCTCTCCGCAGGTCTTTCTGTGCCGCGTTCTGCCCGGAGGCAGGCCAGTGTGCCGCTGCTGCAATAGCACCGCCTCCGCCTTGCCTGGGAAGGCAGGCAGGGAAGCTGGCATCACGGAACTCTTCCTGTGCTCCTGGCTCTGGGCTGGAACCCAGTCCTCATTACTACCATGTGCGGCAGGGCTCAGTACCTTCCTGTACCAGTGAGGAACGGAGGCTCAGAGAGGCCAAGTAACTTGCGCAGGAGCACACAGCTGGTCTACAGCAGAGCTTCTGGAGGAACTCAGGTCTTAAAGACCACCCCCCAACCCCACCAACCAAAGCTCACACTGTCAACTCGGATGCCTCAAGTCTCAGATTAGCCTGGTTCTCTCTGCCCAGGCAACAATTCTTAGTATGAGACAGAGCCCTTCAGACCTATGCTACTCTGGTTAGTGCTAGGGTTTTTTGGTTTTTCTTTTTTATCTATTTTCACTTATTACTTCCTTTCTTTGTCCCCGTGAGACTTTCTGTATTTTCAGTGCCTTGGGTTGAGAATGTCATTTCTCTTTCTCATTCTGTCTCTTTGCGGGTCCTGCAAGCTATATTTTTGAAAACGCTTATGAAAAGTCAGAATTCAAAATCACATCTGGGCTGCTGTTTGTCACTGTGGAAATGCCGCGCCACCTGCAGACCAGGCATGAGAAACACAGAAATGGGTGAGGGTTAGGCCGGAGAGGAGCTGGTGACATCCCCTCCTTTAAACCGTGGAGCTTGAATGTTACACCTTCATGTAAACTGTGCAATAACGTTTTTTAAAATATGTTAAAAACTTCTAACTCTAAGGGCAGTGACCACGCTCAGACCACCCACCCCTTGAAGAGCGGGATGTGCTCGGGCCCTGGGGCCCAAAGACCTGGATTCGAATCCTGAGCTGTCACTGAGCATCTACGCAGCCTTGATATTCGTAGTTTCCTCATCTGCAAAAGCAGGGAAGCTGATAGAGCCGTGCTGGGTAACTTACTTGGGACGGCAAATTAAATGTAGTTAATTTAGTTAATAAACACCCATTCTGTGCCATGCTCAGCTCTGGTGTGATAGTGGTGAAGGTGATGATAGACTGAGGTATTTATATAGATTAACTAAGGTTTTCATGGGAAACTGACAGTGGGCAGGCAAACATGTATGTGAAAAAGGTAAGTGCTATTAGTGAACGCACCTTGAAGGAAATACACAGGGAGATGGTAACAGGACAGGGCTTTTAGTTTAGGGTGATCAGTAAAGAAGTCAAGAAGTGGCAGCAGAAGGAGCAGCAAGTGCAAACCCAGGGGACAGGGAAGAACTTGTCATTTTGAGGAAGAGGAAGGAGCCCCGTTGTTGGAGTTGAGGGGTAGAGGAGGGCGATGTAGTGGAAGGTTAGCGAGGCAGGAGGGGCCAGTTTTCTCGGTTCTGTGGGTCGCATGTGATGGAAGCTGTTGGAGGGTTGCAAGCAGAGGAGCTGACTTCTGTTTTAGCCAGGGAGAGCCCTTAGGAGCCATTGCAGTCTTACAGGGCAGAGGCGACAAGGGCTTGGACTAGGCTGGAGGCAGCAGGGATGGAGAATGTGGTGGACACCTTAGAGATGTATTTTGCAGGTGGAATCATTACAACCTGCTAACTGGCTCCAGGGCAAACTTCTCTGGGCACACAAATCTGCGTGTGCACGTACTGCATGCAGACCTGATTCAGTAGGTCCGGGTGGCCTTCAAGACTGCATTTCTAACAAGTGCTCAGGTTTGGCTGATTGTGCTGTCGGTCAGCCACACTCCACAGTGCCTGACTCCTGGTAAACGTCCAGGAAGTGCTCGCTGTGGGGATGACCATGGGCCCTGTAGGAATCTCCCAACTGCTGTTGTCACTGACTCCTGCCTGCAGGCCCTGACTGGGGCCAGGACTGTGGGTGGACCTATGTCAATCACAGAGATAGATTCATACATGGAACAGTCCTCTTTGCCCGTCAGGTCCATTCCCGTTTTACCCTGTTCTGTGCCCCAGGTGGCCCATATCAATGGATGACTTTACCCAGGAGTCCTTCCACTCTGGCTTCTGGTTGAACTTGGCCATTAAGAGGCTCCATCCCCCTTTCCCTCTCTTTGCCTGTTTCTTTGTCTCCCTGACCCCCTCTTGGAGCTGCGTGGTTGTTTCTCTCTTGCCACGTGGTCTGTGGTCTCTGCTCACCCTAAACTTCACAGCCCGATGTTCCTGCCTCTCCGGGCCTGTGACTGAAGTTGGTTGCCCGGCCCTGCATGACCTCTCAGTCCAGCACTCAGGATCTCCCAGACCAATTTAAAATTCCAGGACAGTGAGTACAGCTCGGCTCAGCCGCTCATGCCTCGTCCAGTCAGCTGTGGCAGGGGCTTGAGAACAGGCTGTCTGAGGACGGGTCTGGGTGAGGCGGGGCTGCTCCACAAGAGGACCCTCATGGTCCTAAGTCCCCAGGGCTCTCCATCCAGTGTGAAGTGTGGCGCAGCAGCACCCCTCACTGCCAGGATCCAGATGACCTTGCCCTTGGGCCTTCCTGGGAAACTGCGGGAAAACAGAGCCAGTGCTAAGTTTGCGAACAGGGAAAAGCATGCTCCCCTCCCACCCCCAGCCCGCATCTCATGGTTCTTTAAATGTATTGAGCTGCCTCCTCCTCAAACATCCTGGTTCTTCCAGCTGTATCTGCAGAAACAAATCATTGTCAGCCAGTTTGGGGTTCCGGTTTCAGATGTCAGAGCCGCGTGTGGTACAAATACTCTCTACCGTCTTTCTCCCACACATGGGCAAATGCTTTAGAGAATTCAAGAAGCACCAGGAAGAAGGAGGCAGCAGCCCTGACTCTGGGGACGAAGGAGTCCCAGGGAGGGCTGGGGAGAGTCTCCAAGTTAGCTGTGAGGCATGAAGGCAGAGGGGCTCTGCCAAATGCCTATCTCATTTCTGGTAGGACCTTAACAGCTGTTTTCTACATCTCTGGGCAGCTCTTAAATAGCAGCGTGAGGATTTAGGAGTGATGCAGCACAGTTTCAATGGGGAAGGTGTGAGGATGGGAGTTTGGGAACATCTTGCCTCACTGGGAGATACCAGCCAAGGTTGGGGGAATGGGTGCAGGAAAGGCCTGGGGCTGGGCTTGGAAGCTGGTGGTGGCTGTGGAACTGGGGGCTCTAGGCCTCAGCACATACCCTGAATTTTTTCCTGGCCTGCTTAGGACTCATGCAGACTTGCCATAGCTATCAGGGGCCTGTGCCCCCAAATCTAAACTCTGCCTTCAGCCAGTGTGCTTCTAGGGAAGGCAGGCCCCAGTCTCCAAGCTTTGCTGGCCTACTATAAACAGAGAGAAGAGGCCACCCCAGCAGAGAAAGCTCCCGTGAGTGCTGGGGAAAAGGCCATGTAGATTCAAACATGGGTAATAAGTCACTTTGTAATGAAAGAACCCAAGCCTGTAGCATCTCTCTCCGGAATCCTGAATTCCAGCGATTCATCTGAGTGACATTTGTTGAGCCCCTCCTGAGTGCCACGTGCTGTACCAGGTGCCAGGAATGCTCAGGTCCCGTCCTCCAGGCTAGCAGGGAAAACAGGCACCCACACAAACCAAGGCCTGCGGCAGGATGCGATGGAGACTCCTACAGTGCTGTAGCAGCGCCAAAAAAGCAGCGGATTCTTTTTCTTTTTTAACTTTTATTTTAGGTGCAGGGGTACCTGTGCAGATCTGTTATATAGGTAAATTCGTGTCACAAGGGTTTGTTGTACAGATTATTTCATCACCCAGGTTCTAAGCCTAGTAGCCAATAGTTATTTTTTCTGATCCTCTCCCTCCCCCCAACTTCCACCCTCAAATAGGCCCCAGTGTGTGTTGTTCCCCCTTTGTGTCCATGTGTTGTCATCATTTAGCTCCCACTTATCAGTGAGAACATGCAGTATTTGGTTTTCTGTTCCTGTGGTAGTTTGCTAAGGGTAATAACCTGAGCTCCATACATATTCCCACAAAAGACATGATCCTGTTCCTTTTTATGGCTGCATAATATTCCATGGTATATATGTACCACATTTTCTTTATCCAATCTGGCATTGAGCATTCAGGTTGATTCCGTGTCTTTGCTATTGTGAATAGTGCTGCAATGAACATACACATGCATGTGTCTTTGTGGTAGAACAACTTCTATTCCTTTGGGTATATACTCAGGAATGGGATTGCTGGGTTGAATGATAGTTCTATTTTTAGCTAAAAGCAGCTGATTCTATCTGGGGAGTCAAAGGACCCTTCCTGGAGGAGGTGATGTTTACTCTCGAGGTTGAGTAAGAGTTTAACCAAGTGGGAAAGGAAGGATATCTCACTCAAGGCTGAGAGGGCCTGGCTGGCTTGGAGAAGGGTGAGACATTTGGAGTAGAGGGTGATGCAGGAGGGAATGAATGTGACTGGAGAGGGGAGGAGGAGCGACCCCTGACCTGGGCCTCAGCCTGGCCCAGTTGATCTCTTAAACTTTATTCTAGCTCTGAATCTTTTTGCATTGCTGCTAAAGCAGCTTCCGTCTGCTTCTGACTTTCTGTGGAATAAGGCCATGTGCAGGATGGGGGTAGGGAGTGAAGCCTTGGAGGACAGAGGTTGGTTGCTCAGGGGAGGACACAAGGTCCTGCAGTACCCAGGCTGCACACATCACCTTGGCAGTTTGTGGGCAAACCCTCCTGGCCGAAGGGAGATTGCACCGCCAGCCACTTCCTCCAGTTCCTTCCCTCTGCCTGTCGTCACGGTTACCTTGGCCTTGTTGGGGGTGAGGTTAAGGTTGGGCGGAATCAATTTCAGCCAGGTTTCTATTTTCCCAGATACAGGTCAGCCAGAGGAGCTGTCACTTCTGGTTCAGTTTCAAAGAAGGCCAAGGGACTGGGAGGTGCTTGGGTGTGGCGGTGTTGACGAGGTGCCTCTGCAGCTGACTCCCAGGTGGGGTGGGAGTCGGGCAGGGAGAAGCTCAGAGGTGGTGAGGAGGCAGAAAGGGGGCTGCCCTGCCAAGGCCTGTGCTGATGGCCATGGTGCTGGTCTCGGGCCCAGACACTCTGTCCTGAGCCCCCAGAGCATGCTGGGAGTGTGCAGAGAGAGGCTGTTTATTTTCCTGGCCTATAGCCCTTTGGGCTGAGACCTTGTTCCAGGCCTTGGGCTGCCAGAGTCACCCCCCGCACCCTTCTCCCTGGCTGGAGAAGTGAGAGAGTTGGCAAGCCCAGGGCAATCCAACGGCTTCTCTAATGGCCTATGACTCTGGGCTGTCCCCAGCCCAGCTGGTCCTGGGTGTCCTTCAGATTTTCCTGGTAGGTAATGGACAGCAAGAAGTGCCACATCAACGTGCTCCTGACGGGCTAGGGCCGTAAGGGCTAGTGGTCAGGAGCAGGATGGTTGAAACCACAGAAATCTGAGTTTGAATCCTGACTCTGCTATTTTCTAGTTGTATGGCCTTGGGCAAATTGAACTATTGAGCCTCAGTCTCACCATCTGTAAAATGGTACAGTAATAGTAACTTCCTCATAAGACTTTGATAGTGAGGATTAAATGATATGTGTTTAAAGCATTTAGCAAAGTAGGCAACAAATGGCACCTCTTGTTATTATTACTAATGGAACAATAACAGCAACTTTTACTTGAAGTCTGTGCTAGTGGGCAGTGAGTCTCCTTCTCCCCATTCGAGGGGTCCTGTTTCATGCATAGTGAATTTCTTAACATGTCCTGAGGAAGAAGAAAGCCCGGAGACTCAGGAGGCCCCTTGCTTGTACCCCAGGGTCCTTCAGTTCTCCCACAGGTGGGCATCCTAGGCTGGGGAGACTATTAGTGACAAGAGGAAATGGATCCCAGCATTTGGAAGGACCAAGAAAGGAATATTGGGTATGGAGGGGCAGGGAACATCTTAAATCCCAACAGAAGGTAAGTGGAGAGGACAAAGATAGTCAAGGAGGTGGGAAGGGGTGGCAGTGGAATGTAGAACCTGTGTCCATGCCCAAGGCATTTTTAAAGGAAGTGCCTGGGAACGACTGGCCTGGAAAATTGTACCCAGAGGGCTTGGACTGGGCAAAAGAAAAGGCCGTCACCGCCCGTTGGGTGCCACCTCTATGTGAGTAGACTTGCCAGGCTCCTGGCCTCCTGAACTCCTCATCGGGCTTTAATCCTTTTCTCTGCTTTTGCATATTCTTCCCCTAGGATGCCCACCTGTGGGAGAGCTGAGGGACCCTGGGGACAGAAGCGAGGGGCCTCCTAAGTCTCTGGGCTTGCTTCTCCCTCAGGACATCTGAATCCAGATATCTGTCTTAGTCCATTTTGTGTTGCTATTACAGAATACCACCAACTGAGTAATTTATAAAGAAAAGAAATTTATTTCTCACAGTTCTAGAGGTTGTGAAGTCCAACAGCAAGGTGCTGGTGTCTTGTGAGGGCCTTCTTGCTGCATCATCCTAGGGCAGAAGGTGGGAAAGCAAGAGAGTACAAGAGCAAGAAAGGACCAAATTTCCTTTTATAACAAACCCCCTTTTCTAATAACAACATTAATCCATTCATTAATATTGTTACTAATCACCTCTTAAAGGTGTCACCTGTCAACACTGTTGGATTAGGGATTAAGTTTCTAACACTTGAAGTGTGTTCACTTCTAACACTTGAATGTGGAGACACATTCAAACCATAGCAGAATCCCTGCCCTTTTTGGCCTCTGACTCCTCCCTGGGATGCTCTAAGAGGATCCTTGGACTGGCTGGGAGATATTTCCAACTCTCCAGGCAGTGGGCTGGCAGAAGTGATCACTTGTTCACTGCCGAGACATGGGTTAGAAAGGCGAAGTTGTCCCTCTGTCTGTGTGTCAGAAGAGAAGCTGTATTCCAAGCCTGCCTCAATGTCTAATCAGTGGCTCTGTGCCCTCACAGCTAGATGAGGAAGAGGAGCGAAGGAAAAGGCGCCGGGAGAAGAACAAAGTTGCAGCAGCCCGATGCCGGAACAAGAAGAAGGAGCGCACGGAGTTTCTGCAGCGGGTGAGCTGACTGGGTGGGTGGGGAGGCCTGCCATTCCTTGGAGTGAGCTTGTGTACTCTGGACCGGGACAGGCCATCAGATGTCTCTGTAGTCAATGAGCATCTGCTGGCAGCTGTCAAAGCAGCCTTGACCCCTCTGCTCTTTGCTACCTCCTGTTTCCTCTCCCATCTCTGAACTAAGACAACCAAGGGCAGCCTTCAGCAGTTCCTGCCCACACAACCCCTGGAAGCCCAAGAAGGAAGGAGGAGCCAAGTTCCCCTCCACTGAGGATAGACCCTTGGTGCTGATTGACCCAGATCATCCAGGACTGCCACTCTCTATTTTGGTTCCCTGGTGGCTACCAAAGTTGTCTAGGGTGGGTGCCAGTGAAGCTAGGTAGTAACATCCTGCATGTAGGCACTGGACACAGCCTCTGGCCTGGCTACCTATGCACAGAGAAAAGCTCCTTCCCTTAGCTGCAGGTGGCTTATCCAGCTCTGCATGCCATCTAGCCAGCCCCTCAGCTCCACTGAAGGTGACCTCCAAGCTCTTTGATGCTGCTGCTGGGAATCAGAGGTCAGCTGTGCATGCAGAGGTCAGCCAGGGGTTGCTTTTCCTCCTGGCCCTACCTGCCCTTTCATTTGGAATGTGCCAAGCAGGATGTTTGTTCTTTTTCTCCCGAGTCCTGCCTCTTAGAGCTTCCCTGCATCTCAGAAATGGTGGCTGGCAGTGAGGGAACATGACCAGAAAGCTAATCAGTCCAGGCCAGGAGTCTCTGGTCTTTCCACCCCTAATCATTGTTTCACTGCTAAATAATAATAACGATAATGTATAATAATAACAGAATGGGGCAGATCCTATTCTGTAAATACACAGTAATTAACAATAGTTGCCACTATTTGTAAAGTTGGATGCTGTGCTAAATGCTGTATGTACATCATCTCATTTTATTGGGATAATAACCATATGAAGTGGGTACCTTCATTATTCTCTTTCTACAGATAAGGAAACTAAGGAAGTGTGGGGGCTAAGTAATTTGTCCACATCTCTGCTATATTGGCATTCATTCATTCATTCATTATTTGCTCTTTTGTTCATTAATTGATTCAACAGGGATTTTTAAGCATGTACTAAATGTGCATTCCTGTGTTGGGTACATTGGGGGCACACAGGCAGGAGTAGACACAGTCCTCCTGTGGGAGCTATAGAGAGACAAGGCTAGACTGGCCTGGTGTTCTTGGACTCTGGAGGGTCTGTGGGCATCTTCTCATACTTGCAACAAGCAGAGAGCTATTCTGTGGTCATGGGTGTAGACAGCATGGGGCCATGTATCTACCTCCAGGCTGTGAGTGTCCAGGGCAGGGAATGGTTACCGTAGACAGGAGTTAGACTCCTGGATCTGGGAGCCCGTTGGAAGAGAGGGTGCTACAACATTGGGCTGAGAATCTTCAGGAAGTTTCTAAGACACGAGCCTTCAAGATGGATGAAGTGTCACATACCTCATTTCCAGCACCGAGTGCCTGCCATGAGCAGAGCTGGATGAGAAACAGCAGGGACTAGAGAAGCTTCGCGTGAGATCCCTGCCTTCAAGAGCTTGTCAGCCAATTGCCAGGCGAGATGCGCCTGAGCGGACAGCATGTTAGTGACACACCAGTGCAATAAAGAGTTGGTGCCCAAGGAACGGCACTCACTGCCCTTTACTGTCCAATAGCACTAGCTGAGCACCTACGGTGTGCCAGGCATTTCCCATGTTTTATTTAATCCTTGTAACATTTCAGTGAGAGAATTTATTTATCCCAATTTTAGAGACTGACCTGTAGTTCAGAGAGGTCAAGTTACTTGGCCAAGGTCACACTGCTAGCGAGTGGTGGGCTTGGATTTATTCATCCTTTGCTGATCCACTCATCCATTTAGTAGGTGTTTAGTGAGTGCCTGGGACACAGAGGGCAGGCAGGCGGTGTCGGCAGTGGGACGGGAGGCAGGAAACAAGGAATAGTGACGTGTGCCGAGCGGCATGTCGGGCAAGCCTAGTGAGCTGTGAGAACACACAGCAAGGGCCCTGTCCTGGTCTAGGCTAAGGAGAGGCTGCTTCCATTCAGACATAAAAGAGGAGTAGGAGCAGCGAGATGGAGGCCCTAGGGGGTTATGAGGAATGGAAGGGCTCAAGCAAAGGCAAAAGGTGCTGTTTAAGGATGTGTTTAAGGCATTGAAAAGGATACCAGGCCGGGCGCGGTGGCTCAAGCCTGTAATCCCAGCACTTTGGGAGGCCGAGACAGGCGGATCACGAGGTCAGGAGATCGAGACCATCCTGGCTAACACGGTGAAACCCCGTCTCTACTAAAAAATACAAAAAACTAGCTGGGCGAGGTGGCGGGCGCCTGTAGTCCCAGCTACTCGGGAGGCTGAGGCAGGAGAATGGCGTAAACCCGGGAGGCGGAGCTTGCCGTGAGCTGAGATCCGGCCACTGCACTCCAGGCTGGGCAATAGAGCGAGACTCCGTCTCAAAAAAAAAAAAAAAAAAAAAAAAAAAAAAAAGAAAAGGATACCAGCTGGAGTTTAGAGTACCAAGCGGTGGGGTGGAGAGGCAGGCAGGGCCCAGATCCCTCATAATAGGGTGATGCTAGATGCTGGGTTGCCTGAGGCATGCCCAGTCTGTGTCTGTTGTCCTGGCCTAATAATTAGTAGCCCCTTCCTTCACTCTTACAAGTGCTGAACTAGGATGATGAATTATATGGTCATGGAGAGCCACTGAAGGGCTGCAGGAAGGGAGACGCATACCTTCAAAAGATCCCTCTGGCGGCAACGTGGGGCACAGACTGAGGTAGAAGGATCAGTTTTGGAAGTGTCATGTTGTTCCAGTGAGAGAGAAGCGTGTGGCCTTGGGGTCTGGGAGGAGATTTGGGCAGCATTGTCTGGGCCCAAGCCCAGTCCTCCCCTCACCCCTGCGTTCTCCTCCTCCTCCCCAGCCTTGGAAGCAGAGGTTGGGTGTGAAGTTTAAGGCAGGAATGCAGGCGGCTGTCTTGACAGTCAGTGCCTGCAGACCTGGGGGATTCTCTTGTAGTTTATTTTTAATAGGTAAAATACAAGGCTCAGAGATACATATATTAATTGTTAATGAATATTAATTATTTATTAAGTAAGGGTATATATACAGTTGGGACATATATCTACAGGCGGCCTTTCATAGCCAAGCATTCTGCATCTGTGATTTGACAAACAGCAGATCAAAAATATTCAGAAAAAAAAGCATCTGTACTGAACACATGCAGACTTTTTTCCTTGTTATTATTACCTAAACAACACAGCATAGCAGCTATTTACATAGCATTTACATCGTATTAGTCATTATAAGTAACCTAGAGATGATTTAAAGTATATGGGAGATATGTATAGGCAATATCCAAATAACGCTCCGTTTTATATAAGGAACTTGAGCATCCTCGGATTTTGGTATCCTCTGGGAGTCCTGGGACCAATTGCCCATGGCTACTGAGAGACAACTGTAAATATATCATAGGTAAAAAACCACCGTCCCACCCTTGACCCCTGGACACCCAGATCTACGCTTGCAAGATTCTTACTGCATCTCAGAGTTTGCCTGCCTAGACTAGCCGAGCCCTGAAGCCGGGGGAAGGGGCAGGCCTTGGGAGGGGTCAGGGCCACACCCCACAGGCCCTGGGGCTACCTCAGTACCTCCTCCGTCTGCAGTCAGGAGCAGTGGCCCTGAGCTTCTGCCTTATATAATGCTGGCAGCTTCTCTCACAATGCTGTCCTAACCCAGGTTCTTTAGATGTTAGTAGCAATAATGCCATCTCACATTCCCCTGCTGCCCTCTGGTCTTCACAGCCACTCTCTCCTTGATGGTCACAGTGGCCCTGGGAGGAGGAAATGCAGTCCCATCCATTGATGAAGTTCAAGATCACACAGTGGCCAATTCAGGACGAGAACCTGGGGCTTCCTCTGTGCCCCACACAATATTCAGGTTGCCCAGACTCAAAAGAAATTAGGAAACTCGTTCGCGGAAGCATAGCTAGCAAGCAGCAGAGTCAGGATTTTAATCCAGACAGGTCTTTCAGGCTCAAAGAGCATATCAGGCTGCTTCTCAGCTCTTATAAAAAAGTTAGTGGAATTGTATTTTATGTGCCTTAGAATAGCTTTTTAAAAATGTAGATTCAGACGGTCTTTTGTTGTTGCTGTTGCTGTTTTTGAGAGAGTCTCACTTTGTCACCCAGGCTGGAGTGCGGTGGCACAGTTATAGCTCACCGCAGCTTTGTACTCCCAGGCTCAAGTGATCCCCCACCTCAGCCTCCTGAGTAGCTGGTATTACAGGCACACCACCGCGCCTGGCTAATTTTCTGTTTTTTGTAGAGATGAGGTTTCCGTGTGTTGCCTAGGCTGGTCTTGAACTCCTGGACACAAGTGATCCTCCCACCTCGGCCTCCCAAAGTGCTGGGATTGCAGGCGTGAGCCGCCATGCCCCGCCAGTTTAAACAATCTTAATGCTTAAAGTCCCCTGGGCCAATCATCATATTTTCTGGGAGGAAACTGAGGCCCAGAGAGAGGAAGTGGCGTGGCCAAGGTCACACAGCCAGGATTAAAAGCCAGGACACACAGCCCTTCGCCTTGTAGTCTTTCTACTGCCTTTGCTGACCACAGTGTAGGAGGCAGAACCTTAACATGTACTAATTCTATTCTAAAATAACAAATGGTTTCATTTTCTCTGGGGCAATAAATATCTAACAGAAGGCAAAACAATAAACAAAAATGCAGCTGGAGGTACATGCTTCATAATTAATGCTAGAAAGATCTTCGCTCAGTTCCTTCATTAATTAGGAAAACAAATTAGGTAATTGCTGTTATAAAGTCACAAACCACTTCTACAATCATGGTTTTTAAAAAAAGATTCTTCTGAACTCAACTTATACTTACGCAATAAATAAATATGTAGAGCCAACTAATAACTCTTTGAGTATGGAAGGCAGTAGAACTAAAAGGCAGTTAGTTACATTCTGGCCGGGCGCGGTGGCTCATGCCTATAATCCCAGCACTTTGGGAGGCCGAGGCAGGCAGATCACTTGAGGCCAGGAGTTCGAGACCAGCCTGGCTAACACAGTGAAACCCTGTCTCTACTAAATATATAAAAATTAGCCGGGTGTAAGGCCGAGCGCGGTGGCCTCAAGCCTGTAATCCCAGCACTTTGGGAGGCCGAGACGGGCGGATCACAAGGTCAGGAGATCGAGACCATCCTGGCTAACCCGGTGAAACCCCGTCTCTACTAAAAAATACAAAAAAAAAAAACTAGCCGGGCGAGGTGGCGGGCGCTTGTAGTCCTGGCTACTCGGGAGGCTGAGGCAGGAGAATGGCATAAACCCAGGAGGCGGAGCTTGCAGTGAGCTGAGATCCGGCCACTGCACTCTAGCCTGGGCGACAGAGCAAGACTCCGTCTCAAAAAAAAAAAAAAAAAAAAAAATTAGCCGGGCGTGATGGCACATGCCTGTAATCCTAGCTACTTGGGTGGCTGAGGCACGAGAATTGCTTGAACCTTGGAGGCAGAGGTTGCAGTGAGCCAAGATTGTGCCACTGCACTCCAGCCTGGGTGACAGAGCCAGACTCCATCTCAAAAGAAAAAAAAGCAGTTGGTTACATTCTGACAGCCAGTCAGAGCTTCAGATATTCCATGATGTACCCTAATATTTAAAACCCACAGAATATAACGTTCTTTGTATGATAGCTGCATGAGTGAAGCAAGTTACCCTACACTGCATTGATCTTTTTGTGTGATACAGACGCTCCCACATAGAGTTGGTTTGACACGTAGTAATTTCTAGGAGGCAGATCTATGTGTGCAGTGCTATTGAATTCTGCCTGTCAGAGGCTTCCCCTTGCATGTCCAGTTTTAACTTCAAACTCACTGTACCCAAAACAAACTCCTCCTTTTCCTTCCCGCCGCTTTCCAAAACAGCTCCCCTCTCAGACTCCATTCCTCAGACCCTCCATCGGGTTCATAGTCAGCTCTCTGCCCTACCTCCTTCCTTCTCCAAATCCTGCCAGTCACCAAGATCTGCTGATTTTAATTTGAGACGTCTTCCTTCTTTTCCTCTCTTTCTTCTTTATGCTATTCTCTTGCTTATAAGTTACAGTAAGCTTCTCTGTTTGGTTTACAAAGTGCTTTTCCCTGTGAGTTCATCTAATCCCCAAGAGCCTCACCTGGCTGCAGAAGAAATAACTGAGGCTCAGAGAAGTTAAGAAACCTGCTTCTAGACTCAGATTCTCAACCCACAAGCTTTCCAGAGCTACGGACTGGCTCTCAACCCACCTTCTCAGCTTTCTACCCTACTATGTCCTAAAGTGAGCTATGGTCACGGTGGAATAGTTTTCCCTTCTAAACCCATCCTAAGCTTTCCCATGCCTGGGTCTTTGTTCACTCAGGGTTCTCCACCCGCAAGTCCCTCCTTTCCCTTCTCAACCCAGCCTGAGTCAACCCATCTTTCATGTGCAAGGTCAGACCCGCTCTTTAGCCCTCTCTAAGGTCTTCCGAACCCTGGGTGGCTGATGGTCACACAGCAAGCTCTGCCTTGTTGCACAGATTGCTTCTTCCGCTTAGTGGAAACGCCACAAGAGCCAGTTGAGAGCTCATGGCCCTTGGATTCCCTGGGGCGTTCACTGTACACAGCAGGGCCTCAGCAAACACTCACGGATGGGTGGGTTACCCTGACACTCCTTGAATCGGGGGCTCAGGAGAGTTTGAAGATGGAGCTAAGTCCTTGGGCTAGGGAGACCGTGATAGTCAGAGGGTTTGTAAGAAGTTCCCAAGGTCACCAGAGAGTCACCAGTGAGCAGGGGGCTGACACTGGCACCTAACTGCCCCAGCCTGAGGGCTCACAGGTTTCCACGGATTCACGCGGGGTCTCTCGTGGCCCTCTGAGATGCGCCTCTCTGGGAATTCTCAGAACAGAGGACCAGGCCAGCTTCCCAGTCACGTCCCAGCCTGTGGAACTAAAAACCACCAGAGCTGGTTTTTAATATTTTCCCCGAGCATTTTTTTTTCCTTTAGTGAGTCTGTTTTCTCTCAGTGTCTGGTCACGAGGCCTGCCCGTCTCAGCAGTTCTGAGTTCCCGGGCACTCATGCTGCCGCCTCGGAGATGAGCACAAGGAACAGTTCGGTCAGACCGGCTGTGGGAGGAAGATGGCACCTCTGGAGGGAGAGGGTTGGGCCCACTGAGGGTTCTGGAGACCCCTTGGGGAGGCTGCTGCACCTGTGCCCTGCCAGGAGGACCAGCAGGCTTATGGGCTCACAGGCCCTCTGGTTGTCACATACGCAGTTGCAACTACTGCTTGCTCTTTGATACAGATTGCTCAGTCTCTGCACTGTCGCCATTTTGGACTGAATACTTCTGGGTCTGGCCTGTGCATTGAAGGGTGTTTAGGGCATCCCTGGCGTCTACCTGCTAGATGCTGGTAGTTCCCCCTGAGTTGTGATCATCAAAAACGTCTGCAGACATTGCCAAATGTCTCCCAGGAGGCAAAAATCAGTCCTAGTTGAGAACCACTAGTCTGAAACTTTGCTGGTCCTCGAATAAATGTCAACTCTCAAAGTTTTTAGACATAATCCAAGAAAAATTATTCAGATGCTGTTTTACTGTTCAACTCCCCAAGCCCTGAATGGATATGCCCATCTCCCATCTACACTATGGACATGTAATCCTCGCCACCTCCCAAATCAAATCGCCAACATTCTTTTCTTCCCCTGGAACCTATCCAGCTGAGCTGGAAGTTCCCTGGAAATCTCACTCGAGGTCTATTGGAAACCTCAGGATGACTGCTGATTCCCTGTCTGTGGGGAAAGCTTCCAGATTATAGGGATAAGGAAGAGGCTATTGAAATAATTATAGACTAATAGCTAGGAAGCCCATGTTTTAGGAGGAATAACATGACCACACTGCACTCACTCATCCCACCGGCCAAGATATCTCCCACATGTGTCTGTCACACATCAAAGCACATTGCCATTACACCGCCATCTGTGTCCCTCTTCAGGGACCCCCATGCTTGCTCCATAGACCTGCTCTAGGTCCACCTGGCCTCCTTTCTTTGCCCACCCTTTCTTTCTTGTGCAAAGGCCCTGAGGCAACAGAGTATTTGGCATATTTGAGCAACAGCAAGGCGGTCACTGAAGCTGGGGTGGATTGAGGGAGGGAAGAGAGGTGGGACGTGAGCCTGGCTGGCCCTAGAATATAACCTGAACGTAACGCCAGTGTCACCGCTGTGGCGGGCACTGCCTGCAGAAAGTCAGTTAGCCAGGGGCTCAGTAGCAGGGTCTGTGCTTCTTCCTGCAGAAAACAGGCCAAGGCCAGCCCAGCATGCCCTGTGCCTAACCACAGGCAGAGCCTCTCCCCAGAGCCAGTCCCCGTGAAACTCACAGCATGCTTCTGTGTTTGCACACAGGAATCGGAGCGGCTGGAACTCATGAACGCAGAGCTGAAGACCCAGATCGAGGAGCTGAAGCAGGAGCGGCAGCAGCTCATCCTGATGCTGAACCGACACCGCCCCACCTGCATCGTCCGGACCGACAGTGTCAAGACCCCTGAGTCAGAAGGCAACCCGCTGCTCGAGCAGCTCGAGAAGAAGTGACCATGGGCTGGGAGGAGGTGGAGGAGGAGGAAGAGGAGGAGGACAAGTGACGAAGAGGGAGGAGAAGGGGGGCCCCAGATGGCCCTTCCTTTGGTGCATGAAAAACTGTACAATGAGGTTCAGCACAGCCAGCATCAGCCGAGCTTTTTTGTGAAACTCAGATCAGCCACCCAGGGGGAAGAGCGGGCTGAGGAAACCCAGAGGGACCAAGCGCTGAGACCAAAGTTGACCCTCGGGTAGGGCTGTCCTGCCTGGGGCCCCACTTGAAGGAGGCAGGACAGAGGCGTGGGGCCAGGGAGACGCCCAACGAGGCAGCCCTGGGCCCTCCTCCGGCCTCTTCACCAGGGCACCCACCCGAGGAACCTCCGAACAGCCAGGAAAAGCCATGAGTTGCAACCAAAATGAGGCTGAGGACAGAACTCAGAATGAAACTGCAACCCACCTGCCCCCAGCCCTGCCCCTCACCCTGATGCGAAGCTGGAGAGGGGCGTGCTGCAGGGCCCTGATGCCCCCACCCACCTCGGTCCAGCGCGGCCCTGCCCAGGAGGCGGCAGCCGGGTGCACCCTCGCCAGCCCTGCTGGAGTTTGCTGTGGGCACTGAGGCGCGGGCGCCCTTCCAAAGCACATACTCACCGAATGTTTACAGACTGGCTGTCCTGGCAGGGCTTTCAACTGCACATGTTTTTTATACTTTCCTTTTTTTTTTTTTAATATTTTTTACAAAAAAAAGATTTTATACAAGCAATATATATATGGATTTCTATAATCACTCGATGTGATACAGTATAAATATGCTATGGTTTGTTTGTTATGAACAGATAGCCACCAGTTACGGCCGTTGTGTGTAACTCCTAAGTACTGTAGTCTTTGGGTGTCGGGGGTGGCCAGGGCGGGGGCGGGGTGCATTTCCATCCTTGTAAACCCTTCATAGTACTCAGTCCTGTATCGCTCAGTAAACATTGCTCTTACTTACACAGCCGCCTTGCGTGGTGTCTGCCTGGGGAATGGGTGCAAGGCCCTCTCAGAGTCGGAGACTGTTTGGCACCTCTGCTATAGGCCCTTTTGCTTTCACGACAGCTCTCCCGTTTCACAGATGAGGAAGCTAAGGCTCAGAGACATTAAGCCACCTGCAGTTACTATTTTGAGAGCAGTCTGTGTGTTCACTCGCTCTGCAGGTGTTTTCTGAGGGCCTGTTTTGTGTGCCAGGCCCTGAGAATTCACTGGAGGATGAAACAGACCTGAGTCTTGCCCTCTTGGGGCCTTCAGTAAGGAGTGAATCCTGTGCTTGCTCCATACATTGTCTCATTTCGTCTTCATGGCAGCCTTGCCAGGGAGCAACACTTGTCCCCAGTTCACAGATGGCGAATTAGAGGCCCAGGGATATTAAACTCGCAGCCACCATCTGTTGAAGACTTATTTTGTGACAAGCAGACATAGTCTCTTCCCTTCTCACAACAGCACAAAATAGGCATGATTCTTGCCATTTTACAGATGATTTAACCGAGGCTCAGGGAAGGCAAGCGACTTATCCAAGGTCACCCAGCTAGCAAGGGACAGAGCTGGTGTTTGAACTCTACCTCCAGAGGCCTGTGACTTTCCTCCTGTCACCAACCCACTATGATTGTCCTCGTGGTTTCTGGGAAGGCTGGATGGAGTTTCAGGTTGTCCCACGATCACAGAGTGAGCCAGGTACTCTGGTCAGTGTGTGCCTGGCCTGGGGAAGGATGTGGACAGCTTCTCCACCCCCTCACCCCCACAGCTGAATCCCTGCCACCCAGAGCCGGAGCAGCTCAGTGGCATTCACTCAGTGCCTGCTGTGTATCTGGCACTCGGCAGTTCTCAAGGCATGTCATGCGTGAGGAAGGCAGGAGAGGTGTTTTTAGCTCCCTTGTATACTGAAGCTTGCAAAGGCTACAGTTTACCCAACTAAACTTGACTCCTGCATTCTAATCATGTGCTCTTTCTCCTCCATCGCTGGACTTAGGATAACTAGTTGCTGCTGATGATTCGTGTCAAGAACAGCAGTGAACCTGGGTTGCTTCCCAAATCGTGGACGAGGCCTTCTGGGATGGGCAGAAGTGGAGAATGGTGATTAACACACCTGTGGTCCCTCCCGCGCTCACTCCTCTCAGTTTCTCTCCACCCAACACACTTGTCGTGGACTCCCCTGCACCCCGCCCTAGGAACAGGACCTGGTCCCCTTACTGTCAGCTGTGGCAGAGGGTTGTGGCAGCGGGTTGCCTTCTGAGTCGGGGGTCTTGACGCTGTTGGTCCGGACGATGCAGGTGAGGCAGTTTTGCGTCAGGAACCCCTTGCACTGTAATCCTTTGATATTTTTCAAGCCATGAGAAAAATGAAGTGGACTTACCAGGGTCCCTCCAGTGACCTAGTGGATGTTCTTGCAGGACTGCCACGTGCCACTGGCTGTGGCTCCCCTGGTCCTGTGCTTGGCCACCAGGAGCTGGCATCTCCAAAATACAGCCTCCTTAGCCTATTTGACAGCAGGTGGGCTGTCTTTCAAAGTCACCACACCAGTGACTTGTGCTGTGCAGAGCCTTCCTCACCAGGACCACTGGCCGCTCCTGTGGCCAGAAGTCACAATTATAGGCTTCATTGCAAGAGCCAGCATTTGAGTTTCTTCTGGGCACCTGCTACTGTGCATGTGTGACCTCAGCTGCTTTGTGCAGCCTGGCTGGGAGGTAGCTACTAGCATCCCAACATTACAGATGAGAAAACTGAGGCACACAGAAGAGGTAACTTGCCCAAGGTCACAGGTGTTAAGTGGCAGAGCCAAGATGTTATTGCCAGTCTGACTTCAGGTGCATAAAACCTGAGGCTGAGCCTCCCCATGAGAGGAAAAATGTGTTTGTGGTGTGACCTCAGTTGCCAGGGAGCTTGTGCAGGAAGCCGGGAGAGACGGCGCAGACCCATCTGTGCTCACAGCGCATATTAAGAATTCCCAACTCTCAGGCAAACCATCTCCAAGGGTGTGTACAGAAAACACACCTTAAAGGCAAACGGGTTCATGAGGTAATCTTCTATTGACTAGCTGTGAGCTTCATTTTTCTTATCTGTGAAGTGGGAACAGTAATAATCCAAGTCTTTCTATGGAGTTATCAGGATCAAAAGAGGAATGGATATACAAAGTGTTTTGTGAAATAAACTCCCCTAAAATGGTAATTATTTTGTCCTCTGTTAGCATGGATAGTTGTTGATATTTACATAGTACAGGTTATTTAAATATGTTTTATTCTCTAAAGATGGGCTGCCAAGTTTGTGTTCTGACCCTGTACGTGGTCCCTATGGTGTAATGAATGCCTGAGATCCCAGCCTCCTGGATCTGTTCAACTCCTGACTGGTGACAACTAGCCATGCTGGATGCATCATTCCCTCCCTGGGACTCAATGTGCCCTCCTGCCAGGTGGTCATAAATAAGACCTGTGCCACCTCTGCCCAGGGTTCCTATGCGAATCAATTGAGTTGATGAATGCAACCATGGCCTGAGAAAGACAAGACACTTTAGCCATCAGATGGGCAGAAACAAGTGTATGTTGGTAAGAATATGGAGTAAAGGTTGGGAGGCTGAGGTGGGCGGATCACGGGGTCAGGAGATCGAGACCACCCTGGCTAACACAGTGAAACCCTGTCTCTACTAATAATACAAAAAATTAGCCGGGTGTGGTGGCACACACCTGTAGTCCCAGGTACTCAGGAGGCTGAGGCAGGAGAATCACTTGAACCCGAGAAGTGGAGGTTGCAATGAGCCGAGATCGCGCCACTGCACTCCAGCCTGGGTGACACAGCTAGACTCCTCCTAAAAATATATATATATATACACATATGTATATACACACAAAAGGATTAAAGGAAGTTTACATATCCTGCCAGTGAGAAACTGTGCAAAGCAATTTGGAAATAACCAGTAACACTAAAGCTAAACACATCCTTTGACCTAGCCGTTTTCCTCCCTAACTTGGAAGGAACTCTAGCACAGGGGCAAAAGGAAGTGTGCGAGAATGTTCACTGATGCTTTGTTTGTATTTTTAAAAAAAGTTGACAACAACCAAATGACATAAGAACAAATAAATTGTGGTATTTTCCTAAAATTGAATATTACTCAACAGGTAAAAAGAATGAACCAGAGTTATATGTATCAATGTGGATAAATCTCAGAAACCTACTGTTGAGATGGAGGGTAGGGGAGTGAACTGCACAAGGATACCACTTATGTCATATTTCTAACTAAATGTATATGTTGATACTTTGTTGTTTATGGCTACACATAGATCTGGGTAATAGAGGTAGAAAAGCCTGCACAAGAATGCTGTCAATATCACAATCAGTCATAGGGAGTGATCTTGGGAGGGTCGGGGCGAGGAGGGAACTAGGGATGTCAGGGCAAGGGTAAGAAGGACACTGAATTTCAACTTCAACTCTACACATAACATTTCATTTGTTTTTTAAAAATCCGCATCAAATGTAGAATGACAGGATTTTTCAGAGGTGGGTGATGTGTGCACAGATGTGGGCTGTCTTCTCCACACTCCTCTGTATGCTTGATATATTTTGCAATAAAAGAGAACAAGCCACAATACAAATAGGAGGTTTTGTTTTTATTATTTCCTTAGCAAACTCTGGAAAATAAAAACAAATCTGAAATTACAATGGAATTGTAGCATATGCTCTTTGAATTTATGCAAATTTAATTATATGTCTGAAGAGAGAGAGACAATTAAAAGGGTGGAAAGAGGTTAGCTGGTTGAGCCCTGGGGGAGGGTGCCCGGGTGTGAGGACACCTTAAGGAGTGTTGCTCTGCTCTGCACTCAGTGGATCCTGGTCCCTGCTCTCTACAGGAGGGGCAATTAGGGCATGTTCAAGGTTCATCTGGACTCTAGACTTCTTCCTTACCTGCTGACTTTTCAATCCAAGCCCTACTTGAAAGCCGACTGTACTGCGCCTGTAAGTGGAGCTGTGGACTGGACCGTGAGCAAAGGTGAAGCCTTTGAAGACAGAACCCAGTTTTGACAGGTATATTCATTTTCTGTTGCTGCCATAATAAACTATCACAGATTTATCCCTTAAAACAACACAAATTTTGTCTTGCACTTCTGGATGTCCAAAGCCCAAAGTGCTTCTTACTGGGCTAGAATCAAGGTGTCGGCAGGACTGCATTCTTTTTGGAGGCTCTCGGAGAAAATCCACTTTCTTGCTTTTTCCAGGTTTTGGAGGCTGCCCGCATTCTACCTTCAAAGCCAGCAATGGCCACACATCTTTCTCACCCACTGCTATGACACTGACTCCCTGCCTCCCTCTTCCCTCCCTCCTCCATCTTTCTTTGGATATTTGTGTTTTGAGACAGAGTTTTGCTCTTGTTGCCCAGCCTGGACTGCAATGGCATGATCTCAGCTCACTGCAAACTCCACCTCCAGGGTTCAAGGGATTCTCCTGCCTCAGCCTCCCAAGTAGCTGGGATTACAGGCGCCCATCATCACGTACAGCTAATTCTTTGTATTTTTAGTAGAGATGGGGTTTCACTATGTTGGCCAGGCTGGTCTCGAACTCCTGACCTCAGGTAATCCACCCGCCTCAGCCTCCCAAAGTGCTGGGATTACAAGCACGAGCCACTGTGCCCAACCTTCCCTATGCCATCTTTTAAGGGCCATTGTGACCACATTGGGCCCACCCCACTAATCCAGATAATCTCCTTATTTTAATGTGTGCTCATTAGCAACCCTAATTCCACCTGCAACCTTAATTCCCCCTGGCCACGTGACATATTCATAGGTTCCAGGGATTAGAAGGTGGACATCTTCGAGAGGAGATTATTCTGCTCGCCACAGTGGGGTATTCAGAATCGGAGGTTCTTAACTATTAGGTTGGTGCAAACGTAATTGCGGTTTTTGCCATTAAAAGTAATGACAAAATTACTTTTGCCATTAGTTTTTAAAGCCAAAACAGCATGTCCACCTTACCTAATTCTCCAGGTGGAGGATTTGTGACTCTCCTACTGCTCCACATTGTGTAATCCATGGGAGCTTTGATCTCCTTGACATGGTGCCTTGTGCTAATCCATTGCATGGTGCCTTGTGCTAATCAGACCCACAGGGCAGCAGCTGCAAGCACTCCAGAGGCCCTAGTGGCACACGAGCACGAGATGTGGGCAAGGAGCCCTCATGAGGGTTCTGGGCCTGCCACGCTGAGGATGTTTACTTTTAATGGCAAAAACCGCAATTACGTTTGCACTAACCTAATATGACCCTTCTCACTACTAGGCAAGATAGACTATTTCCCATGTAAGTGCCATGAGGATGGAGTCCCTGTGTGGTGCATCCCTAGTGCTCGTCACAGTGGTTGGCACATAGCAGAAGGTCAACACACACTATCCACAGACATACAATCTACAGACTTACACACAAACTCACAGATATGTGATACGATGCAGACATAAGCATAGTTACATGCACACCAGATATACATGTAGATACACAAATATGTGTATTCACAGACACAAGCGGACACACATTAAATGCAAAGTAATGAGATTGATGCAGGTCCTATTCCTTTATATTACAGTTCTGAAATTCTGAAATGAGCTTGTTCATCATACCAGCATATCTTTGTTCTTTGGAAATAGCTAGCTTATGGTTAATAAGGAGGTTAGGTAAGGAGGACATACTGTTTTGGCTTTAAAAACTAAATATTGTGAGCGACTGATTTTTTTTTTTTAGATGGAGTCTCCCTCTGTCACCCAGGCTGGAGTGCTGTGGCACGATCTTGGCTCACTGCAACCTCTGCCTCCTGGGTTCAAGAGATTCTCTCTCAGCCTCCTGAGTAGCTGGGACTACAGCCGTGTGCCACCATGCCTGGCTAATTTTTGTATTTTTAGTAGAGACGGGGTTTTACCATATTGGCCAGGCTGGTCTCGAACTCCTGACCTCAGGTGAACTGCCCGCCTTGGTGTCCCAAAGTGCTGGGATTACTGGCATGAGCCACCGTGCCTGGCCTGAGACTGATTTTTTTGTTTGTTTGTTTAGCTCCTAAACTGACTCTGTGGGTGATTCCTAAAGAAGCAACTACTAATGCTTTGGAACATTTGCAAAATAATTACATGTTCGTGTCAGCCTCTACCTCTCTGAAGAAGGGTACGCCCCTGGGTGGTCACCTGTTCTGCTCCACTTAAAATCCTCTGACTCTGTTGCATGACCAGCTCCAAGCAGGTAAGCAACTTCACACAGGTGCAATCTGACAAAGCCTCCCTACAGGTGCACACCCTGTACCTCCCACTTCCTGTCCTGGGGGTCCTCTATGGCTGCCTCCTTGGCACTTGCCCATATGGAAACCTGAAAATTTGGGGAGTTAATGTCTGTAGGGTCTCCCTTGACTAACTGAGAGGCGGGAGGCAGAGACAGTGAATGAATGTTTTTCCCTTTTATTCTCCAGGTGGAGGATTTGTAACTCTCCTACTGCCCCACATTGTGTAATCCATGGGAGCTTTGATCTCCTTGACATTCCACAGAATCCTGCTCCCATTACGTGGTGCATTGTGCTAATCAGACCCACAGGGCAGCAGCTGCAAGCGCTCCAGAGGCCCTAGTGGTACACGAGCACGAGATGTGGGCAAGGAGGCCTCATGAGGGTTCTGGGCCTGCCACACTGAGGATGTTTGCAGTGGTGCAGCGTCTGAGGCATTCTGAAGCATCTCATTCAAAATAAAGGGCAGGTTATTGCACTTTACTCCCTATCACTAAAAAGAGGCACGGGCCCAGCGGACTTCTTTGGATTTTGGAAGCAGCATATTTACCACACTAAGGAGGGGTCCTCTAACCCATTTTTCAGTGTCTTGGAAAGTTGCCAGTGTTTTGTTTTGTTTTGTTTTCAGACAGGGTCTCACTCTGTTGCCCAGGCTGGAGTGCCGTGGTGTGGACCTGGCTCACAGCAGCCTCGACCTCCTGGGTTCAAGTAATCCTCCTGCCTCAGCCTTCTGAGCAGCTGCAACCACAGATGGACACCATCACACCTGGCTGATATTTTTTGTAGAAACAGGGTCTTGCCATGTTGCCCAGGCTGGTCTTAAACTCCCGGGCTCCAGTGATCCTCCCCCCTCAGCTTCCCAAAGTATTGGGGTTCACAGGCAGGAGCCACTGTGCCTGGCCAACCTGCCAGTTTTGAGTGGGGCCTAGAGCAAGGAAGGGCTCTGCAGATCCAGGCTTCCATACAAACTGCTCTGCCACTCGCGCCTTGTAACCTAGCAAACCCAGTAGAGCTAGAGGTATCCATGGTCCATAAGGTTGGCTATTTCAAATGCACAACTCACGATAGATTAGAATAAACTTTATATGTCATTTCCCACTTCGAAATGTACCCAGTAAGGATCACCTTTCCTTGCCCCAGATGAAAGTTCCAGCAACTTTTCTGCTCACTCTGTCTGCTTTTCTGCAGACCGTCCTCTGCCATACTAAGCATAATTTATTAATTAGAAGCTCCAGTCTAAGATAGACTCAAAATCACAGGTTTTATTTAATGTTCAAATCTTCCCCTCATCCCCAGCTCAGGCCTGCAGCAGGCTGGTGGCCTTTTATTTAATGTTCAAATCTTCCCCTCATCCCCAGCTCAGGCCTGCAGCAGGCTGGTGGCCTGCAGTGGGGCAGGGAGAACCGACTGTCTCTTCTCTGCTTCTACCCTTGCCCATCTCCTCCTCTTCCCTTCTTCCCTTCCTCCCTCCCAAGCTGGCTGGCCAGTTTCTGACCCCTCCCAAGGATGGAGGTGAGAGCAGTGGCAAGGATGCAGGAATGGCCTCATGACATTGACCTGTTAGGATTCTGAGCTGGCTTTGGGTGCACTGGGCTTGGCACATATTCAAAGCTGATCCTTTAGTCCAGCACTGGCTTTGGGAAGCCCTTGGCATCCCGTTTTCTGTCCCTTGCCCAGAGACATGCAGGATATACAGACAGCCCAGCACAACCACTTCTTTACAAGGTTCCATGGAAGTCTCCTTCTCACAGGTGTCGAGAAGAGGAGGCAGCAGCCCCTCCCTCCTGCCTGAAGGAAGGCGGGGACTCAGCACCGCAAGGGCTCTCTCAAAAAAATTGCTCTACAAATGTCCCCCCTCTACCTTTGTGCTTGGAGCCCTTCTTATCTCCTCAAACTGCAGAAGGGTCCAATTGTTTTGTAATAAATTGTTTAAAATGTGTACAGTCTGCAAGTGGTGATCTGGCTTCACATCTAAGTCTTGGTATGTCCATCAAAACTTTAATTCTTGGCCAGGCCCTGTCGCTCACGCCTGTAATCCCAACACTTTGGGAGGCTGAGGTGGGTGGATCATTTGAGGTCAGGATTTTGAAACCAGCCTGGCCAACATGGTGAAACCCTGCCTCTACAAAAAATACAAAAACTAGCTGGACATGGTGGCAGGCACCTATAGTCCCAGCTACTGAGGAGGCTGAGGCTGAGGCAGGAGAATCACTTGAACCTGGTGGGGTGGAGGTTGCAGTGAGCTGAGATAGCGCCACCGCACTCCAGCCTGAGCCACAGAGCGAGACTCTGTCTCAAAAAACAAACAAACAAACAAACAAAAACGCCACAACACTTTAATTCTAATATCCTGATACATTGTTTTCTAGGCTAAAAGGCAGATGATGATTATAAAGGTTTACAGGCTCATATTACCTGGCTGTGAAAAAGAAACTGCATAATTGCAGCTAAGAGGATGGCTTCCCTGGGAACTAAGGGACAGGTACTAGTTTTTATTGAGTACGAACAATATGCTGGGTTCTCATGAGGTGAGTCTTATATTAATATTTGTTGTCGAAGAAACTGAGGCTTAGATAAGAGACTTGTCCAGCATCACACAGCTGGCGCCACTGGACTTAACTCAACTGAAAGTGAAAGTAACTGAACCCCTTCCAGGCTGGAAGGCAAATATAGACCCAACAAAATCCCTGCCTTCAGGGAGGGCACTGTCTCTCGGGGAGGAAGGCGGGTCCCTGTGGTCAGTGCTGGACTGGGGCAGGTCTGGGGTGACAAGGAAGAGACTTCGACCTAAGCTCCGGTAAATTTCCTTCTGAGGTGAAATAAAGCCCCACCCCAGCTGGGTGTACGTTGGGGTTTGGTGACCATCTTATTCTGTTCCCCCAAGGGTCGCCCTCATGCATGTCAACGTTTTCGTCTTTTGATGGCAGTCCGAGCCTCCCCCACCCGGACCCCAGTCGTCAGCTCAACAGCACGTGAACCGCTTCCTTCTTGGCCATCTCACAGTTGCCTCTTTCAGGTGACCAAGAGGCCGTCACTGCAGTGGTGGCCTCATCCTCAGGGAGGCTCTTTTTAAATTTTATTTTTATTTTTTATTTTGAGACAGAGTCTCAGTCCATTGCCCAGGCTGGAGTGCAGTGATGCCTCCGCCTCCTGGTTTCAAGCGATTCTCCTGCCTCAGCCTCAACCTCCCCAGTAGCTGGGACACCAGGCGCTCACCACTACACCCGGCTAATTTTTGTATTTTTAGTAGAGACGGAATTTTGCCATGTTGGCCAGGCTTGTCTCGAACTCCTGACTCAGGTGATCTGCCTGCCTCGGGCTCCCAAAGTGCTGGGATTTCAGGCGTGAGCCACTGTGCCCAGCCACTGGGAGGCTTTTCCAGTTGGTGCCATTACACTCAATCCCAGCCTGACTGCCCTTTCTGAAAGAAGAAATCCTGAAAAGCTAGTCACAGGCTTTACAGATTCAGATCCCCCCTAGCCCCCCAAATCCTTCCCTTCCAGCCCTATTCACTGCAGTATTTATAGCCCAAATGTGAAAGGTATAATTATTCTCCTCTGACTTTCTTTTCCTGAAATAAAGACTTAGTCCACCCTTCTATTTGCATAACACCACCTGGGAAGAAATCTCTTCGGGGCCCAAGGACTTGAGCGTCTGAACTCACTGACTTTATGCAGAGTTTCTGAAAAAGCTCTGTTCCTCTTTGAAGGCACAGAAGAAACCAGAAGAGACTTCCCTCAAATGCATTCCCTTCAAGTAGCTGAAACCTTTGCATTTCTAAAGCAGCCTCTAGCCCAGGCTCCAGAGACACCCCTTCCCTCATTAGAAAGGAAGGGAACTGTGAGGGGAGTCCAAGGCCGCAGTTCCTGGGGCTCATGAAACAAGCAGGAGTGAAACATTCAGCTTCTTAGGGAAGAGCTTTTCGGTTCGATGCCTGGTCGAGTGGGCCAGACCCTGCTCTGTATCGGGTGGGTGGAGGGGTCGGCGGCCCCTGCAGTCGACCCCCATCCCTGACTGGGCTCCTCTACAAGGAGCAGATGATCCACGTGGGGCCTTAGAGTTTCTACCCCTCCCACGCACAAGACTGCGGTTCTTTCATTCGGACTTGCCAAAAGCGGGATTTTCTTTCATCATAAACTGATAGATAAACAATGAGATTGACTAAATTAGTTACATAAATAGAAAAGCTGTTCACAAGTATAACACAGAGGTGTGGATTTCATTTTGCAGCCAATTCCTCCTTACTAGGAAATGTATGCTAGAAATCTAGCCAGGCAGGGGTGGCTAAACTAAGAGAAGTCATTCCTGTTTACCTTCTTTTTCTAAATCTAAACATTTACTTGAAAAGCACAGAAGTGTTTTAAAAAATGACCTATAATCAAGAGAATGGAAAGAAAAGCCACAGACTGGAAGAAACTACTTGTAAAACACATATCTGATAAAGGTCTTATAACTAAAATATACAAAGAACTCTTACAACTCAACCATAAGAAAGCAAACAACCCAATTAAAACATGGGCAGAAGATCTGAACTGACACCTCAAAGATATGCAAATGACAGATAAGCACATGAAAAGATGCTCAACATCATATGCCATTAGGCAATTACAAATTAAAACAATGAACTACCTGCACACACCTATTAGAGTGGCTGAAATCCAAAACACAGAGAACACCAAATGATGGTCAGGATGTGGAGCAACAGGAACTCTCCTTCACTGCTGGTGCAAATGCAAAACTGGTGCAGCCACTTTGGAAGACAGTTTAGCAATTTCTCACGAAGCCAAACCTACTCTTACCACATAATCCATCAAGCACATGTCTCGTTATTTACCCAAATGAATTGAAAACTTATGTTCACACAAAAGTTGATAGCAGCTTTTTTCATAATCACCCCAAATTGGAAGAAACCAAAATGTCTTTCAATAGGTGAATGGATAAATTATGATATATTCAAATGGTGGAATATTATTTAGCAGTAAAAGAAAATGAGCTGTCAATCCATGAAAAGACATGGAGGAACCTTAAATATATTTTGCTAAGTGAAGGAAGCCAGTCTGAAAAGGCGACATACTGCATGATTCCAACCATATGACATTCTGGAGAAGGCAAAGGAGGGAGATCATCAAAAGATCTATGGTTGCCAGGGCTGCAGGGAGGAGAGAGGGAGTAACAGGTGCAGCACAGGGGATTATTAGGGTGGTGAAACATTTCCATATGATACTGTAATGATAGGTACATGACATTTGCATCTGTCAAAACCCATAGAACTATACAACCAAAGAATGATCCTTAATTTAAACTGTAGATTTTTGTTAGTAACAATGAATCATTTTGGCTTATCAATTGTAATAAGTGTACTACACTCATGTAAGTTCTTAATAATAAGGGAAACTGTCAGGGAGGTGATACACAGGGTGAGGCAGTGTGGAGAAGAGAGAGTATATAGAAACTCTAACTATACTCAACTTTTCTGTGAAACTAAAAATTAAAGTCTATTGACCAGACACAGTGGCTCAGGCCTATATCCCAGCACCTTGGGAGGCCAAGGAGAGTGGATCACTTGAGGTCAGGAGTTTGAGAGCAGCCTGGTCAACATGACAAAACCCCATCTCTATCAAAAATACAAAAATTAGGCATGGTGGTGGGAGCCCGTGGTCCCAGCTATTTGGGTATCTGAAGCACGAGAATCACTTGAATCTGGGAGGTGGAGGTTGCAGTGAGCCGAGATCATGCCACCGCACTTTAGCCTGGGTGACAGAGTGAGACTCTGCCTCAATAAATGAATAAATAAAGTCTACTCATTATTTTGGAAAGGCCTATGATCCCATTTCTTCTTTTTAATCACATGAAACAAGGTGGATACGCCTCTTGGGGGTTAGTAGCCTGCCACTGGCGCTTCTGGGCTGGGGCTGCACTCCTGAGGCTCTTCTGTTCTGAGGTCTCAAGAGTGGCCCTGCTCCCTGGACTCCACTAGGCATTGCCCTGGTGGGGACTCTCCACAGCAGCCCCTTCCCTGTGTCATTTCTTTGCCTGGGCCCTGAGGCTTTCTGAGGCATCCCTTGAAATCCAGGTGGAGGTAGCCCTGCCTCTGCAGCTCATCACAGCATGCCTGTGGCGTTAGCACCACATGTAAGCCACCAAGGTTCGCCACTTGTGTTCTCTGGAGTGGTGGCTTCAGCCACACCTGGGCCCACCTGAGCCACAGCTGGGGCTACCAAGGAGCACTGTGCCAGAATACAGATAGCAGAGACTTGAGGAGGCCCTGGACTGGGATCCCCAGGGTCCCAAGTTCCACAGGGGGCCTGGGCCCCTCCCTTGATATTATTTTGCCCTCAGTGCCCTGACTGTGATGGGTGGGGCAGTCTCTGAGATCTCAGAAATGCTTTCAGGGTTATCCTTCCATCATCTTGGTGAACAGCATCATCCAGCTTCCTTCAATCTATACTAACCTGTCTATCAACAGATTAACAGATTTACTAATCTGTGGTCACTTGGCCACACCATTGGCTTTCTCTCCTAACATGCTTTTTTATTCTTTACATGGCCAGGCTGAGAATTTTCCAAATCATTCTGCTTCCCTTTTAATTAAAAATTCTCTCTAAGCTGGGCGCGGGGGCACACGCCTATAATCCCAGTACTTTGGGAGGCCAAGGTGGGCAGATCACAAGGTCAGGGGTTTGAGACCAGCCTGGCCAATATGGTGAAACCCTGTCTCTACTAAAAATACAAAAATTAGCCGGGCATGGTGTAGTCCCAGCTACTCAGGAGGCTGAGGCAGAATAATCACTTGAACCCAGGAGGCAGAGGTTGCAGTGAGCCAAGATCATGCCACTACACTCCAGCCTGGGCAACAGAGGGAGATTCCATTCAAAAAAAAAAAAAAAATCCATCTTTAAATTATTTCTCTTCTCACATGTTACCATGAGCAGTTAAGAGAAGCCATCCACACCCTGAACACTTTGCTTTGGTATTTCTTCTGCTAAATATGCTAGTTCATTGATCTTAAATTCTGCTTTCCACCAAGCAGTAGCACACAGATACAATTCAGCCAAGTTTTTGCTGGTTTATAACAAGGATAGCCTTTCCTCCAACTTCTGATAAGATATTCCTCGTTTTCATCTAAGACTTCATCAGATTGGCTTTTTCTAGAATACCAGCTTTCTGTTCACAACCATTTAGATAATCCCTAACACTGAGGCTGTCTCTACAATTTTCCTCTTCAGAGCTCTCATCGGAATCTCCCTTAACATTCTGGTCATAACAATACAGGCTTTTTCCAGCATGTGCTTCAAAACTATTCCAGCCTCTGCCCCTTAACCAGTTCCAAAGCCACTTCCATATTTCAAGATATTGGTTATAGCAACAGGCCTACTTCTCTGGTACCAATTTCTTAGGCTGTTTGTACCTCTACAACAGAGTACTACAGACTTCATAATTTATAAATAACAGAAATTTATTTCTCACATTTCTGGAGGCTGGAAAATCTAAGATCAAGGTGCTGGCAGGTTCAGTGTCTGGTGAGGCCTTGTCTCTGCTTCCAAGATGGCAGCAGTTTCAGTGTCTGGTGAGGGCCCTGTCTCTGCTTCCCAGATGGTGCCTTGTTGCTCCGTCCACCAGAAGAGAGAAACACTGTGTCCTCACATGGTGGAAGGGACAGAGTGAGTGGAAGGGGGGCAAACTCCCTCTATCACACCCTTCCATGAGAGCACTTAATCCCATTTATGAGGGCAGAGCTCTCATGCCTCAACCACCTCCTAAAGGCCACAATTCTTAATACTGTTGCATAGGGGATTAAATTTCAATATGAATTTCGGAGAGGACAAAAACATTCAAACGGGAGCAGTAGACCTTCCAGCCCATTCTATTCCTTCACTTCACATACCCCACAACAAGGTAACCCTCATTTATGATTTAGGGTGCACACTTCTTTACACTTCTTTGTTTCTTCCCCTAATTTTCTACAAATACATCTAGATACACACACACACACACACACACACACACACACACACACACGGCATCACACATTTGAAAGAAATAAAGATGAAATCATGTTTTACCTCTTAGTTTGCAAATTACTTATTTCACTTACATTATAAACCTTTTCCCAGGCTATTTGTGTAGATCTAAACCTTTTTAAAAACCAGGGCAATATAGTAAAACCCTGTCTCTATTTTTTAAAAAAAGAAAACCAGGGCTGCTTACATCCTACGTGCACTAACAGTGGTCATTAGGCAGGGTTTGATTGCTAAAGAAGATTCACAGGATTCAAGTTGACAATGCTTACAAAGCTACTGCTTATTGCAGCAAAAGCATTCATTTAATGCAGCAACAGCAGTTAAGTAGGACATCAAGGGAACCAGAGAGGCCAGGTGCAGGCTCCAATTGGTCCACCTCTGGAAGAGCCATGCAAGACATAACCTTCTCTCTAGAGTCACCCGTGTGTCACAGAACACCTCAGAACTGGAAGGTCCAAGATGGAGTTTCCACCAGGGTGTCATATACCCTGCTGCTCATGTAGGCATGTTTCTTGCTGTGTCACCAGTCCCAAAAGCACAGTCTTCCAGGGGTCTCACCAAGACCAGGAACAAATCATCAATCTCATTGTTATCAATACACAATGCTGAACAAAATAAAAATAAAAATAAACACTGCTGATAAGCCCGTACAAACCACATTGAAATCCCTCAGACTCATGGTTACGAAACAACACTATTAATCAGTATCATTAACGCCCTGACCAGGGCTCAGTGCTGTACAGGAATAGCTTTTATTTCGGTAAATCAGTCTATGTCAATTCCAGGCCTGCTGGAATTAACCCTTGCAACAACCATGGTTTATATGAACCATCCTGTGTTCAACCATTTCCATAATGATATATGAGTCAGGGTTCTCCAGAGGAATGGAACCAATAAGAAATGTGTGTGTGTGTGTGTATATGTGTGTGTGTGTGTGTGTGTGTGTAGAAGTACTCCATGACTTATAATGGGGTTGTGTCATGATAAACCCATCATAAATTGAAAATATCTTAAGTCAAACTTTTGAGTTATATTTTCAATTAACGATGGGTTTATATAGATATAACCCTGCCATAAGTCAAGGAGTGTAATGGATATATATCACTTTTGCAACTTCGTAAAGTAAAAAAATCATAAGTGAGGCCAGGTGTGGTGGCTCACACCTGTAATCCCAGCACTCTGTGGCTGAGGCTGGTGAATCACTTGAGGTCAGGAGTTCAAGACCAGCCTGGCCAGTATGGTGAAACCCTGTCTCTACCAGAAATATAAAAATTAGCTGGGCATGGTGGTGCATGCCTGTAGTCCCAGCTACTTGGGAGACTAAGGCCGGAGAACTGCTTGAACCCAGGAGGCGGAGGTTGCAATCAGCCAAGATTACACCACTGCACTCCAGCCTGGGTGACAAAGCGAGACTCCATCTCAAAAAAAAAATCATAAGTGGAAATACATAAATTTGTTTGTATATTATGCAGTATATATGTAACATATTTATATTTTATATATAATTTATATATTTATATTATATAATATATAAACATATTTATCAACGTACTCATATATATACATACATGCATGTATGTATACACATGTATAAAGATGTACATACCTAGAGACTCACTTCCAACAAATGGAATTCAGAAGAAGGGATGGCATATCACTTTCAAGATTCAGTCATAAAAAGGCCAGTTCCAGTCTCGGGTGCTGTCACTCTCTTCTTGGGTCACTCAGTTTGTGGAGAGCCATGTCTCGAGCCATCCTACAGAGAAGCTTGTGTGGCGAAGAACTGGAACTCCCTGCCACCAGTCAGGTAAGTGACCTTGAATGCAGATGCTCCAGCCTCAGTCAAGTCTTCAGAGTCCACAGCCTCTGTCAATTGATTGACTACAGCTTCCTGAGAGACCGTGAACCAGAACCATCCAGGTAAGTCACTCCTGAATTCCTGACTCTCAGGAATTCTCAAAAAGACTGGAAATAAACATACCAAAATATTAAATCAGGTTATTCCCATAGGGTGAGATTATGAGGGACTTTCACTTGTTTATTTTGTGTGCATGTTTATTTGTATTTTCTGCTTTTTCTTTTTGAGACGGAGTCTCGCCCTGTCGCCCAGGCTGGAATGCAGTGGCCGGATCTCAGCTCACTGCAAGCTCCGCCTCCCAGGTTTACACCATTCTCCTGCCTCAGCCTCCCGAGTAGTTGGGACTACAGGCGCCCGCCACCTCGCCCGGCTAGTTTTTTGTATTTTTTTTAGTAGAGACGGGGTTTCACCGTGTTAGCCAGGATGGTCTCGATCTGCTGACCTCGTGATCCGCCTGTCTCGGCCTCCCAAAGTGCTGGGATTACAGGCTTGAGCCACCGCGCCCGGCCCCGCTTTTCCTAAGAAGAAGCTATGTGGGTGATTTTGTAGCCAGAAAAGATAACCGTTACAAAAAGTAAAGTTCAAGTGGAAAGACAACCAACCAATATCTCAATGTGTGAGTAGCATAAAGTGGGCACATGGAGAGGAGCCGGTGGAGGAGTGCCTGGCCTGTTCTGGTGGAGGCTGCAGAGCCCTGGAGCGCCAGGGGTCCCCTTTGGGCTTGTTAGTCCCCCTAGCCCAGAAAGAACAAACCTGGTCAGCTTCCTGGGGTGACTCACTGAGGGGAGAATCCCTATGGTGCTTGATGTGGTCAGATCATTCTCTTGACCTGAACTTTTCCTCCTTCATGAATGGAAAACACCTGTCTGCTAGGAGCACCTCTTCCTCCTGACTCGCTGCCTCCTCCGTTGCACAGCCACCCACCAGGAACAAATCTTCATTACAGGGTCTCAGACTCTGCATCCTCTGAGCCACTCACCCCCTCCAGGACCTGCTTCTTTCCCGCTTCAGTCTGCCAGGCTCTGGGCTGAGCATCCTAGCCAGAGGCTGTGGTTGAGTGTGGGTCTTAGGGTTCAAACCCTCATCTCCCTACCGTTTCCTACGGTACGATTTTGGGCAAGTCATTGGACCATGTAGCTTTAGTTTCTTCATTTGTAAAATGGGATAAAACACTTCATGGCTGATGTCATGCATTTGAAGCAGTTAGAACAATGCATAGCATGCAGTAAGAGGGCTGTAAATGTCACATGTAGGAAATAAGGAAGATAGGCTCCCTGCCCTCGTAGAGCTTACAGCTTAGTGGGGAAAGACAGACATTGAATGCATAAATACATACCAAAGGAGACAAAAGCGGGCAGCACCCCGTGGCCTGGAAAGCAAGATTTATCAACGACCCTGTCTTCAGATGAAAAAACAGGAAAATCAGCCAGGTGCGGTAGTCACGCCTATAATTCTAGCACTTCGGGAGGCCGAGGCAGGTGGCTTGCTTGAGGCCAAGAGTTTGAGACCAGCCTGGGCAACAGAGCGAGACCCTGTCTCCATTTTTTTAAAAAAAAGAAAAGAGAAAGAGGACAATTCTCCCGGTCACACTCTGAGCTCAGTGGCGGAGCTGGAATTCCAACCTGATTTGTGTCATTCCAGGCCCTTGTACTCAAGGCCTCATGATTTGCAGGAGCCCTAGGCACTCAGCCTTTGTGGGTTACTTCCTCTTTCACAGGCATCTGTGTGAAGAGACCACCAAGCAGGCTTTGTGTGAGCAATAAAGCTTTTTTTGGGGGGGCGGGGGCAAAAAAGCTTTTTATTTTCCCTCACATTCCAGCTCTTCGCTTTTTCTAAGACCTTTTCCAACTCAGAGCAAAGGCCCAAGAAGTTGATTCACACTTGAGAAACAAGTCGGGAACTAGGCTGGTGCCCTCAGAGCCGGGTTCTAGACCAGTGGGACTCCTGGCGCGGGTGGAAGCACGTAGCAGTGACACAGCAGAGAAGGCCACAGAAAAGAAGCAGGAAGGAGCCCAAGACCAGCAGCCTGGGGCCACACAGAGCCAGCTCCTCTCCTCCGAGGTGAGCAGCTCAGTCAGCACAAGGCCTTCGTGGCGCCAGACACTAACGCACTCCTCACCCATTCTAGGGCTTAGGTGGCATTTCTGGCCCCCTCCTCTGAGCAGGATATGGGTGGCTGGCTGGAGGGTAGGATTCCTGGAACAGCACTAAAATACGGGCAGGTTCCTGCAGTCCTTTCTGTGGTCACCCTGACTGTGACGAGGACCAGTTGTCCTGCAGAAGATCCTTTCAATCCCATCTGACTACCCAGGACCGTGGCCTGGAATGTCCGGGTCTTGTTCCTGTCTGGACCGTCTCCGAAGTTCAAGGTGGTCAGTAAGCTCACGACGTGAGACCCTCGCCACTTCCCTGTGACTGTCCCATTCCTGGGACACAGGGTCAGCTGGCCAAAAGATCTCAAAAAAGAGACCCAGTCCTGGGGGATGTCAGGGCTGCGCAGGCCAGTCCTGTGGGTGAAGAGGAAGCTGCCAAGGCCCAGGCCAGAGAGACCAAGGAGCAGCAGGATCAAAGTGGCACAGAGCAGCGGTGGGTGGTGGGCCAGACATAGGTGGAGGTTGTGCCCTGCCTGGCAGTTGCCCATGGGGAGCAGAGGAGGCTGAGCCTCCAGAGAGAGCCCCTCCCTGCCAGGTGGAGGCCGGCGCCCCCACAATAAAGCTTTTTAATCACCTGGGTGCAGGTGAGCTGAGTCCGAAAAGAGAGTCAGCACAGGGAGATGGGGTGGGGCAGTTTTATAGGATTTGGGTAGGTAGTGGAAAACTACAGTCAAAGAGGGTTGTTCTCTGGCGGGCAGGGGCGGGGGACACAAGGTGCTCAGTGGGGGAGTTTTTGAGCCAGGAGAAGGAATTTCACAAGGTAGTATCATCAGTTAAGGCAGGAACAGGGCATTTCACTTCTTTTGTGATTCTTCAGTTACTTCAGGCCTTCTGGATGTATACGTGCAGGCTTGGGCTCAGAGGCCTGACATCCTCCATTAAAATAATAATAATAATAATGATATTTTTATTTTAATTTAATTTTATTTTTATTTTTTGAGACGGAGTCTCACTGTCAGCCAGGTTGGAGTGCAGTGGCACGACCCTGGCTCACTGCAACCTCCCAGGTTCAAGCGATTCTCCAGCCTCAGCCTCCGGAGTAGCTGGGATTACAGGCGAGCACCACCACACCCAGCTAATTTTGTATATTTAGTAGAGATGAGATTTCTCCATGTTGGCCAGGCTGGTCTCGAACTCCCGACCTCAGATAATCCGCCCGCCTCCATCTCCCAAAGTGCTGGGATTACAGGCGTGCACCACCACACCCAGCTAATTTTGTATATTTAGTAGAGATGAGATATCTCCATGTTAGCCAGGCTGATCTCGAACCCCCGACCTCAGATAATCCGCCCGCCTCCACCTCCCAAAGTGCTGGGATTACAGGCGTGAGCCACTACACCCGGCCAATAATGATATTTTTACAACTGCATTGCTATAAAGACAAATCTAATCAGGCTAGGTTGTCTTCATTTTTTCCCTTGTTTTAAAAGATATTAAAACATTTTTATGGGCTTCTAAAAGTATTTTGGGCCCTAACCACTCTGCCTACGGAGCCTAATGAGTGAGTCCACACTGCTTATTACAGGGAGATGAATATGATACCATTCTTGCCCTCACAGGAGCTTTCAGTACAGTGGGAGAGCTATGAGCATGAAACAATTCATTTTAGTAACAACAATTCTAGTTTAGATGTTTTGAGTGCTTGCTCATCTCATTTAATTCTCTCAATAACTTAAGAAGTAGTAAATAATGGCCAGGTGCGGTGGCTCACGTCTGTAATTCCAGCACTTTGGGAGGTCAAGGCGGGTAGATCATAAGGGCAGGAGTTCAAGATCAGACTACAAATACAAAAATTAGCCTGGCATGGTGGCGCATGCCAGTAGTCCTAACTACTCGGGAGGCTGAGATAGGAGAATTGCTTGAACGCGGGAGGCAGAGGTTGCAGTGAGCCAAGATCACGACACTGCACTCCAGCCTGGGCGACAGAGTGAGATACCATCTCGGGGAAAAAAAAGAAAAAGAATTAGTAAATAATGTGATTTTTCACTTGACAGGCAAGGAAATGGAGGCCCAAAGAGTTTACACTGCTTGCTTGTGGTCCTAAACCTGTCAGGGATGGGGCAAAGTTTATACCAAGGTCTACGTGACCCACAGGCCTGGATTCATTCCCTCCCTGCTGTACTGCCTCCCAGTTGCAGTGTGGGAGGCAGAAGGAAATAACTGCTACAGGCCCAGGTGCAGTGGCTTATGTCTTTAACCCCAGTGCTTTGGGAGGCGAAGGAAGGAGGATCAGTGAGACCAGGAATTTGAGACCAGCCTGGGCAACATAGTGAGACCCCTATCTGTAAAAAAAATCAAAAAATTAGCCAGCTGTGCTGGTGCATGCCTGTAGTCCCAGCAACTTGGGAGGCTGAGGCAGGAGAATTGCTTGAGCCTGGGTGAGCCATGATTGTACCACTGCACTCTGGGCAACATAGTGAGATGCTGTCTTTACAAAAATTAAAAAAAAAACATTAGCCAGGCACGATGGCGCATGCCTGTGGTCCCAGCTACTTGGGAAGCTGAGGTGGGAGGATCACTTGAGCCAAGGAGGTTGAAGCTGCAGTGATCTGTGATCACGCCACTGCACTCTAGTCTGGGTGACAAGAGTAAGACCCTGTCTCAAAGAAAAAAAAAAAAATATATATATA
>NW_012116265.1:18417140-18443347 GCF_000951035.1 Colobus angolensis palliatus | reverse complement strand
AAGAAAGAAAGAAAGAAAGAGAAAGAGAGAAAGAAAGAAAGGAAAGAAAGGAGGAAAGAAAGAAAGAAAGAAAGAAAAGGAAGGAAGGAATGGAGGGGAGAGAGAGGGGAAAGGAAAGAAAAAGAAAGAAAGGAAAGAAAGAGAAAGAAAGAAAGAGGAAGGAAGGAAATGGAGGGGAGAGAGGAAAGAAAAAAAAGAAAGGAAAAGAAAGGAAAGAAAGAAAGAGAAAGAGAGAAAGGAAGGAAGGAAGGAAAGAAAGGAAGGAAGGAAGGAAGGAAGGGAGGGAGGGAGGGAGGGGAGAGAGAGAGAGAGAAAGGAAAAGACAGAAAGAAAGAAAGAAAAAGGAAGAAAGAAAAAGAAAGAGAAAGAAAGAAAGAAAGAAAAAGAAAAGAAAGAAAGAAAGAGAAAAGACCATCTGAGCTGTGAATGTGACCACAACACATTTAAGAGGGTAGGGACAACCCTCACTGGAATTATCTCATGGGCACACCTGGGATGGAGAGTGGGGGTGGGTAGGAAGCCTGCCAAACTGCCTATGGGAGCCAATAATGGTCACCCGAATAGGAGAGAACGCTGCCAATGGACTATATGTGTAGTTTCATATGTGTAAAATACATAAAACCTCCAATACATGTGGTTGGTTTTTGCCATAACTCTTGTGAGACTGGAAAAATATCATCTGTCATCATATGATTTAACCCTTGCTTAAAATCCTGTGGCAGCTCCTGGTGGGCTTCCCTGGTGTGGCATCCCTGACCCGTCTTGCTCTGGCTCCTCTCATTCTCTGCTCCAGCCAGACTGAACAGCTGACACTTCCTTCTAAACGGTTCCAACATTTTAATCTTGGCTCTACCTTGGAATGGCCAGGGTTACATGACTTGCCCAAGGACAAAATAAGGATGTAGTGGAGTTGATATTCAAAGCTGGATTTATCTCACTCCAAAGCAAGGACAAAGAATTCCCTTAGGAAATCAGCGGTGGCCCATCTATTTGTGTGGAGAAACAAGAGTTGCTTATAATTCTGGGTAATGAGATGTCCCCATCCCTTCACCTAGTCAACACCTGTGTCTCATTTAAAACTCAATTCAGGCATCGCTAAATTTTCAGTGGGGTTTCTTTTGTTTTGTTTTGTTTTTGTTTTTTAGGTTTGAAGCTCATTTAACAACGAGCAAAGGGGTTGCAGAGTAAGAACACTGATGTTTTTCTCTGGGAATAGGTGGCCACATCCAAAGACAAAGAAATGGTTCAAAGTCTTTGCATTTGGAGAGAAAATGCCATGCCCATTGCTGCAGCCTGAATTCCCAATGAGTAGTACCTCTGTCTGGGGTTAAAGGATGATGTACCCATGTGGAACCAGGAAGTGGTAACTCCTTAAACCCTACCACTCTTTCACACCTTTGGTATGACTCATTTTGATGAAATTCAACGAACTCAGAGCACCTGCTCATGCAGCAGAATATTTTTGAGCTAGAAAGCTCCACGACTTCCTCTCCTTAAGACTGCAGAAAGCTTAGCCCCAGGCTATGGAGACAGCCAGCAGAATGACCACTAGCACCAGAGGACACTGGTCTTGCCTGCCCACCCTTCACTGTGCTGGCCCCTCACCCCTGTGCTGGGTGCAGTAGGGACTGGTCCTCCAAGTCTCACTTGGGACTTGCCCAAGTGAGAGACACTTGGGCAAATAATATAGCCATATATGCATGCAGATATATATGGCTATACTTTTTTTTGCTGTTGGATTTGTTGTTGTTGTTGTTGTTGTTGTTATTGTTTTGAGACAGAGTCTTGCTTTGTCATCCAGGCTGGAGTGCAATGGTGCGATCTTGGCTCACTGCAACCTCCACCTCCCAGGTGCAAGTGATTCTCTTGCCTCAGCCTCCTGAGTAGCTGGGATTACAGGCATGCACCACCAGGCCGGCTAATTTTTTGTATCTTTAGTAGAGACAGGGTTTCACCATGTTGGCCAGGCTGCTCTCAAACTCCTGACCTCATGATCTGCCCGCCTCGGCCTTCCAAAGTGCTGGGATTACATGCGTGAGCTACCGCGTCCGGCCTGCTGGCAGACCACCAATTCGTATATACTGACAGATGTCAGTTTCAGGAAATCAAAAAATATATGTATATGTATCAGTATCTAAATTTCCATCCATTTCTACATCTGTCCAGAAGGATATTCATTAAAATATTAACAGTAGTTCTCTCTGAATGGCAGGATTATAATAATTTGATTCACGTATTTCCAGACCTTCCACATTTTCCAAACTTCCTGTGCATTAGTTACATGATCTGAAGAACAAGCCCAAAGCCCATTCTTTTTTAAATAGCTGAGACTCCAAGTCTAGGGGATGCTCAGAGTGAGGGACAAAGCCCTTCCTTGGAGGATGATTCTAGATTCTAGGACGATCCTGGGGCGTCAGCCTTCTCTGGGCAGTGTCTTTGCTGCCCTCTCGTGGTCATTTGGAAGCTCGACAAGTCCAAGTCCAGCCCCCTTCTTGTGGAGCAGGTTCTTCTTCAGGTTTGCTCTCTGAAGCCCAATTTCTTGGAACTGTTTCGTTTTGTTTCATTTTTCTGAGATGGAGAATTCTTTTAAATTTTAAAAAAAGGGTCTGGCGCGGTGGCTTACGCCTGTAATCTCGGCACTTTGGGAGGCCAAGGCGGGCAGATCACGAGGTCAGGAGATCGAGACCATCCTGGCTAAAGCGGTGAAACTCCGTTTCTACTAAAAATACAAAAAATTAGCCGGGCGTGGTGACGGGCGCCTGTAGTCCCAGCTACTCGAGAGGCTGAGGCAGGAGAATGGCGTGAACCCGGGAGGCGGAGCTTGTAGTGAGCCGAGATCGCGCCACTGCACTCCAGCCAGGGCGACAGAACGACACTCCGTCTCGAAAGAACAAAATTAATTAATTAATTAATTAATTAAAAAAGCAACAAAACTGGAAAAAAAAAGTTTAAAAGAAAACTTCTAAATGAGGTGACTCCAGTGTAAGCCTCTTTAAAGCTCTGATGGAAAAGTCATTCTTTTAAAAACCCAAACCCCTCAGCCTCCATTTCACAGCCGGAGACAGGTGAAGTGCCACTGCTGGAGGGGACCCGGGGTGCGCTCGCCTGCTGACTTCTCACTACTGACTGAGGATGTCTTTGGTTTTGGTCAGCGTCATTACTGCCAAAGCCACCAGCACACTTGCCAAGATGCAAAGGATGGTGTTTCTCACGGAGTCAGTTGAGGCCATCTGCTCCATGCCCCTATAGAATCCCAAGAAGTCATGGCTGGTGCTGGAGCCCTCAACCCCAGAACACCTTGAGACTGTGTGGCTTTAACAATTCACGCCACCTCTCTGTTTCTTCATCTGCAGCATGGAATTGTAACCATGCCTGCCTAGATTTAAACTCTAGTTCCACCATGTACCAGCTGATAACCTTGGACACATTACCAACACCTCTGTGCCTCAGTTTCTTCATCTATAAAATCGGGGGGAAAGTAATGCCTAATTCATAGGGCTATGAGTATGGAATTAATTAATACATGTGAATAATTAGAATAGTGCCTGGAGTATAAATAGTTCTTAGTAAATGTTTATTATTATTGTTGTTACTGTTACCAGTTACCAAAGCATATTATTAGTTAAATGTCATTCTGTGAATGCATACAGTTTGGAGTAAGGAATGTATTATTTGATACGCCTTTTGTATTAGGAACCATCCTAGGTTCTATTTATTTAATACTCACTACAACCCTTCAAGGAAGATGTTATTATCCTCATTTTACAAAAGAGGAAACTAGCCGGGCGCGGTGACTCAAGCCTGTAATCCCAGCATTTTGGGAGGCCGAGACGGGTGGATCACGAGGTCAGGAGATCGAGACCATCCTGGCTAACACGGTGAAACCCCATCTCTACTAAAAAATACGAAAAACTAGCCGGGTGAGGTGGCGGGCGCCTGTAGTCCCAGCTACTCGGGAGGCTGAGGTAGGAGAATGGCGTGAACCCGGGAGGCAGAGCTTGCAGTGAGCTGAGATCCAGCCACTGCGCTCCAGCCTGGGTGACAGAGCCAGACTCCGTCTAAAAAAAAAAAAAAAAAACCAAAGAGGAAACTAGAATGCAAAGACATTAAATAACTTGCCCAAGATCACATAGCCAGGCAATATGGAGCCAGGGTTTGATCCCATTATTTGCCTCAGAACCTCTGTTCTTTCCTGTCCATTTGGTTGACTGCTACCTACTGAGGTTAGGTTGGTTAGTCTTTTTTTTTCCAGACAGGGTCTCACTATGTTGTCCAGGCTGGTCACACACTCCTAGGCCCAAGTAATCCTCCCACCTCAGCCTCCCAAGTAGCTGGGAATACAAGCACCTGTCACCGCTTTTACTAATTTTTGTTCTGGCATACTTTATCTCCCACTCCTACTTGGTTATAAGTTAGGGTAATACCAATTGCTGTAACAGATAAACTCCAAATCTCCATGGCTTTACAACAAACTTTATTTCTCATGCATGCAATAACTCCCCATTGGTGGACAGGTCTTCCACGTGGTGATTCAGGGATCCAGGCTCCTTTGGTCTTGTGGTTCTACTTTCCTCTTGGAGTCTTCTGCATTTAGCTAGTGAATGAGCAAGGAATATGGGCCAGGCCTGGAAGTGGTGCTTCTCATCTGTCCACATTCCATTAACTTAAAACTCAGTGGCATAGTCACACCTCACTGCAAAGAAGGCTAGGAAATGCAGTCTTGCTCTGTGTCCAGGAGGCAGAGGAAACATGAGAGTTAGTCTCCGCCATGCTGGCCTATGTCTTATAGAGCTCTGTTGTCTTAATTTAAATTTTAGTTCCTCTGGGAAGAGATCCTGACTCCCTCAGGTCTGAATTGGACACCCCTCCTCTGTACTCCCTCCCTTCCTCTCTTGTGGCACTTATTGCATGGAAATACACACATATATGTAGGAAATACACACACATATATATATATATATATATATTTTTTTTTTGAGACAGGGTCTCACTCTGTCACCAAGGCTGGAGTGCAGTGGCACAATCACGGCTCACTGCAGCCTCAACCTCCCAGGCTCAAGCGACCCTCACACCTCAGCCTCCCAAGTAGCTGGGACCACAGGCACGCACTACCATGCCCAGCTAATTTTTGTAGAGACGTGGTTTCACCATGTTGCCAGGCTGGTCTCAAACTCCTGAGTTCAGGCAATCCTCCCACCTCGGCCTCCCAAAGTGCTGGGATTACAGGTGTGCACCATCGCGCCCGGCTAGAATTACAATTGCTTACTCATCTGTCTTCCCCATTAGATCGTGGGATCTAGGGCAGGGGCTCCATCAGTTTTGGTCACTGATGAATTCCCAGCTGTGACGTGGAGCCTGGCACAAGCTGGTGTTAAATAATTGTTTGATGGATGATGTCTGGGTTAATGGCTGAGGGGGCCTAGGAAGTGGCTGCGAGTGGTCTCTTGGGCTCCACCAGAGTGGTGTGCTCCCCTCCTCCACTGTCAGTCAGTTTCAGAACCATGGGACAGCTCGTCCGGGAACGGGGCTGGAAAGCCCTCTGAGGTTGAGGTTGGGGCCTCTGTTCTTTAAGAGTGGAACTGAGACGTTGCATGTGGTCACAGGTTGTCTGCACCTCTGCACCTGGCGCCAAGGAGGACCCCACACAGACGTCCCCTCCATCAGTGAATTCCAGCACATGTACCCTACAGAGCCTGGCTTTGAACTTAGGCAGCATAAATCACCACCATAAAGATAAAGCTATAGATTGCACTTACTTATTTACGATTTAAGGCTTGTTCACTCCCCAAAATTTTTGCAGTAGCTTACAAAATGAACACAATGAGAAAGAAGCTTGAACAGAGGAGAAAAATCAGTCAAAGTGATATTAGATCATTGAAAATCTGATGGCTCCAGGAATAACAAGATAAGTGGTGTTTCATTTTTATTTTTTGTTTCTAAGTCTTTATTTTGGGACAAGTTTTAGTTTTTTATAGCTGATCTCTTTTTGTCCTCCTTCCCCCCTCACTGTCTCTGGGTAGCTGGTATTTGCAAGTCTTGGCATATAACTGAGATGAGGACTGGGCCTGTAGTCAACTTTTGGCCTCTCTTTTTGGGGTTCCAAGCACCTCTTCAGACCCAAGCCCTCAAGCTCATCTATCACTCCTTTTCCCTGACTACAGATCCCCCTCCACAGCCTGGTATTAAGATGACGGTTGGCCAGGCACAGTGGCTGATACCTGTAATCCCAGCATTTTGGGACGCTGAGGTGGGAGGATTGCTTGAGGCCTGGAGTTTGAGACCAGCCCAGGCAACACAGCAAGACTTACCCCCTCCCCATCTCTATCAAAAAATAAAAATAAAACATAGCAAGGCGTGGAGGTGCGAACTTGTGGTCCCAGCTACTCTGGAGACAGAGACGGGAGGATCACCAGAGCCCAGGAACTTGAGGCTGCAATGAGCTGTGATCGCGCCATTGCACTTCAGCCTTGGTGACAGAGTGAGACTGTCTCAAAAAAATAAAAATAAGGAAAGAAAGATGAAGGTAATGTTCATGAACAAAATCATAGTTCTTATATGCTGTGTATGAGAAACCTCATTTAACAAGACAAGGAGATGGTACAGCATGGTGGTAGGGCAAGAAATCCCAGCCTGGCACCTCCTGGCTGGCGATCTTGGCAAGTTACTTTACAGCTCTGAGCCTCCATTGACTCATCTCGGAAATAAGATCATGGGACCCGGATGATCTGAAAATGCCCTCAGAGGGGCAACATATGACATCAGGCGGACTTGAAGGAGGACAAGTGAATCAGGCTGCTGCTCTCATTAGCAGCTTGGCGGTGGGGAGGGTCGCTAAGCCTGCGGGGAGAGGGAGGAAAGAGGGACGGCACCTGTAGGGGCACCTGACTTGGGGTTCTTCGTGGAGAGGAGTCTAGGGCATGTCTCCTCTCATCATGCTTTGGGGGTAGCTGAATTTAGGGGCGGGGAGCTACCATTTCTCCCAGGGACCTCTCCCCTCTTTACACATGCTGATTACAGGGACCCTACAGATTGACTTTGGAATGGGAGACTGGGAGTCTTGTCTCTGGGCTCATGCCCCTGGAGAAAGGGAGGGTAAGATTCAGCTTGGGGTCTGGGCCGAAGTAAGCCCGGCCTGTGCCCCTAATGGGGCAGGGAATCTGAGGGAGGACAGAGGTGTCTGTAGGCTGAGGTGCACCAGGCCTCAGTGAGATTTATATTCTAGAAACTTCTCTGGCCCCCACACAGGCCAATTCTGTGCTGATTCATAAAAGAGAAGAAGAAGAAGAAAAATAAAACAACACTCTAGGTTCCAAAGGAGCAAATTTGCAGTGAGTTTTACAAAGTCAATCTGAGCTGGAGAAGGGGTTTCCCCTAAACTCTCCCTGCACACCCAGCAATTCACTCAGAGCCTGGGAGCATGCTGGGAGGTGGGCTGGGAGGAGGCGGGGATGGAGAGTGGAGAGGGGGATTGCGGAGGGTGCTTGTCTTCTCCTAGGACATTTATCACCAGGCTGACAAGCCCGTGACCCCCCGCTTCTCACAGACTTTCTACCATGTCACTCTGAGGCTGCAAAGTCCTGCTTGAAAGCAACTTCTCTACCCTGTAGTATAATGCATCAATGTACAAAAACAACAGAAATATTTACCAAGGGGAAAAACATCCCCGATAATCTTATCACCCCATCAGATGAACTGTTTTCATTATTCTGGGCTTCCTTCCATCCCAATCTTCATAGTTGAATCATAAATCAACTGCACTTATGGTATTAACTTTTTTTTTCTTTCCTAACGTGGTGTGATATTGGGCGAGTTTCAGTTTCCTCATTTGTAAGATGGGACCCTCATAATACCCACCTCACAGAGTGGAGTGAGTCTCAAATGAGATTCTGATTGTAAAGCACTTGGCATGGGGCCTGGCACATAGTAGGTGCTCAATGAATGGTAGCTGCGATTATTGTTTCTGGAAATATCTCTCTGATTCTCATTATAAGTTCTGCACTATTAGAATTTTTCAACTCTTTACATTATTGTGATAAAGAAAGTTGGAACTATTGTACTTGCTTTAAAAGAAACCTGGTTATAGTGAAATATCTTATATGATTATCCATTAAAGGTTATACATCAGCAGATGTACAGGTGCCCTGTTATTCCACAACTAGGGGAGCCAGTCCCTGTCCACGTGGTCATTTTGGGGGTGGGGATGGGGCAAGGTGGTCTCATTACAGCTGAGACCTTTTCTTTCTTTTTTTTTTTTGAGACAGAGTCTCGCTCTGTCCCCCAGGCTGAAGTGCAGTGGCACGATCTCGGCTCACTGCAAGCTCCGCCTCCCGGGTTCACGCCAGTCTCCGGCTTCAGCCTCCAGAGTAGCTGGGACTACAGGCTCCCACCACAACGCCTGGCTAATTTTTTGTATTTTTAGTAGAGACGGGGTTTCACTGTGTTAGCCAGAATTGTCAGCTGAGACCTTTCCTGGCCTGAGTGGATGGTAGAAGGCCATGCTGATGTCACCTTTCTTCAAAGATGGGGAGATTCCACCACCCCATCTTCCCATCCCCATGATGCCCAAAGGGTCCCTGGGAATCTCAGCTCAGTTGTCCTCTCATTGTGTGTCATGGGAGAAGCGACCTTTAGATGTTCGCACAGGTAAATCAACTGTTTTTCTGTGGTGCTGAAGAAAGGTGCTGGACCCTTCCTCTACTGTGCTGCAGAGAAGGGGTGGTGTTGGGGAATATTAAGTGGCGCATCTCTGCATAGCTAAAAGGCTGAGCTGGAGCATGGGCCACTGGGGCACGTGTGGTTTTGCTGAGCTTCCATTCTCTGGCCAGTGAAATGAAGCCTGTGAACATGGCGGTCATGGAGCTAAGTGATTCTTGGCTTTGGAAAGGAAATTGGCGATGTCACTGGACATTTGCCCCAAAGACTTGTCACACGATGTGAGACCTCTTTGCCTCTGAATTACATTCTGAGTCACAGGATATGGCCATATTAATGATGGCAGAGGCTGCCATTCACCAAGTGCGCCCGAGCCCTAAAGTCATGGAATCCTCCAAACAGCTGGGTGATGTATATACTGGTAATATCTTCATTTTTCAGGTGAGAAAATTAAGGTGCTGAAAGATCAAATAATTTGCCTAAAGGCACATGGTTTGCAAGGGGTGGAGCTGTGAGTCAATTCAGCCGGTCTGATGCTAGCTCCCCCCATCCTTTTCGGAGGAGGGAAATATCATAAAACTGTTGATTTCATCGAACAGAATTTTAAATGAAGTCTATGCGTAGATGAACATAAGAGATAGCTAAAATCTCAATGTGAAAGGATATCCTTTCATAGAGTTTCTGAGTTTCAAGGTCCTTCCAACTGCTAACACTTGACATTTGACACCTTGAGATTTTGTCCACAGAAAGTAGCAACATCATCCTTACACAAAGACCCAACTGCATGAGGTTGTAGTAGAACTGTGTTACAGTCACTACGCAGTTCCGCAAGTTTCAAAATTAGTTTATTTTCTTTGTGTCAAATTTCAGTGCCATTTTCTTCCTCATCACCTCCTCCCCTCACTTTTTTCCCTTCTCCTTTTTCTTTTTCCCCCTCCCCCTTCCTCTTCTTCCTCTACCTCTTCTTTCCCTTTTCTTCTTCTTCTATAAATTATCAAACTATTTGAAAACACTTAGGACCTCTGCTCATTTATCTTCATACACGAAGGTAACAGAAATTGGCCGACTTCCAGTCCCACAACAACCCTAAGGGTCACCTGATATTATTGATGGGATTTAGGCAACATCATAATTTCAAGTTTGGCAACCATGTGGGTACCAGCAATAGAAGCTGCAGGCTTAAATTTTCCAGAGTGGTAGAACTTGTTCCAGAATGCCAGTCAAGAACCCAAATGTAGGTAGAAAAACATAGATGTCACTTGGGTTGTCCAGAGCTGGCAAGTTTCCAAGTGTGCAAAACCACAGGAGTGGGACATTCTCTGCTTTTGCAAAGCTTATAGTACCACAGGAAGCAGCCAGACAGTCCACTCTAGAACATTCTGCCAATGAGAAGATACTGCAGAGCATGGATAAGTCACTCTTTGAGAGCCCATGCTCCTAACCAATCTGCCATGTTGCATTTTCACCTTGAGCCATGATAAGACCATTGGAAATTAGGAAAGGAATCATATTGCCCCAACTTTTCATTCTGAAGAAGTTCTCAGAAGTTGGAGATAATATTTTCATAGACTCTTAAGAGTTTTAAGGCTCTGTAAAGGCTTCCCTAGAGTAGATCAAGTATCCTCAGCCTACAGATGAGGCCACTGAGGCTGGACCAAAGGCATCTTCAGGGTCACACAGCTAGTTAGTGGCAAAGCCAGATCCAGATCCCTGGTGACTGATTCTCAGTCCCTGGTTCTCTCTGCCACACCACATCATGTCCCTTTCAACACCAAAGCTGGAGTGGTGAGAAAAGGCTTCATGGAGGAGGAGGAGGAATGTGATCTAGGCCTTGAGGGATGGGGTGTGGGTGGGCTCGAAGGAAGGGCTGGGCTTTCTAATGCCACTTTAGTTTCCTTTGTGACATTCCCAAGGGATTGTTAGCTCCTTCAAGGTAAATATGTCTCCAACCTTCTGCCCTATTGCAGAGTTCCTGGCATGAGGTGGACACAAAACCCTAACTCTCTTCTCCAGGGAATGAAACTCCTTGTTTTTAAGACATTTGCCAGAGCACCGGGCCCTGAATAGAAATTCAGCTTCTATTTTTCTGCTTCCTTCTTTACTTCCTACAAATGACACTTTTGAGAGCATGCTGTCAACTACAATCTCTCCGGCCCCTGTCTGTGAGAGCTGTCCAGCGCCCTCTGTAAGAATGGGCACTGGCAGCCATGTTTGTAAGACCAACTCCTCACCCCCAGTGAGTGAGTGAGGAGCACAGGACTAGACTCTTGACTCAAAGTAGACTCATGAGAGCCCCTCTCCCAGTTTGGAATTTTGACTTTGAGGGGCTTCTCAGACTCCTCTGATGGCTTGGACTGAGGCAATGTGGGCTCGAGTTGCTAGGGGGTGTCCATCCTCAGACATGTGGGGAAGGCCCGCACGCAGAGATGGAGGGAGATGAACAGAAGCAGGGAAGCTGCAGTGATGAGAAACCCTGAGAAGCCAGCCACCCTGGGCCTCTGGAGGGCCCTGCCCAGAGGAGGCCTTCAGCTCTTTTGAAGGCCTCTTTTCCAGTCACAGCAGAAGGACGGTCTGCTGCCTGGAACCTCACCATATTCTGATGTTATCGAGTTTCTGCAGAAGGAGCTCACTCAGCCTGTGCTCTGACAGAGCCACCAGGGGAAGTCCTTGGTTAGGCTTCGTGCTGGAGGAACCACAGTCCTGAGGGGGTGTAGGGAGAGTGTTGTTGAAGGGGAACTTTCTTCTCTTTCTTGAAGAGAGACTCTTGGCCTGGCAATCACAATTTGACCTATGCTCCAGAAGGAATGGGAATCTGGAGAAGATGCTCCTTCTTTTCTGCAACAGGTTTTAATCAGTGGTCTTCATGGCACCATGAATGGAAGAGAAGAGGCCTCCGTGGTAACTTCACCTGCAGGCATTGTGCTGGGTACCGAGGAGCAGAGGGACTAAGACGATCTTGTCTACAGTTAGTGAGTGAGATGGACCTCTCTGAATAGAGCGGCAATGAGATGAAAAAGCCATGCTAAGGGAATGCACAGGCAGTGAAGGGCTCCCCAGAACCTCCAACCTGGTGCATCAGAGAACATTTCCCAGTGGGGATGGCAACTGAGTGCAAGCCTAAGGAACAACTAGGAGTTGGCTAGGCCAGAGGGGTAGGGGACAACCCACAGGAAGCAGCAAGAATAGAAGAGCACTTTGGGAGGCCGAGGCAGGCGGATCACGAGGTCAGGAGATCGAGACCATCCTGGCTAACACGGTGAAACCCCGTCTCTATTAAAAATACAAAAAATTAGCCGGGCGTGGTAGCGGGTGCCTGTGGTCCCAGCTACTCAGACGGCTGAGGCAGGAGAATGGTGTGAACCAGGGAGGCGGAGTTTGCAGTGAGCCGAGCCTGGGCGACAGAGCGAGACTCCGCCTCAAAAAAAAAAAAAAGAATAGAAGAGCAGAGCTGAGAAAGACAATGGTGGGCTGGGGGTCCTGGACCAGTGACCAAAGCAGCGAAGAGTGAAGAGCAGCGAAGAGTGAAATGCCTCCAGCTTCTGGCTGGAAAGCTTACCAGAAAGAAGAGGGACCATATGAGGGAGTAGGGGCTTTGTCCTGCAGAGCCGCCATCTCCAATCCTCCTGGATTTTCCATTCCATCTGTTAAATTAAAATAATTTTTTTAATATATAAATTTCATTAGAAATTATTTTGCACAGGGACCCATGACCTGGGACACATTGCCTTAGCCCACCCCAGCCCCTGTGAAATTTTTTAGCATGCCAAAATATTTGTACATATCTGTATATAATATAAATACAGGGCTGGCTGCGGTGGCTCACACCTGTAATTCCAGCACTTTGGGAGCCTGAAGCAGGCAGATCACTTGAGGTCAGAAGTTCGAGACCAGCCTGGCCAACATAGTGAAACCCCATCTCTACTAAAAATACAAAAATTAGCTAGGCATGATGGTGCACACCCATAATCCCAGTTACTTGAGAGGCTGAGGCATGAGAATCGCTTGAACCCAGGAGGTGGAGATTGCAGTGAGCTGAGATGGCACCACTGCACTCCAGCCTGGACAACAGAGTGAGACTCCATGTCAAAAAAAACAAAGCATATGTATAATTGTTTACAAGGCAGTATGCATATATTTATTTACAAAATAGATGTTTGCTCTTATACCAATTATTAAATATGATCATAGCTTAATTTCTTTCGTATTACTTTTGGATAAAAATAAGTAGACATAGAAATTCTGAAACAGGCTCTACAACCCACTGTACATATAAGAGAACTGCTCTATAGATGAGGTTGGGAGCCCCCCAGAGAATCTGAGGACCATCCCTTTCCTCAGAATCAACGAGATGTGTAACTGTGGCTTGGGTTTTCAAAGCCACTGCTGGTTGCCTCTGTGCTGTGTGATTCAGAGCAAGAAACCTCAGTAGCAGGCCCAGGCTCTGTGTTGCCTTAGACTAAACATCTAGAAGCCCCTGGGCCTGGTGACCTGCAGTCTGAATTTCTGGATGTGCACAACACCATGACCGTGTGCTTTGCTCTTTTTTGTTTAAATCAACTGGAACCTGGACTTTATGGTTTCAGGGCTGTCAACAGAAAATGTAGAATTCATATAGCTGTGGTCTTGCTGTGAAACTTTTTGTGAGCTGAGCTTTCTGTCTGGACAATCTGTCCTGAACGCCACACACAGCAGAAAATGGTCGACCTTTGTCTGGGTCCAGAACATCCAGGCCAGCAAATGGTGGAGACGTCACGCTGAGTGGGGGATGCGGAGTTTTCCAACCACATCACAGGAACTTTCCAGGGGCTTGGGGTTCAGCTCTCAGTGTCATTAAGGTAGTTAGAGAATTGACTCTGATGTTGCTCTCTTTGTCTCCAGCTTGAGAGTAGGGACTGCTGGAAGCACTGGGACCTTATTTTGCCCTTGGGGCTGAGCTCTTCACAAAGGAGATGCCTAATGAGGCTTGAAGGTGGCATCTCCCTGAGCTTTTTCAGAGGAATCCAGGAGCAGCGGTGACAACTAAATGGTAGCAGCAGTGACACCAACACAGCAGACATTTACGGAGTGGTGACTACGTGCTCAGGGCTAAGCACTTTCTAGTCATCATCTCATTGAACTCTCCCAACAAAGTGTGTGGCTACTTTTATTACTTCCACTCCACAGATGACGCCCGAGCCTGGGAGAGGCTTACTCAGAGTCCCACAGTCATTGTAGAGCTGGGGTTGCCAGGAGTCCCGGGCCCCAGGCTCCAGTTGCTCTTCCCACCATAGGAGCTGGCAGGACTGGGCTTTGGAACCTCATCTCCTACCACCGTGTTTTGGAAGTATCTATTCTTTTAGGTTCTGCTAACCAAGCCAGGACTAAACCAAAAGGAGAACTCACAAAAGGGTAGCCTTAGGATGTTCACTCAAAACTGCAGGGCACACAATGGTAAATAAGTAAACAGGTTTAAATGGTTTTTAAATTTTAAATTTTAAAAATAAATAAGGCTGGGCACGGTGGCTCACACCTGTAATCCCAGCACTTTGGGAGCCTGAGGTGGGCAGATCACTTGAGGTCAAGAGTTTGAGAACAGTCTGCCTGATATGGTGAAACCCTATCTCTACTAAAAATACAAAAATTGGCCAGGCGTGGTGGCATGCATCTGTAATCCCAGCTACTCAGGAGGCTGAGGCAGGAGAATTGCTTGAACCTGGGAGGCGGAGGCTGCAGAGAGCTGAGCTCGTGCCACTGCACTCCAGCCTGAGTGACAGAGCAAGACTCTGTCTCAAAAAAATCAATAAATAAATAAAATTAAAAACAAAAAACTGTGGAGTATTATCTAACCCTGGTCATTTTATGCTTTCCTGGCAGCACTTTCCGATCAGGAATAAGATGGGAGAGGCCAGACTGAATCAGCTTATCTGTTGGAAGGAGATAAAAGGAGAAAGTTTTTCCAAGCAGTTCCTAAGGGGGAGATTTTTTTGTTGTTGCTATTGTTCTTAACTACTATAAAAATGGTTCATGTGTGTGATAATAAAATTTCAAACAGTTACAAAAGGATAAAGAAAACATAAGTTTTCCACATCTATTGGCCTACCCCTCGATTCACTCATTAGAGGCAAACATTTAAAATCAGATCTAGGTTTTGTCCTCCTGTGGTTATAGACAGAATTCTAAAATATGTTTATACTTCTCTCTCTTAGTTTCTCTACTTTAAACATTATTTGATAACTCCTCTATACTTTGAATAGTGAGGAATTTAACTCAGTTATATTTCACCTCATGCTCCCCTTCCCAATTTTTATTTTTATATTTAGTATATCGGAATCTTTGTAACTTTAAATAATACACTCACATCTCGATTTCTTGGCCCATCACCTTTTACGTCTAACTTACACAGCGTAAGTTCAGGAAAATATATAAGGCAGACTTCCTTCCACCTTGTAATGGACATTGTGGTGTGGTGCGCTGCCCAGATCCCTTTCAGGACCAAGGCCTCGATTCCCCAACTTTGGGGAGTGCTGGCAGCTGACAGGTCTCAGTTGAGTCCCTCTGCAAGAATTGCTCTTGGCAGAAGGGAGATACCTGGAGATTATGTGAGAGATTATGCCACCTCCCAGAGGGCAGCCCATATCCAGTGACTGGTCAGTATGGGTTATGTGTTATAATGGCCTAGCCAGCCTATTGGCCTCAATGGAGCAACTTCAAAGGGCCATCTACCTCCTCCCAAACTTCTTGCAGCATCAACTGGGGCCTTGTATCTACTCACTCCTCCCCTGCCTGGTCTTGGTTCCTTCAGCCTTCACGGGTGATGTTTCTGAGAACACTCTCTAATAACCCCCCTGTACCCAAGTCTTAGAGTTTCGGAGTCTGTTTTCTGGGGAACTTATAAATACCTTCTCTGTATCTCTTATTTCTATTTCTGATTTTGGTCAGCTAAACAATTAATTTAAATTTTTTTTATTGTGAAATATTTCAAACATACAAACAAGAAAAGATACTAATAAAATTAAAACCAGAAGAAGCACCACCATAAATAACATTATGTCATTTTTTATTCTACCATGACTTTATTATATTACTTTACTATAATTTCATCTTCCATGCTTTATTCAATAAGAATTGAAAACAGAAGACAGCAATTATAATATTTTCATTGTGTATTCTTTAGTGATAATCTAAATAGTGAGGTTCGACCTGCAGACAAGCAAATGTAATCCTATGCTATTCAAACTGAGCCGCCTAAAGGGAACTGTTGCAGCATCAAATGTCAAATGGATTTTTTTTGCTGTTACAATCTACCAATTGCTTAAAATTGTATCACATTTTGGTTTGCTTCTTTTTCAGATTACAACTTTCTATGTAGATTTTTACTGGAGTCGCCTTTGTTTCATCTTGGTGACAAAATAACATAAACTTTTCCTACTATAATCATGTAGTGTTTTATCAACCATTTTAAAAATGTTTTTGGGAAAAAAGCAACTCAAACAAAAAGTTGCCGTAATAGAACAGTGAGCCTCCATTCTATAATGGGTTCACAGTTTTAAATACACACACACATCGCTTCTCGTCCTTTTTGACTAAGACCAAGTGTAAATACACACACACACACCACGATGTCATTATCACACCTGAGGAATTTCACGATGATTTAATAATATCATCTAATATACTATTTATATGTAACTTGTAGGTAACATGACACATCACTCTTAAATACTTCAGGGCGCATGTAAAATTAATTGGTTCTGGCCAGGCACGGTGGCTCACACCCGTAATCCTAGCACTTTGGGAGGCTGAGGCTGGCGGGTCACTTGGGGTCAGGAGTTCAAGACCAGCCTGGCCAACATGGTGAAACCCTGTCTCTATTAAATATATGAAAATTAGCCGGGCATGGTGGCAGGCACCTGTAATCCCAGCTATTTTGGAGGCGGAGGCAGGAGAATCGCTTGAACCCAGGAGGTGGAGATTGCAGTGAATTGAGATCTCACCACTGCACTCCAGTCCGGGTGACAGAGCAAGACTCTGGCTCAACAAATAAATAAGAATTAAATTAATTAGTTCTGTTTCTAGTAGAACTAATTGGCCACATTCAAGGGCTCCATACCCACATGTGGCTAGTGGTTATCATGTTGGATGATGCAACTTGAGGCAGTAACCTGTTGCCCACCTTCATTTCCGCTCCACTTTCTACTCCAGTCTTGGTACTTGCACATTATTAATTTTAGCCAAGGCTCTTTCCACCATGGTTTCTCTCTCACAATGGTTCTTTCATTTTCTCTTACCCAGAAATTATTCAGGCTGTCTCCTGGCCTGCTCACATTTCTCCCTCCCATTATTAAGTGTTGCTATGAATCTGCTCTGCGTATCTACTCTGTCATCTCAATGGCACGTGAAGCACATGGGCTTAGTCTCTCTCAGATCAGAGATGTGGAGGGATTTTAAGAGTAACCTTTAGATAATAATATAATAATAGAATTAGAAAGCCCACTGGTGTGTCTATTTTCTCAGCCCTTAACTCTTTGTTTTTTTGTTTTTTTTTTTTAGATAGAGTCTCTCTGTTGTGCAGTGGCAGGATCTCAGCACACTGCAACCTCTGCCTCCCAGGCTCAAGTGATTCTCCCATTTCAGCCTCCAGAGTAGCTGGGACTACAGGTGCACACCACCACTCCCAGCTAACTTTTGTTTTTCTTTTCTTTTTTCTTTCTTTTTGGAGAGATAGGGATTTGCCATGTTGCCCAGGCTGGTCTCAAACTCTTGAGCTCAACCAATCTACCCGCGTTGGCCTCCCAAAGTGCTGGGATTACAGGCATGAAACACCATGCCCAGCCAGTTCTTAACTTTTTAATCCTACTGTGTATCTAAACGGATCCAAAAAAGCTATCCCAACCAGTAGAATGAGAGAGGAATACTAACCTTTGTATCCTTCCAGATATATCCTTGAGGATAATAGTGTGCATAGAGAGACTGTTGTATGCTTTATCCTGCCTACTTCCAGGGTGGCAATAAAAACAAAATGCCCCCTATATCAGTCCACAGCTATTTCAATACCACCAGATTCTGTTTAGAAATACATTGCTCAGATATATTTCATTTACGTGAATTCTATGTTCAAAAGGATGGCGGCTCACAGGGAAATCTCATCTTTTCTTTCCTGAGTGGCAGTCAGTAAGGCTACATGGGACTAGCTCCTTATGTTGTCATTAAGATTCCCAAGGTTGTTTATGTCTACCATGGGGGAGACTAGATTAAAGGAACGTTGGAAAGGCCACAGAGGGGAGAATGGACAATGTAGGAACATGTGTGCCCAAACATGGAAACCATATGGAGTTAAGACAAATCATGTTCTATTTGCTAAGGAACCAGATTGATTAAAGACTTTCTTATGACATGAATTGGAAAATTTGACATATGTACACATGAGGCTGATGGAGAAAAAGATGGTTAATCTTGCAAAAGTCTATCAATTTTACTGAGCTATATAAACCCCAATCTATCCATACTATTGCCACTCCCCTCTAACAGCCACATTCTTAAAATTGCTTGGAGATATTCTAAAATCTGGCCTCCTGTAGGTATATAACAATTTACGGTCATTTCTATTATTACATTATATGTGTCTTAGTCCACTTTGTGCTGTTATAACAGAATACCTGATACTGGCTAGTTAATAATGAACAGAAATTTACTAGTATATAGTTCTGGAGGCTGGGAAGTCCAAGATCAAGGTGCTGGCATCTTGCCAGAACTTTCTTCCTCTGTCATCATGTAGCAGAAGGTGAAAGGGCAAGAGTACAAGAGAGCAAACTTACTCTCTCAAACTCTTTTTATGAAAGCATTAATCTATTCGTGAGGGCAGAGCCCTCATGACCTAAACCCTTCCCATTAGGCCCCACTTACTCACGCCAATAATGTTGGATTGGGAATTAAGTTTCCAGTACATGAATTCTGGGGGACACATTCAAACCACAGAAATTGTTTACTGGAGAAAACATGTATACTGTTTGTGTCATTGTTACCATTTCGATGTATAATCTGCCAATTAAATACATATGTGTTTTCTTAAGAAAAATGTGAACATGCTAAATACATTGTTTTCTAACTTGCTTTTTTGCTTTTAAATGTAATACATTTATATTATTTAGTTATTATATAATATATTAATATATTAAATTATAATAATTTAATATATTATTAAATTCCATTCATGTGCTAAACTGGATTTTTACTGATTGGCTAAAGAAGGCACATTTCAGCCAGGCATGGTGGTGCATGCCTGTAATCCCAGCACTTTGGGAGGCCAAGATGGGTGGATCTCTTGAGCCCATGAGTTCAAGACCAGCCTGGACAACGTGGTGAAACCCCATCTCTACAAAAAGTTTTTTAAAAATTAGCCATGTGTGGTGACGTGCTCCTGCAGTTCCAGCTACTCAGGAGGCTGAGGTGGGAGGAACACTTGAGCAGAACTGAGTTGTGATCATGCCACTGCACTCCAGCCTGGGCAACAGAGCAAGACCTTGTCTCAAAAAATAAAAATAAAATAGTACACATTTCCAACTTTTTTTAGTCTTCTAGAAATACATCAGAATCTCTAGTCTGCGGATGCCCCTTACTTCCATGATCAGTTTTATCCTGAGTCAACTCCTTACTGCACTTTTTTGCTGTCCTTTCAATGAGAATTGGAAAAGAGTGGGATATTTGGTGGTTCTCTCAGCCAGTCAACAATTCAATGTCAGGAAGCTTGCCTCTTTATATAGCAGCCTTTTTGTGTAATTATCTAATATTTTATTGCGTATTGCTTTTTTCTTAGAATAGTAAAAACTAGAAAGTGAAAGTGCTAATACTAATGATGTGAAATGTAGATCTTTCAATCTTATAACAACTGAGACAAAATATGGGATTGATTGCATATGCTGAGAGCAGTAAATCTTTACTCATTGGATGTAAGTCAGTTTTCTGGGTATTCCATTGTGAAAGGAAAAATATAAAAATACATAAAGAATAAGATTGAAGTGCTAGGAACATATCAAAGATGTGCCTAAAAACCCAAAATTTATTCAACAATTCAATAAACAAATAAATTATGGTACATTCATTCACTGGAATATCAACAGTAAGCAGATATAATAAACTATGACTATACTCATAGAAAAAGGTACAGGGACAACCAATGGAGCAAAGATAATCAATGAAATCGAAAGATGGTTCTTTTACACAATCAATTAAATCCATAAATAGGAAAATCTATAGAGACAGAGAGTAGATTAGTGGTTGCCTAAGGCTTGAGAGAATGGAGAGATGAGATATTTTGGGAGGTGATGGCTAAGGGGTGCAGGGTGTATTTTTGGAGCAATGAAAACATTTTAAAATTGATTGTTGTGATGAATGCATAACTCTACGAATATGCTCAAGGCCATTATATTGTACACTTTAAATGGGTGAATTATATAGTATATGAATTATACTTTTATTTTTTAAATAAAGTTATTTAAAAATGAAGGCAAAATTAAGACATCCCCAGATAAACAAAAGCTGAGAGAAATCATTACTAGATCTGCCTTGTGAGAGATATTGAAGAGAATCCTTCAGGCTGAAATGAAAGGACACTAGACAGTAACTTGAATCCACAAGAAGAAATGAGGAGCACCAGTAAAGTTAACTACATGGGTAAATATACAAGACAATGTAAATGTATATTTTGTTTATAACAATTTTTATTTCCAGTCTGACTTAAAAGATAACTGCAAAAAGTAATAACTATAAATACGTGTTGATGGACATATAGTAAATAAAGTAGTAATTTTATGACAATATAAGCACAAATGAAGAGAAGGAAAATGGAGTTATAAAGAAGCAAAGTTTTGTAATTATTAAAATTAATAATCTACAAATTTAAATTAAAGTTTGTATTCACCGGAACTATGTTATTCTAAGCTGTTAATTGTAATCCCCAAGGCAACCAGTAAAAAAAACCTCAAAAAATGTGATAAAAGAAACGGCAAGTTAGCTAAAATAGTAAACTAGAAAATATCTATGAGACACAAAAGCAGGCAGTAATGGAGGAATAGAGGCACAAAAAAGACATGACATGTAGAAAACAAGTAGCAAAACAGCTGATATAAATCTTACCCTGTCAGTAATTACATTAAATATAAATAGATTAAATACTCCAATCAAAAGACAGAGAGACTGGCAGAATGGATTAAAAGAAAAAACAACCAAAAGCTATTTATAAGAAACACTGTAGATTCAAAGACATAAATTGGTTGTATGTAAGAGGATGGAAAAAACATATATGATGCAAACAGTATTTAAAAGAAAGCTGAAGTAGCTATGTTAACATCAGACAAAAATCAACAAATGTTACTATTGCAAAGAAGGACATTTCACAATAATAAAAAGGTCAATCCATTAAGAAAACTTAACAATTATAAATACATATATGCAACTAACAATAGAGTCCTTAAAATAAATGAAGCAAAAACTCACAGAATTAAAGAGAGAAATAGACAATACACGAATAATAGTTGAGGCCGGGTGCAGTGGCTCATGCCTGTAATCCTAGCACTTTGGGAGGCCAAGTTGGGTGGATCACCTGAGGTCAGGAGCTTGAGACCAGCCTGGCCAACTTGGCAAAACCCCATCTCTACTAAAAATACAAAAAACTAGCCGGGTCTGGTGGCAGGCGCCTGTAATCCCAGCTACTCAGGAGGCTGAGGCAGGAGAATCCCTTGAACCTGGGGGGCGGGGGTTGCAGTGAACTGAGATTGCACCACTTCACTCCAGCCTGGGAGAAAGAGTAAAACTCCATCTCAAAATAATAATAATAATAATAGTTGAAGACTCTAATACCTCACTTTCATTAATAGATGGAATGACAGATCAACAAGGAAATAGAAAACTTGAACCTAAATCAGACATTAATAGAATATTCCACTCAACAACAGCAAAACACACATTCTTCTCAAGTGCATCATGAAACATTCTCCAGAAGAGACCATATGATAGTCTCAATAAAGTTACAAGGGTTGAAATCATACAAAGTATGTTCTCCAATCACAGTGGAATAAAATTAGAAATCAATAGGAGAAAATATGTGGGAAATTCAAAAGGATGGGGATATTTTTAAACCACTCCTAAAGAACCAATAGGTCAAAGAAGAAATCACAATGGAAATTAGAAAATACTTTGAAATTAATGAAAACAAAACACAACATACCAAAACTTATGGGGTGAAGCTAAAGAATGGCTCAGAGGGAAATTAATCACTGCATACAACTATGTTAGAAAAGAAGAAAAATCTCAAATCAATAACCTGATCTTCCACCTTAAGAAACTAGAAAAAGATGAAACTAACCCAAGGGAAGCAGAAAGAATGGAATAATAAAGATAAGAGCAGAAGTAAGTGAAATAGAGAAGATAAAAGTAATAGAAAAAAATGAAATAAAAAGTTGGTCTTTGAAAAAATTAACAAGTGTGAAAAACCTTTAGCTAGTCTGATGAGAGAAAGAAGACTTGAATTACTAAAATAAAAAATAAAAGAAGGAAAATTACTGTTGACCTTACAGAAATAAAAAGAATTGTTAGTGAATACTATGAAAAGTTGTATGCAAATAAAGTGGATAATCTAGATGAGATAGACAAATTCCTGAAAGACACAGCTACCAAAACTTAATCAAGAAGAAATAGAAAAGTCTGAATAGACTGAAAATAAATAAAGACACTGAATTAGTAATCAAAAAATTGTCACAAGGGAAAGCCTGGAACCAAATAGCTTTGCTAGTGAATTTTATCAAATGTTTAAGGAAGAATTAACAACGCTCCTTCTCAAACTCTTTCACAAAGTAGAAGTGGAGGGAACACTTTTCAATGTGTTCTATGCAGCCAGTATTACTCGGATACCAAAGCTAGAAAATAACACAAGAATACTACAGGCCAATGTCTCTTACGCATATAGATGCAAAATTCTGGACAAATTACTAGTAAATTGAATCCAACAACATATAAAAAGGAACATACATCATGATCAAGTGGGACTTATCTCAGAAAATAAGATTGATTCAACACATAAAAATCAATGTAAATATACCATATTAATACAATAAAGGACAATAATTACAGAATGATTTCAATATGCACAGAAAAGGCATTTGACAAAATCTAACTGCTTTTTATTAAAAACCACTTGAAAAACTATGAGTAGAAGGGAACTTTCCTAACAAAGGACATCTATGAAAAACCCACAACTAGCATCGTGCTTATTAGTGAAAGACTGATCAAAATCTTTCCCAGTAAGACCAAGAACAAGACAAGGATATCCACTCACACACCACTTTGTATTTAACATTGTACTAGAAGTCCCAGCCAGGAAAATCAGGCAAGAAAAAGAGATAAAAGGCATCCATATTGGAAAGAGAAAAGTAAAACTATCTCTATTTACAGATGAAATAATCTTGTATATAGAAAACCCTAAGGAATCCATCCCTCCCAAAAAATATATGTTTTTACATATTATTAGATTCAATATGTATCTATTAGAGCTAAGAAACAAGTTCAACTAGGTTGCAAGATATAAGAGCAATATACAAAAACTACTTATATTGCTGTATACTGGCAATGAATAATACAAAAATGAAATTGAGGAAACAATTCTATTTATAATCAAAACAATTTATATCAAAAAGAATAAAATACTTAGGATGAAATTTAACCGAAGAAGTGCAACCCTTATACATCAAAAATTGCAAACAAAGAAGACTAAAAAAAAGTGGGGAGATATCTCTTGTTCATGGATTGGAAGACTCAATATTGTTAAGAAGGCAATGTTTCCTGAATTGCTCTACAGAGTTGATGCAACTTGTATCATTTTCCAGCTGTCTTTTTGGCAGAAATTGGCAAGCTGATCTTATACAATTTATAGAGAAATTCAAAGGTTCTGAGTAGCCTAAGCAATCTTGAAAAAGAAGAATAAAGTCAAAGGACTCATACTTCCCAATTTAAAAAATTACTACAAGACAGTGTGGAACCAGCAGAGGTAGAGACATATATATCAATGGGAGAGATTTCAGAGCCCAAAGATAAACCTTCACATTTATAATCCATTGATTTTTGACAAGGGTGACAAAATTACTAATGAGGAAAAAATAGTCCTTTCAATAAGTGGTGTTGGGACAACTGGATATCTACATGTAAAAGAATGAATTTGGACCCCTACCTCACATCATACAAAAATCAACTCAAAATAGATCAAAGACTTAAATGTATAGCATGAAACTATAAAACTCTTAGAAGAAAATGTCAATGTAAATCTTTGTAACCTTGGGTTAAGCAATAGTTCCTTAGATATGACCCCAAAAGCATAAGCAACTAAAGAATAAAAATAGATAACTTGGGCTTCATCAAAATTTAAAATGTTTTACAAATGATATTATCAAGAAAGAAAGTGAAAGACAACCACAGAAAATATTTGCAAATCATATACCTAACAAAGATCTAGTATCAAGAATATATAAACAACTGTTAAAACTCAACATTTAAAAAAATCCATTTTTAAAATGTGCAAAGGATTTGAATAGACCTTTCTCTACATATACTTGAATATATATTATGGGCAATAAGGATATGGAAAGAGTTTCAATATCATTAGTCATTAGGCAAATGCAAATCAAAACCACACTGAGATACAACTTCACAACCACTAGGTGATTATAATAAAAAAGATGAATAACAAGCATTAGTGAGAATGTGGAGAAATTGAAACCCTCAGATACTGCTAGTGGAAATGTAAAACAGGGCAACTGCTGTGGAAAACAGTCTGGTAGTTCCTCAACAGTTAAACATAGAGTGACATATGACCTAAAAGAGTTGAAAACATATGTCCACATAAAAACTTGTACACAAACTTTGTAGTAGCCTCATTTGTAAGAGTCAAAATATGGAAATAAACCAGATGTTCATCAACTGGTGACTGGACACAGTGTAGTATATCTATACAATGGAATGTTATTGGCCCATAGAAAGGAAGGGAGTACTGATACATGCTACAACATGATGAGCCTTAAAAGCATCATGTTAAATAAAAGAAGCCAGTCACAAAGGGCCACATATTATATTATTATTATTATTTTTTTTTTTTTTTTTGAGACAGAGTCTCGCTCTGTCACCCAGACCGGAGTGCAGTGGTGTGATCTTGGCTCACTGCAACCTCTGCCTCCCAGGCTCAAGTGATCCTCCCATTTCAGCCTCCAGAGTAGCTGGGACTACAGGTGCACACCACCACTCCCAGCTAACTTTTGTTTTTCTTTTCTTTTTTCTTTCTTTTTGGAGAGATAGGGATTTGCCATGTTGCCCAGGCTGGTCTCAAACTCTTGAGCTCAACCAATCTACCCGCGTTGGCCTCCCAAAGTGCTGGGATTACAGGCATGAAACACCATGCCCAGCCAGTTCTTAACTTTTTAATCCTACTGTGTATCTAAACGGATCCAAAAAAGCTATCCCAACCAGTAGAATGAGAGAGGAATACTAACCTTTGTATCCTTCCAGATATATCCTTGAGGATAATAGTGTGCATAGAGAGACTGTTGTATGCTTTATCCTGCCTACTTCCAGGGTGGCAATAAAAACAAAATGCCCCCTATATCAGTCCACAGCTATTTCAATACCACCAGATTCTGTTTAGAAATACATTGCTCAGATATATTTCATTTACGTGAATTCTATGTTCAAAAGGATGGCGGCTCACAGGGAAATCTCATCTTTTCTTTCCTGAGTGGCAGTCAGTAAGGCTACATGGGACTAGCTCCTTATGTTGTCATTAAGATTCCCAAGGTTGTTTATGTCTACCATGGGGGAGACTAGATTAAAGGAACGTTGGAAAGGCCACAGAGGGGAGAATGGACAATGTAGGAACATGTGTGCCCAAACATGGAAACCATATGGAGTTAAGACAAATCATGTTCTATTTGCTAAGGAACCAGATTGATTAAAGACTTTCTTATGACATGAATTGGAAAATTTGACATATGTACACATGAGGCTGATGGAGAAAAAGATGGTTAATCTTGCAAAAGTCTATCAATTTTACTGAGCTATATAAACCCCAATCTATCCATACTATTGCCACTCCCCTCTAACAGCCACATTCTTAAAATTGCTTGGAGATATTCTAAAATCTGGCCTCCTGTAGGTATATAACAATTTACGGTCATTTCTATTATTACATTATATGTGTCTTAGTCCACTTTGTGCTGTTATAACAGAATACCTGATACTGGCTAGTTAATAATGAACAGAAATTTACTAGTATATAGTTCTGGAGGCTGGGAAGTCCAAGATCAAGGTGCTGGCATCTTGCCAGAACTTTCTTCCTCTGTCATCATGTAGCAGAAGGTGAAAGGGCAAGAGTACAAGAGAGCAAACTTACTCTCTCAAACTCTTTTTATGAAAGCATTAATCTATTCGTGAGGGCAGAGCCCTCATGACCTAAACCCTTCCCATTAGGCCCCACTTACTCACGCCAATAATGTTGGATTGGGAATTAAGTTTCCAGTACATGAATTCTGGGGGACACATTC
>NW_012116265.1:18412848-18414827 GCF_000951035.1 Colobus angolensis palliatus | reverse complement strand
CTCTGTCACCTAGGCTGGAGTGCAATGGCATGATCTTGGCTCACTGCAAGCTCCACCTCCCAGGTTCATGTCATTCTCCGGCCTCAGCCTCCCGAGTAGCTGGGACTACAGGCACCTGCCATCACGCCTGGCTAATTTTTTGTATTTTTAGTAAATACAGGGTTTCACCATGTTAGCCAGGGAGGTTTCAATCTCCTGACCTCATGATCCGCCCGCCTCGGCCTCCCAAAGTACTGGGATTACAGGCGTGAGCCACCGTGCCTGACCATATTATTCTATTTATATAAAATAGCCAGAATGGGCAAATTCAGAGACAGAAAGTTTATTACTGCTTTTCAAGAGCTGAGGAGGAGAGGAATGGGGCATGATTGCTAACAGGAACAGAGGGTTTTTTTTAGGGTGATAAAAATTTCTGAAATTAGATAGTGGTACAGTTTTCACAACTCTGTGAAACTCTGTACACTGAATTGTGTACTTTAAAAAGTTAAATTTCATGGTTGTGAATTATTCTCAATTTTAAAATACACTGAAGAAGTATGAGCAAGTAGAGTGTATCTCAGGAATGCAAGGTTGGTTTAACAATCAAAAATCAGTTACTGTAATTCATCATAATAATGGAATAAAGAAGAAAAACTATAAAATTTTATCAGTAGACTCAGAAAAGACCTTTGTTATTTTGTTAAATGACAAAATTCAGTACATATTCAGGATTAAGGCTCCCAACACATTAGAAATAAAATGGAATTTCCTTAACCTGACAAAAGAGCACCTACAAAAAACACCTACAGCTTACATTATATTTAGTGATAAGAGACTGAATGCTTATCTCTTAAGATCAGGAACAAGGCAAGGATGTGTATTCTCAAAAACCTTCATTCAACATTAAACTCTGCAAAAGGGCAAATATGTCTGGGTGCAGTAGCTTATACCTGTAATCTCAGCACTTTGGGAGGCCAAGGTGGAGGGTCACTTGAGGCCAGGAGTTCAAGACCAGCCTGGGCAACACAGAGAGACTACATCTTTACAAAACATTATTTAAAAAATTAGCTGGGCATAGTGGCAGGCACCTGTAGTCCTAGCTACTCTGGAGGCTGAGGTTAGAGAATCACTTGAGCCTGGGAGCTTGAGGCTGCAGTGAGCTATAATTCCACCACTGTGCTCCAGTGCCCGGGGAACACAGTGAGAACCTGTCATACACACCAAAAAAAGAGGCAGATATGTTGGAAAGGAAAAAGAAAAACTGTCTTTACTCACAAAGAACATAATCATCTAAGAAAATCCTAAGGAATCTGCATAAAAGCAACTCAAACTAACAAATAAATATTTCAAGGTTGCAAGAAGTCCCTTCTAGGTATACACCCCCCAAAAGTGAAAACATATGTCCCCCAAAAGACTTGACATGAATATTCACAGTCATTTTATTCAGAACAATCAAAACCTGGAAACAATGCTGTTGTCCAGCAACAGGTGAACAGATAATAAATTGCCCTTGGAGGACGCATCTTTGGGCCTTGTAGCTGTAGAACCTTTACCCTGTGGAGCAGGAGAGGGTGTAGATGCAGGTGTGGGAAAGGTAGGAGATACTAACCCTGGCCTGGAGATGTCCAGCTGAAGAACAGAACACTTGATTGGGAGGTAGAGACTTGAGTTGCTCGGCAAAGGAGGAATAAAGGTAACAGGGCTGTGAGATTTGGGAGCAGTAATAGAGAAAGCCTCAGAACGGAAGAGGTAGACAGGCACAGAAGGCATGAGAAGGGTGACTTTCAAGGGAAAACTGTAGAAAGATGTTTTTTGGTTTTTTTTTGAGACAGAGTTTCACTCTTGTTGTCCAGGCTGGAGTACAATGGTGCCGTCTCAGCTCACTGAAACCTCTGTCTCCCAAGTTCAAGTGATTCCCCTGCCTCAGCCTCCCTAGCAGCTGGGATTACAGGTGCCAGCTGCCATGCCTGGCTAATTTTTGTATTTTTAGTAGAGATGGG
>NW_012116265.1:18384257-18412798 GCF_000951035.1 Colobus angolensis palliatus | reverse complement strand
AGAGATGGGGTTTCACCATGTTGGCCAGGTTGGGCTCGAACTCCTGACCTCAGGTGATCCACCCACCTCAGCCTCCCGAAGTGCTGGGATTACAGGCATGATTACAGGGATTACAGGCTGGGATTACAGGTACCTGTCCAGAAAAAGAATTTTTATAGAAAGTTGGTATGTGATGTTATTCTCTTTTTTCCTTTTCTTTCTTTCTTTTTTTTTTTTTTTTTGAGACAGGGTCTCTCTTGTTACCCAGATAAGAGACAGTGAAGCAGTATGATAATAGCTCACTGCAGCCTTGATCTCCCAGGCTCAAGCAATCCTCCCACCTCAGCCTCCAGAGTAACTGGAGTGGTGGTGGTGCACCACCACACCCAACTATTTTTAAAAAAATTTTTAGAGGTGGTCTTGAATGCCTAAGCTCAAGTGATCCTCCTGACTCAGCCTCACAAAGTGCTGGGATTATAGGTGTGCACCACCCCAACTGGCCTTATTCTCCTTTTTCAGTGTTTCTATTGGATGAGACTCTATACTTGGATAAGCCCAGTTTTATATGGGTTACATAAAATAAATATAACGGCAGTAATAGCTGATAGCTAATATGCTTACTAGGCACTAATTATTGCACTAAGCAATTTAAATATATTCAATGGTATGAGGTGGCACCATTATATAGATGAGGAAACTGAGGCACAGAGTTTTAAGTGATTGTCCAAGATCACATGGTTATGAGGCGACAGAGCCAGAACATTTGATTTCATATTGAAACCCAAAGCTAAGAAGCTATTTTCCTGTTCCTGCTTCCTTCCTTGACCATGCCTCTCTCTGTATGCTGTCAGGGTTGGGTAAGTAAGGGAAGGATGCTGAAAAGTCATTTGGTTCAGGCCTGACATTTTCAAAGCACTTAACTCCAGTGAGGCCATATATCCAGACTGAGATATTTAGCCGGGCCTAAGAGATGAGGCGATTTACCCAGCTTTTGAGTTACTTACCATTTCTGGATGCTATCACCTCCAGAGACCCAGGAATTAAATACTCATATAAATTCCATCATTTTCTGGTTGTAGTATAAGTACATTACTTTTAAAACATACCATATTTTTTGTTAATCTTATTTTGACATATCTTCATCTTTAACCTGATGGGAAACTGAAAAATGGAGTGGCCTCTCTTTCAACCTTTGAGAGGCCTCACTCCGTTTCCTACTGTCTGAAAGGTGCAGGAGGAGGAGGCCCTGCAGGAAGCAGCTCTGATGCCCACTCTGGCTGCTGCCAGCTGGCTGGATGTGCTGTCAGCATGGCCATACCCACAGGTTGAAGTAGGTCAACAATCTGGGGACCCAGAAGCTGCATGGAGCAAAGTGCGTCTATCAGGAAATTTCCTGAGCTTCAAGGGGGTTTATAAGGAAGCCACAAGGCCCAGACTGACCAAGAGAACGGGAGCTTTGGATGCAGCATGTTTTTTAACCCAGTGGTTCTCACCTGGGGTGATTGAGCGTCTCCTCCCGTAGGACATCGGGTAATTCTAGAGACTTTTTTTTTATTTTCACAACTGGGGGTTCTACCAGCATCTAGTGGGTGGAGACCAGAGAAGCTGCTAAACATCTTAAAATGCACAGGATGGCCCGCCGCGACAAAGAATTATCCGCCCAAAATATCAAGAGTGCCACAGTTGAGGAAACGGGTTCTAACCCTCTGGGGCTGGCCTTATGAAGGGCAGCCACACCCCTCCTAAGACGCTTCCTCCAAGGCTGTAAAGCCGGAGAGTGCTGGACTGTAGGCCACTCCACCACGGGATTTCCCCTTCATCACCTGGCCACCCACTCTGGCTGCCTTACTGGAGGGCTCCGCCCTCAGGTAAATGTTTTCCCTACTTGTTTGGGAAACTTTGAGAAAAATCCCCTTTAGCCATCTTCTGAGCAGTGAAGATGTACCATGTGTGCTTTTTCCACCAAAAAAACATTAAAGCGGCTAGGGGATTTTTATTATTTTAGCTCAAATAACAAAATAGTGGCGGCCAACTCCTTTAAAGGCGACTGTCAGCGGGGCGCTCAGATGGAACTCAGAAAGAAAAAAAAGAGTGAGCTTAATATCAGTGGATCAGGGGAGTGGGGATAACCTGGGAATTCTGGTCTGGTGGGGCAGGCGACACAGACTGAAGCCCTCCCCCCACCCCCAGCCTCGAGCCCCCTCTGCGTGGGGCCCCTGGGGGCCTGGGGACATTTGCATGTACTCTCAGGAGATTCTCCTTTCTTCTCCCTGGGTTTCATCTTTAATAACTAGATGACGGGCTGTTGGGGAATGCAGGGCCAGCGCTCTAGGAAAGTGAAACTGCCTTGCAGAGGGAAAGCAACGCACTGTGGCCCCGAAAGACCCAGACCGCCAGCGGCCCGGGTAGCCTCCGAGGGCACCGGCTCACACTTCCTGCCTCTCACAAGCTCTTGCTTGGCATGCATTGGTGACTTGAACTGGGGGTTAACCCAAAAAGATCAAGTGCGAGCTCAAGGCGGATGATGAGAACAGATTCCGGGCTGGTTAACCTCAGAAAGCGGGAGTCCGTTGGTGCTAATGAGGCCAAGGGAGCCCGGCTCCTTTCTGCCCCCAGGCAGGTGAGAAAGAAAGAATAGAGACGAAAGAGGGCCCGCTGTGTCTACGCCTCTTGGCCCGGAAGCCCAGCTCGACCCTGAGGCCACAAACTGCCCCCTACTGGAGAAATCGCTGCAGGATTTCTCCTCCGTCAAATCACTGTATCAGAGCCAGTTGGGGGCTTTTAAAAGACACCCACGCTCAGGCCCCCACCAGGCCACCTACATTGAAATATCTGAGGCTAAGTCCCAAGCTAGAATTTCCTTCCTTCTTTCTGGCCTTGGGAGATTTTGCACCTCCTTCCAGGGAAGGAAGCCTGACTTCTGAAATGATTCTCACGAAAGAGAAGTGCTCCGTTCTGCAGTGAGCCTGACCAGGGGGGCCACACCACAGACTCCCAGGAGGCTTCTGCTCTGCGTGGCTCTTCTGCTCTCGTTTCCTTAACGATTCATCTCTGCTCTTGTGAAATATCAGGCAATTAGATCTCGAAGTCTTTCAAGTGGGCAGATTCACCAGGCGTTGGACTGAAGTTTCTATTTGTCCTGGCACTGGGAATAGCAAAGGAACAGGGGGACTGAACTGGTAAGACTATAGCAGGTTTGTTGCACTTTTAAAAAACATGTTTTCAATTACCTTAAGAACCCATTTATGTGCAGTGTATCCTGCTGCTGATTTTGAACAAGGATGATCCAATAGGCACTGGTATTAAAACGCTGAAATAGAGGTTGACAAGTAGCTGCTTCCCTAAATCCTTGGAGTTTCCTCCTTTGGCACCACCCCTCTTCCCACCTCCCAGGGATCCAGCCACTAAAAGGTTATTTCCTTGGCACGGCAGGGGGTAGGGGCTGTGCTGAATGGTGGGAACCCATGCTGCATGGGTTGTCAGCTGTGTCATCCCTAATTAGAAATCACTTCAGTCTACTCATGAAAGCAGCTGGCTGCAGGACTCTGCTGGCCATATTTAGTTAGAGCAGTATAAGTTTTTTTTTTTTTTTAAGTTAAAAACTCATCTTGTGTTGTCCGTGTACCAGACTATTCTAAGAACTTTACAAACATTAACTCATTTGATCCTTATAACGACCCTATGATATTGGTGATATCCTCCCGTTTTCTAGGTTTGGAAAGAGGCACAGAGAGGTGAAGTCTCTTGCTGATATCTTCTAGACCGGGCTGGCTGCAGGGTCTGTTGCTCCCAACCAGAGGAAACAGAACCAGGAAAGAACAAGGTAGGGTTTTCTTCCTTCTGCCAAACTGAGATTCACAAAGTGGACTCTAGCATTCTTCCTCTCTGCCATTCCCTGCCACCAAATTTACACCTGGGGAAACAGTGGCCCAGAGAGGAAAGGAGACCTTCCTACAATCTGAGAGTCACTTGGGGGCAAAGCCAGGACCAGAATGCTGCCTCTCAACTCCCCCTCGACCTCATATCAGATTGCTTACATCCAGCTAAATGTCTCCCCAGAAATCAGCTGGGGAATATGGTGATTTTAAGTCCACACATTCTTTATTTAATACTCCTCCCTCCAAAAGGTAGAGACTCATTTGCCTCCCCTCAGGTGTGGGCTGGACTCAGTGCCTCCCTTCTACTTTTTTTTTGTTTGTTTGTTTTTAAGTCTGGGTCTCGCTCTGTCGCCCAGACTGGAGTGCAGTGGCTCAGTCTCAAATCACTGCAACCTCCGCCTCCTGGGCTTAAGCGATTCTTCCACCTCAGCTCTGCCCAGCTAATTTTTTGTAGAGACAAGGTCTCACTATGTTGCCCAGGCTGGTCTCGAACTCCTGGATTCAAGCAATCCTCCTGCCTTCGGCCTCCCACGGTGCTAGAATTACAGGCATGAGCCATGCCACCTGGCCTTGCCTCCTTTTTAATGAGTAGAACGAAGATGGAGGACTAGGTCATAAAAGGCACTGCAACTCCTCTCTCTCTCTCTCTCTCTCTCTCTCTCTCTTTCTCTTTCTCTTTCTTTCTTTCTCTCTCTCTTGTTGTTCACTCTCCAGGAAGCCAGTTACCATGTTATGGGGAGGACACTCAGGCAGCCCCGTGGGGAGACTCATGTGGGGAGGAACTGAGATGTCTTGCCAACAGCCGTACAAGGGAACCATCTTGGAAATGAATCTTCCAGACTCAATCAAGTCTTCAGATGACCAGAGCCTCAGCTGATAACTTAGCTGCAGCCTCATGAGAGGCCCTGAGCCAGAACCACTCAGCCAAGGTGTTCCTAGATTCCTGCCTCTCAAAAACTGTGTGAGATAAATAGGTGCTTATTGTTTAAAGTTGTTTAAGGTAATTCATTGTGTAGCAATAGATAACTAAAACAGGAGGCTCTACATTTACTCTTTCTTTTTTTCTTGGAGACAGAGTCTTGCTCTGTCACCCAGGCCGGAGTGCAGTGGGGCGATTTCAGCTCATTGCAACCCCCCCATCCCTGGTTCAAGCAATTCTCATGCCTCAGCTTCCCAAGTAGCTGGGACTACAGGAGTGCACCACCAAGCCCAGCTAATTATTTTGTACTTTTAGTAGAGACAGGGTTTCACCATGTTGGCCAGGCTGGTCTCAAAGTCCTGACCTCAAGTGATCTGCCTGCCTCAGCTTCCCAAAGCCCTAGGATTACAGGCGTGAGCCGACACACCCAGCCTACCTTTACTCTTAAAATGTCATAAATGCACAGAGTCTTTTGAGGAGTCTTTTATCCCAAAGTAATCCAACTATATTTCTTTTAAAAATTTAGGGCAATTCAGGCATTTTAATGCATGTGACCCTACCCCTCCCACATTCCCCCACCCTTCATTATTTCAAACTGGAGAGGTCTTTTGAATTTTTTCCTGAACGTGTTTCTAGAAAGTTTATACCAAGTAAAACAGCTATATCCAAGTTCCTAGTAATTATTATAGCAATTACAAGGGTTCCAAGCATAATAAAGTAATCTAAGGGCAGGATGTTTGCAAGTATGGTTATTTCTTGGCGTTCTTCTAATGACAGCCTGGAGCTGGGTAGCATCTTGGCAGCTGTTTACTGTTTGAATACATTAGACTGCTCCCAACTCTGTCACTGGCTAACTGTGTGACCTTGGGCAAATGATCAAACTCTCTGTGCCTTAATTGCATATAAATTTTAGAATCTACTTATAATACCTGCTCTGTGGAATCCTGGGGAAGACTAAAATGAGAGATGGTAGAGCATGGTGCTTATGAGCATTGAACCAAATTGCCTGGAGTCCTAGCTCCAGTGACTTTTCTAGCTGTATAATCTTGGGAATGTTACCTAATCTCCTTGTGCCTCAATATCCCACATACATAAAATGGAGTGAGGTGGGGAAATGGTGCCTACCTCCTATGAACTGTCATGAGAATTAAATGGACCCAATCCATATACTATTCCTGGTACACAGTAAGTAACATATGGCAAGGATGCTAGGTATAGTTGTGCAGGTTGTTCACTGTTCAAGGGCTCTGACCTGAGAGGTCAAGTGAGGGCTTGCCAGGCCATACACTTTGGTATGAGGTTGCCTACCTAGAGGTGGCACTGTTTTCTAATTTGTACCAGGCCCTATGTGAGCCAGCTGTCAGCATAATTGTTTGTAGTATCCAGCAACCACTACCTTAGCACTATCTTTAGGCTTTAGGCTGACGTTCACTGAGCACATGCCGGTTTTATTATAACTATTACTTGGTAGCTTCCTGGAGTTCTCCAGGATAACTTCAGTGGGATGCCTATATCCCAAACTTTGCCATTACCATTCAGATACTATGCTGAAAATCAAATAAAAAATATTAGCAAGGTAAAAAGTTTAAAATCCTGCAGGACAGTATTATATATTGCTTAGGCATACATATAGATGTGGTTCAAGTATAGAAAAATGCATAGGAATGATAAATCCCACATCTGGATAATGGGTTACCTGGGGTGGGGAGGAAGCGGAATTAGAAAGGAATGAAGGAAGCTTCGGCTCTGTTCATAATTTATTTCTTAAGCTTAATGGTGGCTACATAAGTGTTTATTATTTTAAAAAGTGTTTAAATATTTAAAAATAATGTATAATTAGTACTATTAAGTAAGACCCATCTTTCTAGGTAAGAACTAATTTTGCATTTCTCTCCTCATTAGTCTCTGTTAAATATTAAATCAGTACATTGATTGGGAACCATGGAATCAAGCAATCATTCATTCAACAAGTGTTTACTTAGACCACTTGTAGAATTTATAATAACCTGTTTGGTTATTTGACTATGTATTTTTCTTTCTGTGAGGGCAGAGTCTCTGTCTTATTCGTATTTATGATTTCTGCTCCATAATAGGTGGTAAATAAATGTAATTTAAACTGAATGAAACATAAATATGACTATTATTGTCCTGAAAGAGCTTTTAATACACTAGGGGTGAGAGATGAAATAAGATAATGCAGGTCATAAGTGCCATAAATGAAGAGAAAAAAGGAATTCACTTGTGCATTCATTCATTTGAAAACCATTTACTAGGCATCTATTAGGCACTGAGCATATGACTATAAACAAGAGAAACACAGACTTTGCTTTTTACCTGGCCCACTTCTCACCACTTTCATCACTGTCTAACTGGCCTACACTGCCAGCATCTTTTGTTTGGATGGTTGCAATAATCCAATACTAAAATCCTAACTCATCTCCCTACTTCCACTTTGTTCCCCTATAGTAAAATCTCAACTGTGTCCAGAGAGATCCTCTTAAAACCTAAGTCAGAGCATGTCACTCCTCTGCTCTTCCACCTCCAATGGCTTCTCATCTGTAGGAGATTGCAGAAATTGCCACAATTCTTTAAATTTTTCGTGTCAAGAAATGAAGTCTGTTTCTCAGCTCATTGAGTCTGAGCTGGCTTGTGACTTTCCTTGGCCAATAGAATGTGGCAGGTTCTGAGTTCTGTGCTAGCTCTGAGCCTGGGTTCCATGGGGCTTCGAATGCTTCTGCTCTTACTCTTGGAATCCTGCCACTGTCAAATAAACATGCTCCAACCAGCCTGTTGGGGGATGAGAGACGATGTGGAGGAGAATTGCCCAAGGCAAGACCAAGCCAGACCAGTCAATTATCAGCCAACCTACCAGCTGTCTGAGGACACATGACGGAGCCTAGCGCCAGCCTATCCCCAAAGAAACTTTCAGATGACCCCCAGACTCAAGAGCTAAATAAATGGCACGAGTCATCGAAGTTTCTGGTAGTTTGTTGAGCAGTGAACATGATACACTATCGCATTTAGACAAAAAGTCAAACTTCTTTTTATTAACTGTATCCCCAGTACTTAGTGCTTGGCACATGATAGATGCACCATGAACATTTGTTGAATGTATTAATAAAGGTATAAATGGTTTTAACATTCTATTGAGGGAAACAGGAAAAAGATAAATCAGTAAACTAATAAAATAAGTATAAAACTGGATAAGTACTATGGGAGAAATGAACAGTAGCTGAGGTAGAGGACAAGAATGAAGGTGGAAGGGAGACCCTCCATGGGCTGACCATGTCTTTCAGAATGAAAGCTAAAATCCTGATGGTAATCTCTAAGGCCCTCCCTGACCGGGCCATTACCTCACTGACCTCACCTCCTGCCACTTTTGCTGCCTCTGGGATCCAACTACCTGGCCCCCCGGCTGTTTTCCCACTACTCCAAGCACACTTCCACCTCAGGTCCTGGAATGTTCTTCCCTGAGACACTCACACCATTCACTCCCACTCTTCCTTCGAATCTCTGCTCAGGTATCCCCTCTTTGGGCAGGGCCCCTCTGACCACCCAGAATTCCCTAACCTCCAACCCTGCTTTATTTTCCTCCATAGGAAAAGAATTTTGTCTTGCTTAATTTAACCTTAGGACAATATTGTCTTAGCCTAGAAATTCAGCTCGTGGATACAAAAATCCTCTAGGAGGCATAACTTCCTGTCAATCCTAAAATTTAATAAGGCAAATGTTTGGCTTCTGGGAAGCCATACTGGGAATAATGTAAGGCCTTTTGAAAAAGCCACGATGCCCAGGTGAGGTTGAATTGCTCACTGAGAACTCTATAGATAAGCTCATGGCAAGGCTGGGAATACCCTACACTTACCCTCTCGGTCATATACTTCAAAGTCTGCTGGGGCGTTCTAATCCATATTGTCATTTGCTTTGTGTCACATTCCTAAGAGGTAGGCAGGGCAGGTTTTACCATCATCTGTTTACAGATGAAGATAATGAAGGTCGCAGAGCTCAAGTGGGCCACCCAGGGCCACAGACATATGAAGTGGTAGAACTAGAATTTAAATCTTGGTTGGTCTGACTCCAAGTGTAGTATTTGTTTCACTTTTTTATTTTTTATTTTTTATTTTTACTGTTTCTCCATTCTGGGTTCTGACCTGGTGACCTTGAATCATAAAGATGCAGGGCCTGGCTCGAGCTGCTCGATATGGAAGGCATCTTTTCTCTAAAGAGTGTGAGCTCCCTGCCAAACAGCAGAGGTGCTTAATAGGCTTTCAGAGCAGCCATTCTAGAGCCTCCCTCGTGGCTTTCTGATCTCCCACAGCCCTGTGTTTGAGGGTCAGGAAAGGAGAATACCCTTGGATTGTTTTATCTCCTGACCACCCCGAGGCTGGCTGGACTGTAAGAGGTGAGGAAAGACAAGATGGGTGAGCAGCTGCTTTCAGCTGAAAACCAGAAAGAAATCCCAGTCTTGTTGCTTTATTTTGGTTTAAAAATCAAGTCGTGTGACAATGGAAACATTTTCCTGGTTGTCCTCTCCTCTCTGCCCATGTTGACAGAAGACGGACTTGCTAATTCTGGCTGGGGTTTTTCCCTGCCTGGGCTGTTTTTCTCTTTTATCTTCATCAATTGAAGAGGGCTGCTGTGTCTTTCAAACTGTCGGAAGGTATCTGTATTTTTTTTTTCTTTCACATAATTCTGTAGGTCTTTTCCCAGATATGTATTTTTCTCTCTAACTTCTAACTTGCTGAAGTTTCCGCCCATGTGACTTCCAGCGTGAGTTACCAGAAACCACAAGAGAGAGAGAGAGCGTGCAAGCCCCAAAGCGAGCGACATGTCCCTTTGGGGAGCAGTCCCTCTGCACCCCAGAGTGAGGAGGACGCAGGGGTCGGAGGTGGCTACAGGGCAGGCAGAGGAGGCACCTGTAGGGGGTGGTGGGCTGGTGGCCCAGGAGAAGTCAGGAAGGGAGCCCAGCTGGTGACAAGAGAGCCCAGAGGTGCCTGGGGCTGAGTGTGAGAGCCCGGAAGATTTCAGCCATGCCTCACAGCTCCGACAGCAGTGACTCCAGCTTCAGCCGCTCTCCTCCCCCTGGCAAACAGGTAGAGTCCTCCTTTTCCTCTCTCCTACCTTCTGATTCTCCTGGGGGATGGAAAGAGACCCAGGCTTCCTTGTCCTGCCCAGGAAGCTGAGGATGGAGGAAGTGGCTCGTGGCATGGGCACTCTGTTAGACTTAAGACATGGAATTTGCTACTAAGCTGTGCATATTGGCAGAGATTCTCCTCCTTCCACCTATTCTGCCAAAGTCCGTTTTTCTCTCCATTTTCCAAGGCTGCCTATCACCTCTGCCTCACTGAGGTTGCCACCCTAAAAAGCTTTCTAGGAAGCAAAGAGGAGGATGAACATCAAAGAACACAGAGAAAAGAGTCTTCTGTTCTCCAAGGCTGTAGAAAAGTGAGAGGAGTTTTCAAGTGGGCTGCTGGCATACACAGCTCAAATCCTAGATATGTAGTTCCCCAGGAGACAGCCAATAGGGAAAGAGAGAAAACGGGTCAGGGAGAAGTTAAATAAAAAAAAAAAAATAAATAAGAGGAAGAAGAAGGAGGAGGAGGAGGAAGAGGAGGAGGAGGAGAAATCCAGGCTAGCATAGAAGGATCTCTCTACTGGGGCATTGCCTCTGTTGCTAGCACAGCCAGCAAGGAGGGATGCTAGAGGTCCAGCCAATACCTCTCTCCCTGTGGCTTCTGGACAGGAGCAAGGAAATGAATGAGGAGGTGGCTCTGGAAATTTGTTGGAAGACATTTGCTGGTAGTTCATCTTAGCTCTGGGGAAACCAGAGAGACTGAGATAGGGATTGTGGGAGCATTTGGAGTCTAGATTGTAACTTCCAAGTCCAAAGGTTTTAGCTTGAGGATTACCAAAAAAGGAGTGCCCTGCCCATCTCACAGCTTCTAGGGTTTTGTCTTGCACCACACTCTTGACATCCCTTGCTGTAGGAAGTCCTCCTCTTACTCATCCAACATGTATCTGTGGGTTAAAATTTTCTCCACCTTCATCTTTTAAAAACTGCATTCTTTCCTTAGCACAGGTATCCAGGAGGGCTTTCAAAATGCTGAAGCCAAAATAAAAGTATATAAATATTGCATAGGGCATCTATCCTAAGCCTCTAGTAACAGAGCAGCAGGCTGGGATGAGTCTGGATGGAGACCTCTAGGAGGCACAGAATCCAGTCCTCTGCTCAAGATGGTATCAGAGTGGCTCTGACTGCCTGGAAGTTTGTACTCTTCTTAGGAAGGAAATTACTCATGGCTTCCATGGCAACTTGGTACCCCATCCCCCTTAGAGGAAGAGCACTTCCTTCCTATCTATGCCAATGACCTCCTACCACAATGGCCTGAAAGTATTGGATATGTTGGTGAGCCCAGTACTCAGTGAGCCCAGAGCTTTGCCCTTGGATCTGTGCCCCTCTAGCCTGTGGGGGATGTGGGAGGGAACAGGGCATGAGTTGCCAAGACTCCTACACCTATGCTGCAGCATCTGGGGGAGAACTGGAGCTAACCTCTCTGCCCAGGCACAGGACATGCCCATCTCTGGGCATAATTAGAGAACACACAAAGATCCCCTTATCCTACCAAGCACCCATCTACTACCCATCACAGCCAGGTCACCTCCACCTTTAACGTTCTTTTTGGCATTGATGTGCCAGGCATTGTGTTGGGGCCATGGGGAATGTCACAGTGGCTGAGCACAACGGAGAGAAAGAGGAGGCAGATCTCGGATGCACCTCAGCTCAGGAATGCAGCAGAAGACCACATGGGGTGCAGTGGGGGAAGGGTCTTAGAAAGGCATCGGGCTCAGCACCAGAAGATGTAGCACTCTCAGATGACCGGGAGTCCTTGGGCACATTCTTAGAGCCTCAGTTTCCTCACATATAAAATGGAAATGATGATATCAACTTCGCAGCATTAGGGAATTAAACAAGAGCACCTCTGAAAGAACACTTGCACAGAGGTTGGCATACAGTAGGCGCTCAACAAAGTTTGAGAAAAAGAAAACAGCTAAAAGAACAGCAAGAAGAGGCTGAAGGCCAAAAAGTGAGAGGGCAAGAGTGGAGCAGCCCTACAGAGGAGAGGTGACAAAACACACTTCATCGCCTTAACCTTTTTTTTTTTTTTTTTTTGCCAAATACAACTCTATTGAGGCCTCAAGTTCTCTTGCCTTTTTCCTGTAGCTTTTGGTCCAAAAAGTCAGAGACCTGGGGATGTGTAACCAGGCAGGGAGAAGAGCTCTCCTTCGGGTGCAGGCTTTTGGTAAATAGGGGGATGGAGGGTTTGTGCGGAGACGAAGGCATGGAAGGATGGCTGGACGGATACCATACACCACCAGAGCTTGCTTTCGCTCAGAAGGGAGGAGCAGACCCGTGTAATCCTTCCCGTCTCTGCTTCCCAGGACTCATCTGATGATGTGAGAAGAGTTCAGAGGAGGGAGAAAAATCGTATCGCTGCCCAGAAGAGCCGACAGAGGCAGACACAGAAGGCCGACACCCTGCACCTGGTAAGTGTTCAGATCAATCTTCATCCTCGTGAGCTTTAGGCTTTGCCCTCCACCATCTGGGAACCCTTGGACCATAGTTTTGAAGGCACAGAATCCTTCAAAGGAGGATTGCATGGGGTTGTGTATGTGGGGCAGGTTAGTGGAGGGTGAGGGCTGTGGGGTAAGGTGGGGAAGGGAAGCTCTCCTGCAAGTGCTTTAAGAAGGCTCTGTAGGCCGGGCATGGTGGTTCACACCTGTAATCCACTTTGGGAGGCCAAGGTGGGTGGATCACCTAAGGTCAGGAGTTTGAGACCAGCCTGGCCAACATGGTGAAAGCACGTCTCTACTAAAAATACAAAAAATTAGCCAGGTGTGGTGATGCAAGCCTGTAATCCCAGCTACTTGGGAGGCTGAGGCAGGAAAATCACTTGAACAGGCAGAGGTTGCAGTGAGCCGAGATCGCACCATTACACTCAAGCCTGGATGACAAGACTGAAACTTCGTCTCAAAAAAAAAATAGAAGGCTCTGTAGCAGGGAATGGGCCAGGAGGCTGAACAGAGAAATGGGCCTTTCTACTCCAGGAGGGCTCAAGGGGTAGGTGAGTTGAGTGTGGGAAGCCCAGAGGCTGAGCTGAAGGCAGAACCACTTGCTCAGGGATGGGGCAGCCAGAGAGTGCTCCATGGTGCTCCATCCTTCATGAGAAGGATGAAGAAAGGAGAAGGCAGAGCTGTATTAGGAAACAATTTAGAAGGTATCAAGTACTTTGGGGATGGCCCATTATCTTGCAGTGCAAGGACCACATGTAGTCGCATCCCTTGGCAGACACCCAAATGCCCTGCATTTGACACAAGGAGGTCCACAGGGCACTGCACTGGATTTCTCTTTTCAGAGCATTATTAAAGTCTTATTTTGAAATTTCTGTCTTTAATGCTACCCCAAGGGGTCTGTGAAACATTCTATTTCAAGTGCACTTATCTGGGATGATCACCGTCCTAGTTGAGTTGCCTCTAGTTCCAAATTTTTCTAGAGAAAGCGTTGACATCTGGCTTGAGCAGTCCGGGGCCTTGAGCAGTGCTGGACTGCAGTTCCACCAGTGGCCAGAGCCCTAGATGGTGTTTCTAGGTTCTGGCTGTGCCCCTCATAAAGTACTGCTTTCTCCTCATTGCTCATACCTTACCACCTTACCTCTCTTCACTCTGCCCCCAGTATGGTTCTTGTTCAACCAACTCTTCGTTTCTTTCTCTCCATCCCCTCATCCCCTTCCCTAGCAATTCTACCTTCCTGCCCTTCCTCCAGAAACATTCCCTTACGTCTAAGAGCCTAGCAATTCCTTTCCATGGAAAAAGTGCACTTGGCACCAAAAATGAATAAGCTTGTACTTATTTGGAAGATTAGTATGATAACCAGCCAGTTAGAATAGCTGTGTTAACCGTATCAAGAATAAGTAAGTAAGATGTAGTTTTAGGGGAAAGAATGCATCTTTTAGCTTTATAAGAAACAGAGCAGACTGCACCAACAGCTCTGATTGGGTGCTTGGGTTTTATTTGAAATGTATTCAGCATACCCTCCATTGCACACTAACATCAAGTTCACAACTATTTGTTAACTTTTTGGAAAGAAAGAATGAACAGAAAGTCTGTACTAACTGTGCTCAACAGTCCGAATGTCAAGTTGTTGGTGGCCCTGCTGCTTGTACGTTCTCTGTGATTTCGTTGTGTCCCCACATTCTGGTTTACCATCTTAAGCTTGAACATCTATGATCCTTACCTCTTTCTCTATCAGAGGCTAATTCTGATTCAGTATTCTTTAGAGCAAGCAAACAGACCAATCAAAATTTAAAAGGATAAAATCTTCCTTGTGTACAAGTAGACAGTGTCCTGAGACTGGCAAACTGCTGTAAGCTTTGTCAGTGTGTACTTGTTTTCTTAAGTGGAGAGTGAGTATATAGTTCAGCAGCTTGGCAGTCAGAACAGGGATTGAATCCCAGCCCTGCTGCCTATCTGTGTGACAGAGATATTCTTGGCCTCCCTTGGACTTGGTTTCCTTATCCAGAAAGTGGAAAATGACAGTAACTACCCTACACAGGTCGTGCATTTAAAGAACCCAACACAATGCCTGTCATTCATAAATATGCAAACATTTAAGTATAATAAGGGTAATAATAATTATTATAAGAAGCAAGATAAATAATCACAAATTATACACATATACATATTATATATATAAACATATATCCATTTTATGTATATTTAATCACAGAAGCTAAGGGTTGAAAGGTTTCTTAAAGGCTTTAAAGTTCAGACATAAGCTTGATGCTTCAGACTTCTCTGCTACACCTCCAGCCAATGGTCCCCTTGTATGTCTGGTCACTTCTAGGGTTAGAGATCTTCCTGTCTCCTAATTTATGAACAGAAGAGTCTTCCCTATGTTAAGCTGCACCCCTGCCTCCCTGTAAATTCAACTTACTGGTCTTAGTCCAACCCCTTGTGGACATATTAATGGGGTGACACAGATGTGTCTTTGCTGTGGCAAGGCTTCCAGCACTAACTCAGCTCTCTCCCTCTCCAAGACAAATGTCAGAGCCCAAAGAGTCAGCTCATCTAATTATACAAGTCATGTGACATTAGGATAATCTCTGGAGCTTGAGGGTTCACAGAGCCCCAAGTCATATAATCAGCATATCCATAGCCACACCCCAGCCTCAGTCTCTGGAATGTTCCCATCTTCCCCACATCTGAACACAGATTCCTCCCCCACTGCTTTCTTTTGAGCACCACAGCATCGTCTTCACCTTTTGCCTGATGAGTGGGTCACAGCAGAGTTGACACAGCAAGCCTGCGGACTGCCGCCAGTGCAACTTATGTTTCTTGGCTTCAGGTAGAAGCTTTTGGCAGCAACGTGTTCAATCTGCCACCATCAAGATTTAGCTGTGGTTTGAAATCTTCCTTTCCTCCGAGATGGCAATCACCCATCTTCTCCATCCATTATCCTCTTAATTATGTCTGAGATTCAGGTGAAAAGTCTTCTGGTTTACCACCAGTGTCAGGGTTCAGTGTGTGGTTTGCACTTGACTCCTTTCCATGCTTGGTTCCGCATGCTGGGATTGTTCTCTGGCCCTCAGACATGGTCATAGGACTCGCCTGCCAGTGCTTTACAGATGAGGGCTTGGGAGCTACTGAGAGTACCATATCAAACAAGGACCACATTCCTATCAGGGTTCTAGCTTCATACACACTGGGATATTTTCTCAGTTTCAACTGCTGTCACTATTATCAACCTTAAAATACTGAAACAATTATCTTGTTCCTCTAGTGAGAGTGTGGGATGCTTACTATTCAACATCTCAGTATCTGTCCTATAAATAGCTGGCACCAAGACATTGTACATTGATTGCTTTAAAAATTGACAGAGTAGGGAGAGAGCCTCTTTTTATGATTGTGTTATAAATTCCTGGCCTTGACTATCTCTGACATAAAATGGATCAGGTGATTCCTTTCATAATCGTGACATCAACGAACAATCTAATTCTGTTTTAATTCTCCTTTTGTTGAGCATCTCACGCAAGCACCCATTGCACTTAGTTCCTTTTCTCCTGCAGACAACTATAGGGTTCATTATATATAGTACAGACGTTGATTAAAAATGAGAAAGGCATAACTTGACCAGTTAGTTTCTAAAAGATATCAATAGCTAATAAATGGATCTAAGATAATCAGTTGAAAAATTATTGAAATAATAAGAGAATGCAGTCAGCTTCTAAAATTAAAACAAATGTAATAACGTTCCTATAAACAAAACACAACCAATTAGGAAATTAATGGAAGGAAAGGTCCCGTTTATAATACCAATGACAGCAACAAATGGAAGGAAGGAATAATTTAACAAAAGTTATGAAGAGTATCCTAAATGACTTTAAAAAGATTCAAATAATTGTAAAGATATACCTATGTAAAGTTAGCAATTTTCCTTAAATTAACTGATAAATTTAATGTGATTCCAATAAAAACCCAATAGGGTTTTCTGGGATTTGGGCAAGAACTGGATTAGCTATTCTAAGTGTCCAGTGAAAAAATCATACGACAATTGCCAGGAAAATTCTGAAGAATAAGAGTAATGAAAAAAGATTAACTGACCAACATATTAAAGTGAAACACAAATACAGAAATCAAAACAATGTGGAAAAGACAGAACATTGAACAGGATAGAATATGGAAACAGACCCAAAAACAAATCCAGATTTTAAGACCCAAATACATATTTCAACTCCTAAGACACACGTATAAATACAAAATGGGCTGGGCACGGTGGCTCATGCCTGTAATCCCAGCACTTTGGGAGGCTGAGGCTGGTGGATCACTTGAAGTCAGGAGTTCAAGACCAGCCTGGCCAACATGGTGAAACCCTGTCTCTACTAAAAAATTTACAAAAATTATCTGGGTGTCGTGGCAGATGCCTGTAATCCCAGCTGCTCAGGAGGCTGAGACAGGAGAATCACTTGAATTCGGGAGGCAAAGGTTGCAGTGAGCCGAGATCGCACCATTGCACTCCAGCCTGGGTGACAGAGCGAGACTCCATCTCAAAATAAATAAATTAATTAATACAAAATGACCAGGATGGCATTTCAAACCAATAAGAGAAAGCTGAATTATTCAACAGAGTTGAGACAATTGGCTAGTCACTTGGGGGAGGAAAAAAAAAGCTGGATCCTTCATTTCTTATACAACACACATACACACAGATTAAATGTTAAATTTTTTTTAAAAAGGAAGCTAAAGAAACTTGAAAAGACAAATAACCATTAACAATGTATCTTGGAATGAATAATTATTTTCTAAATAAAACCTAAAACCCTGAAGCCGTAAAGGAAAAGATTGATATACATTATTTTTATTCATAAAAAGTAAAAGTGGCTATATAGATCAAAATACTGTATGCAAAACTGAAGGCAAATGACAAACTGAAGAAAAATATCTGTCTAACACATATGACCAAAAAAGGTATGTTTACTTACTATATGAGAGAGTTCTTATGAATAGGAAATGATTAACAACCCAAAAGAAAAATGAACAATGACTATGAATAGGTAATTTACAGAAAAGAGAACTAAGTGGCAAATAAATGTGTGAAAAGATGGTAGACCTTATTTAGTTAGGAAAATGCCAATGAAAGCAGCAGTGAGGCTGGCAAAGGTGAAACATGTTGTTGATACCCAATGTTGCCAAGGCAATGGAGAAGCAGGCACCATCACACACAGCTAGTAGTAGAGCCTGCATAACCCCGGTAGAGGGCAATTTGCCCACGTCCATCTAAATTATACGTGCACATACCCTGTGACTCAGCAATTTGACATCCAGGAGTGTATTCACAAGCAAATCCATAGATCATACAGTTCTGTACATGTAAAGATAATCATTGCTGCATTGTTTCTTATAGGAAAGACTGAATACAAGCTAAAAAAAATTCATCGATAAGGGATTCAAGAAGTCATTGTCCATTCTGTGGAATATTGTAGAGATGTGAAAATAATGAGTTACATCTGAATGTGCTAATCTGGAAAGATTATCAAGTTTCTGTACTTTTAAATTAAAAAACTATAAATATAGTCCATTGTTGGCTCCCATTAGTTTTTAAATTTAATGTTATTTATGTATTTGTTTGTTTGTTTGATTTTAGAGACAGGATCTCGCTACATTGCCCAGGCTAATCTCGAACTCCTGAGCTCTAGCGATCTGCCCTCGTTGGCCTCTCAAAGCGTTGGGATTACAGGTGTGAGCCACAGCGCCCAGCCCCTTCTGTTTTTAATAAAAAGAAAAAGGTCCATATATGCATAAGTGCAAATGCAAACGTTTTCAAATAGATTATAAAACATTGTTAATGATATTTATTTCTGAAAAGTAGGACTAAAGATCGAACGTAAGAGGGAAATACTTTGCATTCTTTACCTTTTATACAGTTTGGGATTTTTTATCACATGCTTTTATCTTTGTAATATAGCTATCAAAATTCTCAACATTGATCACTACCACACATGCATTAGGATGATTTCTTTTCTAATTCTGACATCAAACATTTAATAATCTTCCATCATGACATGGAAGAGTATTCAATCTTGACATTATCTTTTGAACATCATACATAAATATCTCAGCCCTTGGGAGAACCAACTGTAGGTTGGGATTTGAGTGATTCTAAGGTCCACAATACTATATGATAAAAGATGGTGAATCCGTTCCCTTTGTGTAGCCATCCTGGTTGGTTGGTAGTGGCTATGTGGTGCTGTACAACTGGAAGGATTTCAAGTCAAAGGCGAGGAGGATCAGTGGAAAAGAGAGCTGAGGTCAATTAAGAAGCTTTGTTCATGAAAAGGCTAAAATTAGCAGAGTTACCGGGAGCAGTGGCAAACAGCAGTGTTAGCCCTGAGCCGAGCTGTTGACAAGTCAAATCTGGCCTGGTGGATGCAGCTGAAAGCAAGTGAGAGTAACAGCCAAGTTTGAAAGCTCGAGATTTAGGTACTCTTTTAGATGGAAGTGGGCCAGGTGCTTGCCTGGGGCTGCCTCCTGAAGGAGTCTCACATCTGTTTAAGAAAAAAGAGAGGTTTACAGGTTCCAGGGATGTGCTTTGTCATATATGACAGAAAAGTAATGAGTATAAATTATGCATTAAATGAAGCTTTGAGCTAACATGGTGAGAAATACGGTATTTACAATGGGAGGAACATCAAGTAATGGAGGAAAAGATGTTAGGGTAGCATTATTGTTCTTGGCCTTCTGAGGAGGCAGAGAAGGATGCTTACGGTCCTATTTCACTCCCAGAATTCTTTTGCTGTCTCTGGGAGACCATGCCATAAAGTTCGCTGGCACAGAGAAGTCACAGGTCAGGAATGTTCAGGCTAGTTCCACCCTTAAAAAGTTCAAAGTAGGACTTATTTAGTGAACCATCAGTGAACCACTCATGGAAAGAGATGCGACTCTTCTGTCTCCATTGCTATGAATTTCTTTTAAGAGAAAACCATGTTAATTGAACAAATGACTATGTATTAACGACTGTGCTTCAAGTGCTCTCCCTGCAGCATCTCATTTAATCTGCATAAAAGTCGTATTTTATAATTCCTTGCATTAATTAACTTGATGGAGATGACACAGCTTGTGACTAGGTCTGTCTGACTTCAGAACCCATTTTCCTAACCATTAAGTTTTACTGCCTCTTTCTTCAAACTCTGATGCAGATGTATTCATCTTCCCTAACCTATATTTTCCTTGAATCTCTTCATGAATTTATTTTTTTGTTTTTTAAGCAACAGCCTCCCAAATCTACACTATCCCCCAGCCATCATCAGGCCTGGTCAAGAAAGTAAAGACATGTTTACTTTCCATACAGTATATCAATTCTACAATTGATATCATATATGTCATATAGATCATGATATCAATATAGATAGGTACTATATGTAGATAGGTACAATTGGCATATCAAATGATACAATATATCAACTGAAACATTTTCTAACATCTTTCACAGGTATTACTTTTGACACAACAGAGTTTGAAGAAAAAATAATTTACAAAGATGTTTAGTTCGTCATTATCTGTGAATAGTAAATACTTTTTCAATGCTATAAAACTTGACAGGTGGCTGACAACAGCAGATGAAGCATATTATGATATATTCATACAATAAAAAAATTTATGCTGGTACTAAACATGATTATGTAGACCTGTATTTATCAACATAGAGAGATGTCAGTGATGTAGCATTAAGTGAAAAAGGCAAATTACAAAGCGCATGCAAAGTATAACCCTTTCATGTAAAATGTGTGGGTTTTGGGCATGGTTGCATGCATAAAGAGGTGTCTGGAAGGATATTCTCCAAAATGCTAATAGCAGTTATGAGTAGTTGAGTTTGGGTAGTTCATCTTATTCTTGGTCCTTTTCTCTCTTTTTTATTATAATGAATGGGTACCATTTTAAAAATCAGAATTTTAAAAATTAGGCTATTTTAGGGAGGGAAAACACATCAAGGAATCCACCACCCCTAACTGCTTGTCTTACCGATGACAGGTCGGTGTGGCTACTTTTGGGAGGCATATTGGAAATTGGGAGTCCAGCTCCATGCTGGTCTTAATGCTGTAAAGAATGACTATTTGGGAGGCCGAGGCAGGTGGATCACAAGGTCAGGAGATCAAGACCATGCCAGCCAACACGGTGAAACCCATCTCTACTAAAAATGCAAAAAATTAGCCGGGCATGGTGGCGGCACCTGTAGTCCCAGCTACTCGGGAGGCTGAGGCAGGAGAATGGCGTGAATCTGGGAGGCGAAACTTGCAGTGAGCTGAGATCCCGCCATTGCACTCCAGCCTGGACAATAGAGTGAGACTCCATCTCAAAAAAAAAAAAAAAAAAAAAAAACCTGTCTACATAGGATGATGGTCCTAGGTCACAAACTGACAGCTGCCTGTTCAGCAGATGTCTTGATGGAGCTATTCTCAGCAGCACCCAGACTTCCTTCTCGTAAGCAGAATGGGACAGTCTCCCCAGAGTGCCCCTGTGCAAGCTTCTCAGAGGTTTTCTTAGTCTCCTCTGTTGAACTTAATCTAGTCCTCTGCTTCCTAGGAGGGGTGGGTTGGGTCCACAGTACAAAGTCCCCTTCAGACTGTGAGATATCTGTAGAGGGTTCCACCATGGGTTCACATGATGGCTTCTGGAGTGAATAACAATCCTAATAGTCATACTACCTTGTTGATAAAATTTCAGAATTAAGTGGGAACTCAGAGATCTTCTAGGGTGACCTGCCATGTTTCCAATGAGGAAACGGATGACACCCAAGAGCCAAACCTCTTGCCTTCCCACCAGTCTGCTTTTGTTTCATGCCACTTTGCTGAACAGAGCTTTACTAGGCAGGTGTTTACATAAGGCCTTTTGCTAAGGTGGGCCAAGAAGCAGGCCATTAACCAGAACACTTGAACTGTCTAGGCACTCATCAGCTCTAAAACATACGGCTACACAACAAGAGACCAGAAAAAGAGTGAGTCTAAGCTTGACAGTGGCCGAAGTGGAAATGTTTCTTTGTTTAAAAGAGATTTTAAAGTTGCAATCCAAAATTTAAAAGGGCAGTGGCATATTGGGGAAAACATTTGCATCAAATTAAATAAATGAAGGTTTAATATTTGTGCTACAGAAAGAAAATCTTATAAAGCAAAACATCAGGACTCCAAGTGGGCAGAGGCTATAAACAGAAAGCTTACATAATATTTTTCCTACCAAAATGAAAATACCCTAATTTCCGATTCTGATTATGAAAACGATACATATTAAGGCAAGGTTTCTCAACCCCAGTGGAATTGACACTTCGAGTTCGATAATTCTTTGTTGTTGGGGGTTGTCCTGTGCCTTGTAAAATATAAAATTTACCCACAAGATGCCAGTAGAACGCCCCCTCACCCTGCTTGGCTTGACAACCAAAAATATTTCCAGAACTTGCTAAATGTCCCTGAAAATGCAAAATCAGTCCTAGTTAAGAATGCTACACTACGGAGACAGACACATGGAAAGTTGTTCTTTCTCCTTAATACCTGACAACTTGTAACATTAACATGAAATTAAGAAGCCTTCATAAAGTCAACTGGCAACAAGTAAATTATTTAAAATTATAACACCTAAATGCCAGTGAGGTTGTAGCTAAATGGATAGAAGCATATGCTACTGGTGACATTATATATTTGACATGACCCTTTTTCAGTAACACTTCTCAGGATTGGGAAGATTGAATGCCTCCTTTGCCTCATTCATCTCGTTCCTAAGAATTTATCCAAGGAAATCATCGAACAGAGACAAAACCCAGTGTGCATCAAGATGTTCATCTCAGCGTTATTTTTAATAGTGACAATTTGATAGCAACCAAGATGTCCAACGTTAGAAGACCACTTTAAGTAAATTGTGGATCATCAATTTGATGATGTAGTCATTAAAATTTATGTTCACTATGTAGATGTGATAAAGTTATGACAGAAAACAAAATACAAATTGTATGTGTACTGTGATTGGAATTTTGTAAAAATAAGTATGCATGTTTGTTCAAAAGGATGAGACAGCCAAGTGGGATGGTTCATGCCTGTAATTCCAACACATAGGGAGGCCAAGGCAGAAGGATGACTTGAGACCAAGCTGAGCAACATAGTGAGATCCTGTCTTTACAAAAAATAAAAATAATTAGCCAGGCGCAGTAGCTTGCACCCAGCTACGCTGGAGGTTGAGGTGGGAGGATCTTTTGAGCCCAGGAGGTTGAGGCTGCAGTGAGCACTGTGCTCTGGACTGGGTGATAGAGTGAGACCCTGTCTCAAAAAAAAAAGGATGAGATCGCAATGTGTGTAAATGAAAACAGCTGTGTTAAGGGACTAGGATCATAGGTGTTTTTAACTTTTAAAAAATATCTTTAATGTAGTTATACCATTTTTTTTATTTTTAAAGAAACAGAAGAAAATAGCCAGAGAGCTGAAGGAACTCTGGAGGACATCAAGTACAAGGACAGGGAGGATATTATTGAGCTCAAATTTGGGGATCAGGTTTTGTTAGGAGACCTTATAATTTATACCCCAAAAAGCAATACTTTGAGAGTGGAAGATGGAACTTGTAAATATTACACCAAGACAACAGGTGTACCAGTAAATGTCTGGTCACCCTAGACAGGGAAACCAAGAAACATGACATGGAGCTCTCATGAAAACTCAGAAGAAGTGATAAAGTTCAGAGTCAAGCAGAGAGGACTGGATTCCTATGACCAAAATGTGATTTCCTGCAACTGAGGACCCTGTAACTAAAATAGGGTACTCAGCTGGCATAAGAATATGTGTTATCATTAAGATAGTAGTGTGACACAGAAAATTATAAAAAGCAAAGGCCATATTATCAGTACTAGAGCTGAGATCAGCAGAAGTGATTCATCTATTCAACAAATATTTATCAGCCAGGTACAGTTTGTTCTAGGCACTGAGAATATTGCAGGGACAGGACAGATTGAGTCTCTGATTTCATGAACCTTACAGTCAGTTGGAAGTCAGGCTGGAAAACAAACAAATAAACACACTAATCACATGACATGTAAAGTGCTTCAAAGAAGATGAAATCATGCAATGTGGAAAGTGTCTAAGGGAGGAGATTGGGGCAGCGATCAGGGGAGGCCTTCCTGAAGCCCTGGCGTTTGAGATCAAAGGTGAATCAAAGAGGAGATTGGAAAGATCTGGGGAGAGGGTGATCTCAGCCTAGAGAGCCTTGAGGCCAAGCTGGGAGGCCAGGCAAAGGTCAGAAAAGTGCCTGGTAGGGCGGAGATCAAGTTCAAGACCATAAGGGAGTAAGGAGGAGCTCAGTAATAACGGCAATTGTGGGGCTGAGCACAGTGGCTCACACCTGTAATCCCAGCACTTTGGGAGGCCAAGTTGGGTAGATTGTTTGAGGCCAGGAGCTGGAGACCAGCCTGAACAACGTAGCGAAACTCCATCTCTACAAAAAAATTGTTTTTTAAATATCCAGGCACGCACCTGTGGTCCCATCTACTTAGGGAGGCTGAGGCGGGAGGTTTGCTTGAGTCCAAGAGGTCGAGGTTGCAGTGAGCTGTGATAGCGCCACTGCACTCCAGCCTGGGCAACAGGGCAAGATCCTGTCTATAAAATAAAATAAAATAAAATAAAATAAAATAAAATAGGCAATTGTGCTGCTAGGAGCAGGAACTGGATGGGGCATGTGGTGGGGACCCAACTAATTCAAACAATGCCTGGGGGGATTTCTCTGAACCTAAACTCAGATCATAAGGTGAGACGCAATAGCACCTCACTGGGCTGTTTGACAGTTTAATTGAGAGGGCAAATGTAAGAACAAAGCAATATTGTCATTTTTTGTTTTACACTGTTCGTTTGTCTAATGCAGAGAGGCCGGCCTTTTCCTAGAAACAATCAGATATGTTATCCTACAGGAACACAGACGTTCTTCTTTCTGGTTGCTTATAAACTCTTTAAGGATATCAATAGTTTCAGGGGGTTGGCCTTTCACAACTGGTCAAGTCTCCTTTGTTGGGTATGAATGGGGAAGGTAAAATTTGAACTACGAAAATGACACGACGAAGTTCTTAAAATGGTTGTAATTCTGCCACTCCTACCCTATTGGTTCGGTTTGGGGAATAAACAGAGGTTTGACTTAGGCCTTTTGAAAAAATGAATCTCTTGGATTCATTTGGAAGCATCCCAGAGTTACAGAGTAGAAGCTGTTAAAGTGTTTGAGTGGTACGTTAATCACTCTCTGGGAGTTCTCATGGACGTCACAAATTTACTCAGTTGACCCTTCTTCATAGGCACATCTCAGATTTTGGAAAATTATTCCAGATTATAAGTTGGCAGTCAAGCAACGGGATTTGATCGAACACTTACTCTGTGGCAGGCACTGTCCTTGTCACTGAGGACAAAACAGTGAAGACAATAATAGCTCCTGCCCTCACAGAGCTCAGCAATGTAAAGGGCAAAGAAACGGTTAAAGTTATAATTACTGAAACATGAATAGATCCCTGAGCTCTTGCCTTTCCATTATATGAATGAACTGTACTGGACCATTTAGAATTGTTTTCATCAATTGAAGAATATAATAGTAGTGTGCTTAAATGGACATTGTGTTTTAGAAAATTTTTTAAACTAGAAATAGTCTCCCAACTCTTTAAATTTTCAAATATTATACTATCAATGATAAAATAAATGAAAATATGTAAAAATACAACACAAATGTAATAAAATCAAACACTACATAGTTATGTCATATTATTATTATTTTGAGACAAAGTTTCACTCTTTCCCCAGGCTGGAGTGCAGTGGTGCAATCATGGCTCACTGCAGCCTCCACCTCCCAGGCACAAATGATCCTCCCACCTTGGCCCAAAGAGCTGGGACTACAGGTGTGTGCCACTGTGCCTAGCTAACTTTTAATTTTTTTGTAAAGATTGGGTATCACTATGTTGCCCAGGCTGGTCTCAAATTTCTGGGCTCAAATGACCCTCCTGCCAAAGAAGCCTCCCAAAGTGCTAGGATTACAGCAACTGCACTTGGCCTTACGTTATTTTTAAAAGGAATCCACTATGAACATGACTTGCTGCACATTAGGCTCACTTAGGAAGAACTTTTAAAGTCTTGATGCTTGCAACCACTCCAGAACAATTAAATTGGAACCTCTAGGGGTCTGGCATCCAGGAATCCAGGCTGTTTAAGACTCCGGGTGCTGGCAGTGTGCACAGCCAGGGTTGAGAATCAGAAGCAGTGCATTTTCAGCCTATCAGGTCTGTACCTGAATGTGTGGAGTGAGTAGAATGTGTGGAGTGAGCAGAATGTGTGGAGTGAGTGTGGGGCAATTATGTGGGTAAGTACCCAGATACTCTGTCAGATACAGTGGCCTGATGGCTTAAAACAAAACAAACTATTCAAACCCTTGCTTTGACGGCAGTTATTATTTGTTTTGTTGTTTGGTTTTGAACATTGATAACCTTGCTAGTGGTAACCTTTGTAACCTGAAGCATCAGTATCAGCCAAGATTGCATGCATTCAGAGACAAGTGATAGACCAGCCATCAAATACAGGAATCAACAAATCATGGCCTACTTTTCATGTAACAAGTTCAAAAGTGGAGAGACACCAGGCTAGAGCAAGGAAGAACCAAGCTCCTTCTCTCTGAGCAGCCATCCTCAGTATGAGGCTTTCGCTCTCTAGACTGTGAGATGGGTGCCAGGCCTCTGGGCATCAGTCTATGTTAACGGAAGGAGGTCTTTGTCCTTATGAGTGAGCAGGCTGTGCCTTTTTAGTAGGAAGGGAAGCTCTGCCTCCACCTCCCTCCCACCCATCAGGTACTTCTGCTTACGTATCTTTGGTCAGAGTTCTGTCACACAGCTACCCCTAGCTACAAGGTAAGCTGGATTTTTTTTGTTTTTTTTTGTTTTTAGCAATTCTGTTCCCAGTTTTCCTAGAGGAAGGCAAAGGAGGAGGGGTTTGGGATGGACGCTGAATGAACCAACCTATAGTTATTTCACATTTGAGGGCAATGAAATGATAGTCTTGAAAACCAGGGACCAGGCAATAGCCTTTTAACGCTGCGACTAGACAGGCCCTGAGGGCATGGCTGATGTGGCCAAACATCTGTTAATGACAAAGTTGCTTATGGCCCTAGAGTTTCAGCTCTAAGACATGAAAGTGAAGTTTCCTCCAGAATCACACACGTGCATTATTCAGCGCAAAGATCTGTGGTTTGGTGATTCCTCTTCTCCTTTCATAAAGTGAGAGGCAGCAGTTGGGGTGGATTTCCCCAGGAATGGTGGGAGATGTGGGCCTAGATCCTCCCCCAGCTTGGGAAGAGTCATACTTTTCAGTCGGAAGCCTGCTCCAGGAATGGCAGGCTCCACCCTCTGCATGTGACGTACAGGGGCTGGTAACTGAGGGAGCCCGAACATATATCTGGGTGTGAGGGATAAACTTCGAATGCCACTTAAGAGTGGGTGGAAGCCAAAAGGTCACTCTGCCAATAAATGACTACATGTCCTGTTGAGGAGAAAATACACAGGGACTATTTTCACCCTTCTGGAAATCGTGATTAGAAAATGCAAAGAGAAGGTCAAGACACTAAACTGGAGCTGCAGGGAGGAAGCCTCCGCCCTGCTCAGAGTGTCTGGAGAGTCCCGGCCAGAGCCCAGCTAGGAAATGCCAGCCTTGTCCTTGGTCTTCGTTCCTAATGGCTCCCTGTGGGTGAGGGAACTGCCTGGGGATTCCCCATTGTTGAAGCACTCTTTGAGTGACCCCCACCTAAGCCCCTCCAGTAGGGGATTTCCCAGAATGTTCCCACACCCCCAGGAAGTCTCTTCCTTAGCTACCCCCAAGCTGCTTGTGGTTCATGATAGAGGTAGGTGGCATCAAGTGACCCCACAGGCGAGGGATTTGCCTGAGGTGGGAAAAGAGGAAAGATAAAATTGGAAAGCCAACCAGGCTGAGGAGTTATCTCACAGGAGAGAACTGTCAAACAGCATAACGTTTAAACAGACTTTAAAGGCAAGAAAGGATGGAGGGCACAGACTCAGAAGCCAGAGTGCCTCAGTTCAAGCACCAGTGCTGCAACTTCCAAGCTGCATGACCTTGAGCCAGTTACTTAACTTCTCTGTTCCTCAGTTTTTCCTCTTCTGTAAAACGGAGATAATATTATCTACCACACAAGTTTGTTGAAAATATCAAATGTAATGATAACCGTGAAATACTTAAAAGAGTGATTGGCACACGGAAGTATTCAATAAAAGCTATTGGCCGGGCACAGGTGGTTCACGCCTGTAATCCCAGAACTTTGGGAAGCTGAGGCGGGCATATCACTTGAGGTCAGAAGTTCAAAACCAGCCTGGCCAACATGGTGAAACCCTGCCTCTACTAGAAATACAAAAAATTAGCCGGGTGTGTTGGCAGGCACCTGTAACCCCAGCTACTCAGAAGACTGAGGTAGTGAGAATTGCTTGAACCAGGGAGGCGGAGGTTGCAGTGAGCTGAGATTGCACCACTGCACTCCCAGTCAGGGTAACAGAGAGAGATTCTGTCTCAAAAAATAAATAAACAAATACATGTTCGTTAAGTTAAGCTGGGCTATTTTTTTTTTTTATTTGGTTTCTATCCACCTTTCTCATATAAATTGAGCCAGGTTACACCTTAGACCTATTAGATCAAAATCAGGCATTAGGATTGCTGAAGCTCCCCAGGGGACCCCAGTGTGTGGATGGGGTTGAGAATCATTATTTTGGTCCAGTCTTTCTGTTTTAAAGTGAGGCAACTGGAGCTGAATAGGGAAATCGAGTCACTGAGGGTCACCCAGCCAGGACCCGGGCCCAAGCTCCCTATTCCCATTTGCTGCTGATGGAGCTCACCATGGTCAAGAGTTCAGGACCTGGCTCTGCGTCTGGAGGAAGGTCTGGCCTCGAGTCAGCCCTTGTCCAGGGTATCTGGCCAGGTGGCCCCCTCTCCATGCAGCCCAGGAGGCAGACGGTCAGCTCTATGATTGGAAGAATGTGAGCAGCTCAGGGATCTTGTGTTGTGTTGTGTGTGGGTCACCAAAACTGAGACCCAGCTTTCTCCTGGAAGACCACAGGGCAGCCAAGGACTTTTTTTTTTTTTGAGACGGAGTCTCGCTCTGTCGCCCAGGCTGGAGTGCAGTGGCCGGATCTCAGCTCACTGCAAGCTCCGCCTCCCGGGTTT
>NW_012116265.1:18318157-18380456 GCF_000951035.1 Colobus angolensis palliatus | reverse complement strand
TTTTTAGAGACAGGGTTTCACCATGTTGGCCAGGCTGGTCTCAAAGTCCTGATTTCAGGTGATCCACCTGCCCCCGCCTCCCAAAATGCTAGGATTACAGGCTTGAGCCACCACACCTGGCCCCATTTAGTATTTATAAAGACCCTGAGCATTCTAGAATCTGGGTACAGTAGACAAGTATCTAGTGACTTTATTTGTAAGATGAAATGCAGACACTCGGAGCTTTTGGAGAACACGTGGCATAACAGAGTGGAAAAGAGTGAAACTGGTATAAGATGGTCTCATGAACGACTTTCCATTTCCTTAGGCTCTGGCCTGCCAGTTGCTTTCCCTTGCTATATTCCCGCCACCTCCCACCCACAGACACCCTCACAGAGACCCTTGCATGCATGCACGCAGAGGAGCACACTCACACACACCCCTCTATCAGGTTGAACCATGTGAAATTGCTTTTTTTGGGTAGGGGGGAGATGGAGTCTCGCTGTGTTGCCCAAGCTGGAGTCAAGTGGCTGGATCTTGGCTTACTGCAAACTCTGCCTCTCCAGTTCAAGCAATTCTCCTGTTTCAGCCTCCCAAGTAGCTGGGACTACAGGCGCACCGCCACACCCAGCTAATTTCTGTTTTTGTATTTTAGTAGAGACAGGATTTCACCATGTTGCCCAGGCTGGTCTCGAACTCCTGAGCTCAGGCAATCCGCCCTCCTCAGCCTCCCAAAGTGCTAGGATTACAGGCGTGAACCACCGCCCCCGGCCTGAAATTGCTATTCTTATAGGTCACAACAGACAAATATCAGCAGCTTCACATGGTTCAGCCTCATATCTATGTGTACACACACACACACACCCATGTGCTTACGTAAATGTGCCCATACTCACCTACAAACATATATACACTTGTGCACACAGTCACGTGTGCAGGAAAATTCTCTGGTGCCCTTCTCCATGGCTGTGCTAGTGAACGACTAATCTGGCCCCTCCTGCGTCCCTCCGCACCCCACCCGCCTTGCCACCTTCCCCAACATTAACCTCTGGTGCTGATCCCCACCCCTACAGGAGAGCGAAGACCTGGAGAAACAGAACGCGGCTCTGCGCAAGGAGATCAAGCAGCTCACGGAGGAACTGAAGTACTTCACGTCGGTGCTGAACAGCCACGAGCCCCTGTGCTCCGTGCTAGCCGCCAGCACGCCCTCGCCCCCCGAGGTGGTGTACAGCGCCCACGCCTTCCACCAGCCTCATGTCAGCTCCCCGCGCTTCCAGCCCTGAGCTTCCGATGCGGGGAAAACAGAGCCTCGGGAGGGGCACACAGACTGTGGCAGCGCTGCGCCCATCCTGCAGAGGAGCCTGTCGACCTGGAGACCCGGAGACAGAGGCCTGGACAAGGAGTGAACACGGGAACTGTCACGACTGGAAGGGCGTAAAGCCTCCCAACAGTGCCGCAGCGTTTCGGGGGGCGTGTGCTGGACCCCACCACTGTGGGTTACAGGCCCAATGCAGAAGACTATCAAGCAAGATGCTCAAGTCCCATGGCACAGAGCAAGGCGGGCAGGGAAGGGTTATTTTTCTAAATAAATGCTTTAAAAGAAACCAGTCTGGCAAGGCAGTTTCTCTCTTTCACCCTGTCCCTTGACACTCTAAATTCTGCGATGTTGGGACTTTCTTTGTTTTTTGGACTCTAGTACCCTCAAAGAGCTCTAGGGACTCCACTAATAGCTCCTCTTTTCCATGGTTTGTTGATGTACTTGGGAAGCTTTCAATTCCTTCCTCTAAATGTCTTCTTCTTCCTCTTCTTCTTCCTCCTCCTCCTCCTCCTCCTCCTCCTCCTCCTCCTCCTCTTCTTCTCCTTCTCCTTCTCCTCTCCTTCTCCTTCTTCTTCTTCCTCCTCCTCCTCCTCTTCTTCTTCTTCTTCTTCTTCTTCTTCTTCTTCTTCTTCTTCTTCTTCTTCTTCTTCTTCTTCCTCTTCCTCCTCCTCCTCCTCTTCCCTTCTCCTTCTCCTTCTTCTTCTTGATAGAATTTCTCAGCTCTTGTCTCAGGCTGCAGTGCAGTGGCACGATCTCCACTCACTGCAAACTCTGACTCTCAGGTTCAAGAGACCGTCTTGCTTCAGCCTCCCTAGCAGCTGAGACTACAGGCATGCACCATGGTGCCCAGCTCATTTTTGTATTTTTAGTAAAGACAAGGTTTCACCATGTTGACCAGGCTGGTCTCAAACTCCTGACCTGAAGTGATTCACCCGCCTGGGCCTCCAAAGTGCTGGGATTACAGGCATGAGCCACCGTGCCTGGCCTAGGTGTCTTCTGGATTGTCCTTCCATGCTCCCCTCACTGTGACTTCCTACCTTCCATTCTTCACTGCTTTCTAGACCATGAGCGGGGTGTCCCCTAGTCCAGGAGAAGGCCCAGTGCAGGATGGCCTCACCTGGTGAGGTGGTAAGTCAGACTGACCTTCTCATCCCCTACTCATGACTCCACTCACCCAGCCAACTGGCTCTGCCCAGACAGCCAAGTCTCTGGGTACTGCAACCAGGCCCTGTGCTGGGCCGCCCTTCACATGAAAAGTGATGCCTTCCTTATGCTTTCAAGGGGCAACATGCAGCTTGGGTCCACAGGGACTTCTCTGACAGTAGTCTGCGTGTCCTACTGAAGACTCCACCTCCCTTAGAAGGTGGTGACACAAAGCACAGGACTTGTCCTGTCCCTGCAGGGCTCCTCAGGCTGCCATTTGAGCACTTTGAGGGCAACACATGTCTCAGGGAACAGAGGGTCATCTTCGGTTTGGCAGAGCCTGAAACCAGCGTGCTCCACCCACCTGCTCTTCAGAGATCCCCAGGCCAAGTGCCCGCTGGCCTGCCTGACACAGCCTTACCCACACCACTGCCCATGAGCAATGGCTGCAGCAGGGCGCGGCCACACACAGCCCCTACTGAGCCAGCTGGAGACAAAAGCAACAGAGATCACTGTGCCAGGCACCCACCTGATTGAGCCCCTTCAGTAGCCACCCTCAGTGTCATCCATTTGTCCTTTAGAGGGACAGCCTCTGCCTGCTGCCTCCCCAGTGGCAGCCCTCATGGGGTGACAGGAGAAGGGAGGAGAAGGCCCGCTTCCCTGTGTCAGTGCCCCCTGAACCCACTGGCCCACCACTCCAGCCAGTTTGAGGCCAAGTTTCAACTCTAGACCTTCCCTGTGCATGTCTCTCTTGCCCCTCTCAGATGATGCCAGTGCTGGGCTATTGTGATTATTAAACGCCATAGAAGTTTGGAAGAGCTGCATCCCAGCAGGTGGTGGAGTCGCAACCCCTTGGGAGGAACCCAACCCAACAGCCTCTGATGGCACATTGCAATCTTTGGGGCTCTTACCAGGGAAACTGGTGCCCATGGATGCCTAGGGTATGGACACTGGGCTGAGCGCCACAATGCAGAGCCTGGGAAGACAGGCCAGAAGACCTTCCCTGAGCGCTGGCATTTCTCCCAGTGCAGAATCTTGCATTGTAACCTTTGGTCTCTCAACGAAACATGGCAAAACGGGCTTCCCTTTCAGTGCAGAGCCTCCATGTGGACTGGGCAGATGTGTCATGAGGAGGAGCTTTCTCAATTTCCTTCAGAAGCCAGGTTTTGGTAGCTAATGCTCTGTCTAGCTCTTTCCCACCCCTCTGTTAACGAGAGGAGCAAAGAAGTCAATCTTCACTTCAGACATTGCAGTCGCTAAATAGGATTCATTTTTCTTTCATAATAATAATAATAATTATTATTATTTTTGAGACATGGTCTCACTCTGTCGCCTAGGCTGGAGTGCAGTGATGCAATCATGGCTCACTGCAGCCTTGACTACCCATACTCAAGCGATCCTCCCACCTCAGCTTCCCAAGGTGTTGGGATTACAGGCATGAATGAGCCATTGCACCTGGCCTTCTTTCGCCATCTAAAGACACAGAACTTTGAGTCCAGCTTTCTTTGCCACTATCTCTGCCAGGGCCTGGCCTCTCGTGGGCAGGTTTTCTTCTGATCAGAGAGTTTTCTTTCCACCTATGCTCTAGCACTGTGATTTTCCCCCAGAAACCCCCACAGAAGGCACATGACCTGTGCCGGCATCTTCTGAATTACATTCAGGGCCAGAACTAGAAAAGCAGAGTTCACGTGCATGGTTCCCTTCCCTCAGCAAGGACTTCTCTTCCCCTTTCATTCTCTACTTTCTACTGACCCCAGGCAGTTCCACTTCTCCTTTCTAGTCAGCCTGGTAGAGGTAGCAGACAGTTGAATCTGGGGCTAGTGCCAAGGCTGACTTCATGTCCATTCAGGGAAATTGGAGAGGCAGCCATGAATACAAATTTGAACATCTGTAGCTTTAACCTTGGATGTTTCACCAACCAGGCTGTGTCCCAGCCTTCTACTCATGACAGGGATGGCTCCCTCAGGCTAGTGGGCCAGTTGACCCGTACTCAAATGCTTCTACCCAGGCAGGCACTGTGAAAGCATGGAATCCACTGGATGTAGGGCAAATGGGAGTGGTGGAGAATGTGGCAAACTAAGGAGTGAGTGTGCAGTTCTCTCTCATGCTGCCATGCGAGAATTTAGGCCTAGGGTTGCCATATCTTCCAGTTTGTCAAGAAAAGCCAAAATCAGAATTTCTACATGAAACCTCTCAATTCTTTTTTTCTTCCTTTCCCTTTCTTCATCCCTCTCTCTCTATTTTTTTTTAATTTTTGTTTTATCTTTTTCTTTTCTTTTTTTTTTGGAGCCATAGGGTCTCATTATATTGCCCAGACTGATCTTGAACTCTTGGCCTCAAGCCATCCTCCCATTTCAGCCTCCCAAAATGTTGGGATTACAGGCATGAGCCACCACATCCAGCCCATGTGTCTAAATACAAATACTTAAATGTTATAAATCAAGCTTACAAGCTGCTAACAAAACACATTCTCTTCTTCTTCCTTGACAAGGATACATCACAGCCTAAAAGGCCAGGTTTTAACTCAGAATTCTTAGACACTTCAAAATTTTATATGAGTACAAGGTAGTGAGAAAGAAGCAGCACCTAGACTGCAGCTTGCCGCTTTCTTGCCCTCCCCTGGTTCTTCCTGTACTACAGCAGCCTCCAGTTCATGCCGGCGGACATACCAGCCTGGAAGACCAGATTCCGTCCACATTCACTCCCACAGGACCCATCCCTTGGGTACAGAGATGCACATACCAGTGGTCTGGTCCACACTTGGGAAGAAGTATCCAGGAAAGAGTCTTCAGCTCCTGGAAGCCAGCCCAGGGCCAGTTACTCAGGAGATTCTGGTGACCTTGAAATGTGGAGCACAGTGTAAAGGAGGGCGCAGGGTTCTAGGTAGGTGTCTCCTTAGTTCTAAGGACTTTTTGCCCCATCAAAAGAAGGAATGCCAGTGCTGGTCCCTGTATTGTGGGGAGTTCAGAGCAGAGACCTCTTTTGTCCAGGTCTGAGGGTGGCACTGCAGAGACCTGCCCATTTGCAACTCTGATCTGGGTCAGCAATGTCTTCTGGAAAAGCCCAGGCTACAGGAAGGCCCTCTGTAGCAAGAAATGGACACAAGACAGCGTTGTCAACATCTGTCACATTGAAATGAGGGTTCCTGGAGAATGTTAGCTTCCCCACCTGCCATCCTCTGCGTTTATCTCTTACTAGCAGTGTCATTCCCTGAGTGAGTGTCAGAGTGAATTACGAGAAAGCCAGATCTTCAGTCCTCAGGATGAGAAGTGTGGGTGGGGAGAGAAAGGGAGGCAAAGTCAACTCAAAGGTCACGAAGTTGCCGTCTGCTGGACCAAAACTTACCAGCAGTTTATTAATACCTCCAGCCGATGTTACAGTTGTGGCTTTACGGGAAAGGAGGTGAGACCACTGGATGCCCCACTTCTCTTGGGGACAGATAGGCTATCTCTATTTCTCTTCCTTCTTCCCCACGGGTTCAAAGCCCCAAAGCTACTTGGGAATTCCAAGGGGGAAAAAGGGCTAGTGAACAAGATCAACACCAACATAGTAAAGATTTAATACTCCTTTGTTTCTGTCAGAGGGGACTGGCATTTTAAGAGACACCTGGGAGCTCAAGGCTGTAGTGAGCTATGATTCCATCACTGCACTCCAACCTGGATGACAAAGCAAGACACAAAACACTGTCTGTCTCTAAAACAAAAAAGAGAGACGACTAGGGGAAGTAACACTTGACCCAAAGGAAAGAGTTTTTATGGTAGCATTTTAGGCTTTGCAGCAAGTGTGCAGAGGAGATACTTAATGGAATTCTTGCCATGAGAATGACATGTGACTGCCTCGTGTAGGTACCAGAGGAGTGGGAGATGGGGATGGGAGGGAAAGATAGATGTAGTCCTTCTAAAACTCTTGTGGGTTTGTGGGTTTTTTTTTTTTTTGACTGAGTCCTGCTCTGTTGCCCAAGCTGGAGTGCAGTGGTGCGATCTCGGCTCACTGCAACCTCTGCCTGCCCAGATTCAAGCAATTCTCCTGTCTCAGCCTCCTGAGTTGCTAGGATTACAGGCATGTGCCACCATGTCTGGATAATTTTCTTTCTTTTTTTTTTTTTTTGTAGAGATGGAGTTTCACCATATTGGTTAGGCTGGTCTTCAAAAATCTTGTTTTTTAACCACCTGATATGTGATTTAATTTAATCACTTCCAAAAGATAAAATAAAAACCTGACCCTGGTTTGAACTGGTAGGTAGAGATGAAGAGCCCCCTCTTAGAGGACCTCAATAGGAAAATTTGCACAAACACCTTTGCTATCCAGGAGGTTTCTTTGGCTTCCTCTGGAAGATTCCTGTACACAGATGGCTGAGTTTGTCATTGCACCTAGAAACCAAGGCTGGGAGGGGTAGCTGAGACTGATAATTGCCCTCCCAAAGCTATTCTTCCCTTATTCCTTACTACAGAACTCTTGTTTTGTCTAAGATGGCAATGTGCCTAGAGAAAAGATTGCATTTCCCAGATTCCTTTGATGTTTGGGATGGCCATATGGCACAGTTCTGGCCAAAGAGATATGCAAGAATTTGCTAGGTAAGACTTCTGTGGAAAACTCTTTAAAAGGTGTGGCTGTCTCAGTTGGCACATGCCTTTCTCCTCCTTTCTGTCTGGAAGGCAGATGTGATGTTAGAGGTGAAGCAACCACATACACAAAGGAGGAAGAGATTCTGGATCCCTGGTAATCCTGCAGATGTGTGAAGACGATAGAAGCTCCAACTGGCCCACCTCTAGACTTCCTCTAAGTGAAAGTGGAAAAGAGTTTATTTGGTTACATCACCATGAGTTGAGTTTTCTAAGTGTAGCTTAACTCAATTCTGTCTAATGCAGGAGCCAGTGGGATAAACAACCAAATAAGGAATTTAAACAATTCCCCTAGCTCAGTGGTTCCTAACTGGGGGTGGTCCTCCCCATTCCCCAAGATATTTGACAACGTCTGGAGATGTTTTTACTTGTTACAGCTTGGGAGAGAGGTGCTAGTAACAGCTAGTGGGAAGAGGCCAGAAATGCTGTTGCTAAGCATGCTGCAATGCACAGGGCAGCCCCCACAAAGAATAATCCAGCCCAAAACATCAGTAGTCCAGAAGTGGAGCACCCCTGCAGCTGGCCTTGGTGCTTCTAGGGCACCAGCACATCAGCCCCCCAACCTACCCTGACATGCTTGTCCATCCCTCTCTCAGAAACCAACCCTGTGTATTGACCAGGCTGAAAAAGCCACGTCCTTCACCGTATCTTGCACTTTCCTTTCTCTAAGCCTTTGCTCATGCATCATTTCCTCTGCCTAGAATCTCCCTCTCATCTTTTCAGGTGGGGACCATGACTCATCTTCTTTTTTTTTTTTTTTTGTTTGAGATAGAGTCTTGCTCTTGTCACTCAGGCTGGAGTGCAGTGATGCAATCTCGGCTCTCGGCTTACTGCAACCTCCACTTCCTGGGTTCAAGTAATTCTCCTGCCTCAGCCTCCTGAGTAGCTGGGACTACAGGCGCCCACTACCACACCCAGCTAATTTTTGTATTTTTAGTAGAGATAGGGTTTCACCATGTTGACCAGGTTGGTCTTGAACTCCTGAACTCAAGTGATCTAGCTGCCTTGGCCTCCCAAAATGCTGGGATTACAGGCGTGAGCCACCACACCCAGCTGACTCTTCAATTTTAATCAGGCTTCCTGGTGATCTTAATATAAGTAGCATGAGAAGTATGACTTTATATATGCCACATTAGTTTCTTGAAATCCTACCCATTTTTCAAAATCCAGCTGGAACGCAAGATGACTTTAGATGAGACTTAGATAAAACTGATTTTACCTTAGTTGGTTCATCTTTGTTTTAATAAGTTTAATGGTTTTCTGTTTATTATAATGATAAACATATTCCTTTACAAATAAATTTAATTCCACAAAGAGGTAAATTGATTTTTTAAAAAATATGCTAAAAACTGTAGTAGTTTAACAAACACCACTGTAGTTAATGCAAACAGTATGTAAATATTTGCCTGTTTCCCACATTGGTGCCTTTTAAAAATTGACACATAATGGTACATATACATGGGGTACAGAGCATTATTTCCGTATATAAAATGTGTAAAGATCAAATCAGGATAATTAGCATATCCGTCATCTTAAAACTTTATCATTGCTTTGTGTTGGGAACATCCAAAATCCACTCTTCTAGCTATTTGAAAAAATACAGTAAGTTATTGTTAACTGTAGTCACCCATCAGTGCTAAGACACTAGGACTTACTCCTCTCATTTAGCTGTAATTTGGTGTTCTTTAACCATCCTCTCATTACTTCGCCCTCCTCTCTGCCCTGCCTTTCCAGCCTCTAGTAACCACTATTCCACACTCTACTTCTATGAGATCAACTTCTTCAGCTTCTGCATACGAGTGAGAACATGTGGTATTTATCTTTCTGTGTCTGGCTTATTTCACTTAACATAATGTCCTCCAGGCTCATCTATGTTGCTGCAAAGGACAGGATTTCATTCTTTTTTATGGCTAAATAATACCGCATTGTGTATATGCACCACATTTTATCTGTTCATCTGCTGGTGGATGCTTGGGTTGATTCCATATCTTGGCTATTATGAATAGTGCTTTGCATTGTTGCTTTTTAATATGCATGGAAGGTAAGGAATATAGGAGTAAAAGAGTTTGGAGGCAAAAATTCAGACTGTGTTTTTCCTCTGCTCTCACACCACCTTGCAATCAACACATATGACTTCTGTAACCAAATATGGAGAGTTTTCCCCATACACCAAGCAAGCGATCAGTTCTGCAGCAGACACCAGCCGGGTATCCTCCAATTCAGTTCTGACACCGTCTGCCTGGAGATAACATCAGCTCCCACCAGTTGAGGGCTCAATCCCACAAGACTCCAGCCAACTTCAGATGCCAGTCGCAAGTCCAGGCATCCAGAACTTCTAGCCACTGGCTTCAAGTTAGATTCCCATGACCCTCTCTTTGGATCAGATAAATGTGCTAGAGTGGCTCAAAGAACTCAGAGAAACACTTACATGTACTGGCTTATAAACGATATTTCAAAGGATACAGATGAGATGCATAGGGTGAGGTATGGGGGAGCAGTGCAGAGTTTCCATGCCCTCCTTGGGTGTGTCATCCTCCAGGAATCTTCATGTGTTCAGCTGTTCAGAAACTCCCCAAACCATGTCCTCTTGAGACTTTTACAGAGACTTCATTGGAAAGCCATGATTGAAAATCATGTAGAAATGCGATTGGACAAAAAGGATCCAATTACATGATCTAGTATTACATCACATGATCTAATACTAACAGGCTAAGTGAAGAAACCCAGCAAGACCTGTCTGTGCAGATTCTTTTTGGCCTCTCTGTGTAGCATTCTTTCCTTCAGGATATGCAGCAGGACTGCTTCTGAAATGAGGGTCTTATGACCACAATCAGAAAAGTGGAGGAAGATTAGAGTTCTGCTTTGCACTAGGGAAAGAAGAGAAAAGTCAAAGAGATAAATTTTGTTTTCTGAGGCCTGCCTCTGAGGACTAAAGTGCCCGACATTATTGAAAAAAAAAAAAAAATACTTTAACAAGGTTTATATCACAGAGATAAATAAGACCTCTGTGTTATCCAAATCCAAGATTGGCTGTACTCTTCTTTTGCTTAAAAAAAATATATATATATGTATATTTAAATTAATAAAGCTTGGCAAATATAGAGTATAGATACTGAAGTTTGGAGACCTACAAGCATTCATGAAATTTCATCTTTTCATTCTCTCAATAAAGCATCTCTTTCAATCCATTTGGGTTGTTACAAAAAAAATACCTGAGATTGGGCAATTTATACATAAAAAAGGTTTATTTGGCTCTACGGTTCTGCTGGCTGGAAAAGATCGGGCATCTGGTGAGGGCTTCAGGGTGCTTCCACTTGTGGTGGAGGTGAAGGGGAGCATGTGTGTACAGAGATCACACAGTGAGAGAGGAAGCAAGACAGAGCAAGATGGGAGGGGCTGGGATCTTTTTAACAACTAGCTCTTGTGGGAACTAATAGAGTGAGAACTCACTCAACCCCCACCCCAGGGAGAACATTAATCTATTCATGAGGGGTCTACCCCATGACCCAAACTCCTCCCATTAGCACCCCACCTCTGACTTTCGGATCAAACTTCAACATGAAGTTTGGTAGGGCAAACATCCAAGCTATACTAGTATCCATGTGTGGAAAGTTAAGAGCATCCTTTTTTTTTTTTGAGACATGGTCTTGTTCTATCACCCAAGCTAGAGTGCATGGCTCACTGCAGCCTCAACCTCCTGGGCTCAAGCAATCCTCCCACCTCAACCTCCTGAGTAGCTGGGACTACCAGTGAGTGCCACCATGCCCGGCTAATTTTGTGTGTGTGTGTGTGTGTTTAAAATGGAGACAGGGTTTCACCATCTTGCTCAGTCTGGTCTTGAACTCCTGGACTCAAATGATCCACCTGCCTCAGCCTCGCAAAGTGCTGGTATTATAGGTGTGAGTCACCCAGTCAAAAGCATCTTATCTTATTTCTCTATCTTGCGGCATGTGAAGATACTGATACTAAACTTTGCCAATCATCTCGCAACTTGCAGCCATACACATAGGTACCCATTCCTAGAGATCAGCTCTTCATATCTGGGCCATAGGAGCAGTGAAATTAGATTGTGAGTCACATTAGCACCACGTCAATCTTCTCCACCCCAACCTCTATTAGCACATCTTCTCTAAGTGAAGTCAGCATTATTCACATAAAATGTTATCCATTGACTACTGGTGCACAGTGTGCTTAGAGTTTATGAGTTACTCGGGGTGATTATATGATGAAGCCTTAATCCTTAGTGGGGGCACTGGAGACCTTGCATCCTCTGCCCTCCAGCTTATTTCCTATCACCCTCTTTTCCTCTGCACTGGTATCTGTCCGTTTCCCAAATCTCTGTGTGCTCCCTACAGTCCAAGAGCCTTGCTCATTCGGTTCAGCTCTAACCAAAATGCTCTTACCCTTCTATTCATTCCTACCTTTTCTTCAAATATCAGCTTGGAGAAATTTTGCTTGATTCCCAGGCCAGATCAGAAACCCAATTTCAAATAGTTTCAAAGCACCACATGCCCTTCCTTTATACCCATTAACACAGACTGAAAATTTACATTTATCTATGTGGTTATTTGGTTGACATTTGTCTGTGACTGGATCATCCGTTCTATAATGTCAGGGATTGCCTCTGTTTTGCTCACCTTTGTATTCTCAACCTCTTGTACAGTAGCTAAGAGCCTACCACAGAGTAGAAATTCAATAAATATTCATTGGCTGAATGAATACATGGACGGATGGATGGAACACAGTGCCTATCTTCTAGAAATGTAAAATCCAAGCCAATTATTATTCTGACAATGGAATACAAGTGACAAAATAAATATTCGGTCAACATATAAAAAGTAGGAATTGATCAGATATTTTAAGAACAGGAATCAAGGGAAGGGATGTATTCTTGTGAAGATGGTAGAGATTGGGGATAGAGTCCCAGGTGGGGCTGGAGGAGGTTAGGGCAGTGAACTGTGTCTCCTCAGTCACAATGTTATCTAACTTTTAGTCTGTGTCTAGCTGTCACCTATTAGACAGAGGGAAAGCCCAGGATCAAAATAAAAGCAAGCCGGAATCCTGCACAAGGCCCTGTAGAAATAGATTTGCCTCAGTCAACCCTTATGAGCCTATTTTCTATTACTCCAAGTCCTGCTTCCATGGTAATGAAAGCTGGTTGGCCTGCCTTGCTGGTGGTTCATGCCTCCACACCCTACAAACACGAACACAACCTATGTGCTACTATAAATGAATACCACAGACTGAGTAATTTATAAAGAAATGAAATGTATTTCTCACAACTCTGGAGGCTGGGCAGTCCAAGAGCATGGCACCAGTATCTGGCCAGCGTCATCCCATGACAGAAGGGTGGAAGGCAGAAATGAGCACATGAAACAGAGAGGGAAGTAGACCAAACTCGACCTTTTTATCAAGAACCCACTCCTGCAACAACCAACTCATTCCTGCGATACTGGCGTTAATCTATTCATGAGGGTGGAACCCTCATGAGCTAATCACCTCTTAAAGGTCCAGCTTCTCAACACTGTTACAATGGCAATTAAATTTCAGTATCAGTTTTGGAGGCCACATTCAAACTGAAGTGGCTCCAACCCCACATTTTCACTTGGCATTGCCCTAGTGGGGACTCTCTGAGGTGACTGTGCCCCTGAAGCAGATTTCTACTTGAGCTTCCAGGTGATCCATGACATCCCTTGAAATCTAAGCAGAGGAAGTCATGCTCTTGCATTTTGCATCCTTGCAGACTTAACACCAAATGTTTGCCATCAAGGCTTACCACCTATTCTTTCTGGAGCACCCAGGCTGCTTGAGCCACAGCTGGATGGGCTGAGGGGCACTGTGCTGAAATTCAAGGAGCAGAGACCTGAGGTGGCTCTGGACAGTGAGCCTCTGGAGGGAACCTCAGACCCATTCATCTAAACCATTCTGTCTCCTTAGAGTTCTAGGCCTGTGATACGGAGGCAGCCTTGAAGAGATATCTCTAAAACGTCTTTGGGGTTACTCTTCCATTGTTTTGATGAATAGCTCCTGGCTCTTTTCTACCCATAATTAATATCCTTAGCAAACAGTGGCTTGGCCACACCCTTAGTATTCTCCTGAACACACTTTCTTACTCTTTACATGGCCAGGCTGCAAATTTTCCAAATCTTTCTGCTTTGTTTCCCTTTTAATTCTAAATTGCAACTTTAAGTCATTCATTCATCTCCCATGTCACTATATGCTGTTAACAGTAGCCATGCAGCAGCCTAAATATTTTGCTGCTTAAATATCTCTTCTACCAGATATCCTAGTTCATTGCTTTTAAGTTCTACATTCCATAAAGCCCTCAGGCTTGGACACAATTCTGCCACAGTCTTTGCTATTTTATAGCAAGGATGGCCTTTACTCCAGTTTCCAATATCTTGTTTCTCATTTCCATCTGAGACCTCATCAGAATGGCCTTTAGAGTCCAGATTTCCACAAACAATCTAGTCATGAGCACTTAAGTAATCTGTAAGAAGATTCTAACTTTCCGTAGTTCTGGAGTCTTCTTCTGAGTCCTCAACAGAATGTGTCCTTAATGCCTCATTCATGGCATTATGGGTTTTTCTGGTCCATGGCAGGCTTTTTTCTAGTCTGCTCCTCCCAACTCTTCTAGTCTCTACTCAAAGCCGCTTTCAGGTATTTGTTGTAAAAACTGCCCCAGCTCTCAGTACCAATTTTCTGTCTCAGTTCATTTCCTGCTGCTATAACAATACCTGACACTGGGAAATATATACATATTTAGAGACAGAAGGGAATATACATATATGTATATGAGCATACATATATACTCATATACAGGTATATGAGTATACATATATACTCATATACCTGTATATGAGTATATATATGCACTCATGTACTATGTACTGAGTATATATGTATATGAGTATGTATATGTACTCATACACATATATGTATATATATCTATATATGAGCATATATGTATAAGAATATATATACTCATATATGTATATATACTCATATGTACATGTATACTCATATATACTCATATATGTATATATACTCATATATGCATATATACTCATATACATATATACTCATATATGCATATATACTCATATATACATAAATACTCATATATGTATATATACACTTGTATATAAGAGTATACTCATTACTGAGTATATATGTATATGTGTATGTATATATATACATACTCAGTACATGTACTGAGTATACATGTATATAAGTATATATGTATATGAGTATACATATATATCTCCCTCTCTCTCTGCATATATATGTGCATATATGTCTCTACATATATATGTGTGTGTATATATCTCTCTCCACATATATATCTATATATATATTAAAAAATATTTTAAAAAATTTTTTTTAGAGATGAAGTTTCACTACATTGCCTAGGCTAGTGTTGAACTCCTAACCTCAAGTGATCCTCCTGCCTCAGCCTCCTGAGTTGCTGGGATTACAGGCATGAATCACCATGCCCAGCTTGGGTAATTTATAAGGATAAAAAATGTATTTCTCATAGTTCTGGAGGCTGGGAAATCCAAGAGCATGGCGCCAGCATCTGGCAAGTGTTATTCCATGGCAGAAGGGTGGAAGGTGGAAGCAAGCACATAGAGACAGAGAGGGAAGTGAGCCAAACTCATCTTTTTTGTTGGAAACCCACTCCTAAGATAACAAACTCACTTCTGTGATAATGACATTAATCTAGGGACCCATTAATCCGTGAGGGCTCTGTCCTCATGACTGAATCACTTCTTAAAGGCTCTGCTTCTCAACTCTGTTACAATGGCAGTTAAATTTCAACATGAGCTTTGGAGGAGACATTTAAACCACAGCAATCATTGAGAGAAGATGACAGAGACGAGATGTCTGCTTACATCACGCCCAAAACCCCCAGTGGTGACTCATGGTGGACAGTTAAATGGCTGTCCAGATAGGCCATTCACTAACCCATGAGTGAGGGCAGAGACTGTCTGTGTCTTGTTTACTGCTATATTCCTGGTGCCCAGCAGAGCAGATATGTAATCTTTACAGGTTTGATAAATGAATTAATTAATCATAAATATAAAGAATTCATTCATTCATATATTCTCAAGCCTTGTCTACTTTAGGTTGAGAATTTTGAGTCTGGACTGTGACTAAAGTTACCTGTGGCTCCCTCAAATGTTTGTGTCTCATTGTTTATTCCCAGAGGGTGGGGGAACAAGGCCATAAGAGCCCTTATTGCCCAGGAAGGAGGACTGACTGGGATGATCTGGTGGCCTCAGGAAGGTCACTGCACTACTAAAATGGGGATCTAGTTCTGTTTGGGTCTAAAACCTGGGGCTGAAGGCAAAATGCCACTGAATTGTGACCTAGAGCTGAGATGCACCTGATTAGAGTGACCCACACACACTTATTTTTGCCACCCAGAATCCATTTCTCCTCCTCCTCCTCCTCCTCTTCCTCCTCCTCTTCATCCTTCTTCTTTGAGATGGAGTCTCACTCTGTCACCCAGGCTGGAATGCAGTGGAGCAATCTCGGCTCACTGAAACCTCCACCTCCCGGGTTCCAGTGATTCTTCTGCCTCAGCCTCCTGAGTAGCTGGGATTACAGGCACGCACCACCACGTCTGGCTAATTTTTATATTTTTAGTAGAGACAGGGTTTCACCATGTTGGCCAGGCTGGTCTTGAACTCCTAACCTCAAGAGATCCACCTGCCTAGGCCTCTCAAATTGCTGGGATTACAGGTGTGAGCCAGTGCGCCCGGGCTCTATTACTCCTTCTTCTGACAAAGTATCTGCATTTCCTTTCCATGTGTAGAGCTGTCAATCAAGGTGCCTTCTCTGCCTTATTTGGCCAAGGTACAACCATACAACCCAGACTGGGCCAATCAGACTCCTGGGAATCTGGCTTTAGAGCAGAGCAAAGAAAAGACCCAGAAGATGTTTGGAGCCCCTCTACTCTAACTGTGAAGCCATGACCAGAGAGAGAATTTCTGTGGTGGAGAATTGTCCTGGCTCCTGCCTTGTTCTGGGCCTTGTTCTCTGGGCTTCTTTTGAATTCTATGAGCCACACACATCCTTCCAAGACATTCGTTTACTGCTGATGTCAACCAGAGTAAGCTTCTATTGTGAAACCAAAAAATGGTGACTCATTGTACCTGGGTTTCCCAGAGAGGGGGCGGGGGGCAGGGCACTGCATCCTAATTCTCAGGGGCTAACAGGAGTAGACTGCTTTCTGAGAGGGTTCGAGGATATCCTGTGCTCCACCAGAAACTGGGCATGCAGCCAGAGCCACACAAGCCTCTGGATTGCCCAACCTTGATACTACCCATTACTGCTTCTGACAGGAACCCCAGGCTCTAATTTGAAAACCATCACTGGGAGTTGCAACTCAGTCTCCAGGCTTCACACCCCATCCTCTTCAGTCCATTCTATGCAGAGCTCAGCCAGCTAAAGGGCAGTATTCAACATCCAGGCACTGGCAGTCAGAATGGGGTCGGAGCTGGAGCAGGGTGAAGGCATGGGGCTGCGTGGGCTGCGTTGTTGCATGGAGGGACACTAGGGCAGGGGCTCTCAATCAGCCAGATGGACATATTTTAATATTTCAGCAGCCTGTTCAACTGCACTGATGCACACCATCTGGCTATCAGCTTAGCACCTACAGGACTCTGGGGGCCTTGGAGGGAGGGACTCTCCAGCGTGTCCTTGTAACTCAGCTCGCCTCTCCCTCTTCTTCCCCACTTGTCTCTGCCTCGCCAGGGGTTTGCACAGAGCAGATGGTTAACATATATTTGTAAATAAAAATCCCAAGACAGAAGAAAGAAAATGAAGAAGAAGAGAAAGGGTGCAAGGAGGGGAAGGAAGATTAAAAAGTTGGGTCTGTTCTAAAAAAGATCACACCATGGACCATTCCTCCCGCCTCCTCACTCCCCCCACCCCAAAGTGTTCACCTACATGCTCATTTAAAATAAGCATTAGGGGCAACATTGAAAGAAAAAAAAAAGTGCAAAATAAAGGTGATGTATGAAAGAGTGAGGGATCATCTTGCTGGAGCAGGGATGATAGTGGCTGCCATTTATTATCTCATTTTCTGTTCACTCTATTATTTTAGGAACGATTATTATCCCCATTTTACAGATAAAGAAAGACTCCAAAGAAGCTAAATGGTTTGCCCAAGGTCACACAGCTAAACGTGGAGATGGGACTCAACCTCTCTTTGGCTGCTTGCAAAGCTGGAGCTATATATAGCAAGCTCAAGGGCACCTGGGGAACTCCCCAGATTCCAGGATTACAGCCAGGACCATCGGGACAGCAGTCCCGGGTTGGTGCTGCCACCTAGTGACAGAGAACTGCAGAGATCAACTTTCCTCCCTCTCCTCCGTTCCCCCTCCTTCCTGCACCCTCCCTTCCCAGCTTGAGAGAGTCCAGAATCATGTGAGATCTACCCCTGGCAGGCAACCATCACTTGTTTGGGCAGAAGCTTGAATACAGAGAATTGACCTCTAGATGCAAGCTGGCGCCTCATCCAGCTTCCTCGCTCTACCCCAGTGCATAGCTCTGAAGAGATGTTTGGATGAGTGACCAGGAATGCAAATCTGCACAGATTTGGGCATCAACCTGGTTTCCAAACACAAGCTCTGCACATATTTTACTGTGAAGCTCCAGGTAGCAGCGAACAGGATGTTGACTATATCCTGTTTTAGGGCGATAACTACGTTGTACCTGCACAGTCCCAATCACTGAATGCCTGCTAGCTCCCCGGTAACAGGTTAAACAGCAGCCTGTAATTTCCTTTTTGCCCTATCTTTTTTCCTTTTATCTTAGGTTCAGGGGTACATGCACAGGCTTGTCACATAGGTAAATTACATGTCACAGGGGTTTGGTGTACAGATCATTTCATCACCACGGTAATACACGTGGTACCTAGTACCTGATAGATAGTTTTTCAGTCTTCACCCTCCTCCCACCCTCCACCCTCAAGTAGGCTCCAGTGGTCTGTTGTCTTGTCTTTGTGTCCTTAGCTCCCACTTACAAGTGAGAACACGCAGTATTTGTTTTTCCGTTTCTGTGTTAGTTCGTTCAGGGTAATGGTCTCCAGCTCCATCCATGTTGCTGCAAAGGACATGATCTTATTCTTTTTTATGGCAGCATAGTATTCCATGGTATACATGTACCACATTTTCTTTATTCAGTCTATAGCCGATGGGCACTTGGATGGATTCCATCTCTTTGCTATTGTGAATAGTGTCTAATTTCATCTGAAGCCCAAACACCAACATATGTGACCCAAGCTCACTGAGCAGGGCCTTCAGCCCTGATGTTCAGACTCCAAGTGCAGTGCCCTTCCTACTCCGCTGCCCTGTGCTGTGCCCCGCTCCCCCACAATTAAACTCATCCTGTGAAACCTTGTTTTTGTCAGCCTAGTCATCCAGACGCGATGACTCAAGGGTCGCTGTGGAACAGGCTGTCAGGGGAGGACCTGTGTCAGCACAGTGGCTTTCTTGACCTTTATGGCAGCGGGGAGTTACCTCAGCCTAAACGTGTGGCTGCCAAGTGATTTCAGTCTCAACCGAAGCACGGACATGATCGATGGGCAGATAAGCAAAGCCATTCCCACTCCCTGAGCTTTCCACACCTCCTTTAGCAACTTCTCTTTTCTCCTAAGCCCAGGATCACCTGGAACATGGAAGCCAGAGGTTACATTTTTTCATTCAGACCTGGCTCTCAGAATCTTGTTGAAAATGGAGAATAAAGGGTCACCTCTAGAAGGCAAGGTGGTCTCACCAAATATGTGCCTCACTGTGCCCACAATTAACCTGGTAACGTCCCTGTCTAGTCCTGCATAATTTGTGTCAGGAAATCCACTTTAGTTACTCATAGTGATGAAATAAACACAACAGTCTGCTCTGCACCTAGCACAGCGTATATAATCAAGGCAGATACTAGGTGCAAGCTCGAAGTAAATTTTTAAATCTGAAATGTGTAGATTATCCATCTAAACCGTGATTTCTTTCATTTGGGGGTTCATTGGACTGCTTTGACGATCTGATGAAACTGGACTCCCCTGCCTTTATAAAACATGTTTGTTTGTTTGTTGTTATTATTATTATTATTTTTTAGACAGACTTTCACTCTTATTGCCCAGGCTGGAGCACAATGGCATGATCTCAGCCCACTGCAACCTCCGCCTCCCAGGTTCAAGTGATTCTCCTGCCTCAGCTTCCCGAGTAGCTGGAATTACAGGCATGTGCCACCACGCCCGGCTAATTTAATTTGTGTTTTTAGTAGAAACAGGGTTTCCCCATGTTGGTCAGGCTGGTCCCAAACTCTCGACCTCAGGTGATCCACCCCCTTCGGCCTCCCAAAGTGCTGGGATTACAGGCGTGAGCCACCACGCCCAGCCAAAACACATGTGTATTAATCAATTTGGATGACATGATTTCAGGGGTCTACAGGATCCTGAAACCCATTCATAGACCCTTAGATAAAAACTCTTCATCAGTCAACACAGCAGTCACCCAAGACTCAAGAAAAAGAGCTGCTGGTAGTAAGCACGGCCCAGGACATCAGCATTGGATTGGCGCGCAGAAGCTCCCGGGTTGCCAGAGTGTGGTGAGCCAGGAGGGCCTCACACTCCCAGGAGAAAGCCTACTCCACGAGAGGCAGAATCGTTGACTCAGGGGCCATTTCCATCCATCCACTCTGACACAATGTGTCATCAGTGTGAGCAGGAAGGAGTGGAGATGAAGGATGCAACGAGGTTCAGGAACCGGACAAATATTTATGTTATGTACGTTACTTGATAACATTTTTTAAAAGGTTGAAAGCTTAATAGATTTTTCTAAATGATATACTCTAAAATGTCCCTTTGGGCTGGGTGCAGTTGCTCACACCTATAATCCTAACACTTTGGGAAGCCAAGGTGGGTGGATTGCTTCAGTCCAGGAATTGAAAACCAGCCTGGGCAACATAGCGAGGCTCCGTCTTTACAAAAAGAAAATTTAAAAAATTAGTTGTATGTGGTGCATTCCTATAGTCCTAGCTACTCAGGAGGGTAAGTTGGGAGGATCGCTTGAGCCCAGGAGTTCAAGGCTGCAGTGAGCTATGATGATACCACTGCACTCCAGCACAGGTGACAGCAAGATCCTGCCTCTTTAATAAATGCTTTAAACGCTTCAACAACAAACAAATAAACAAAACTGTCTCTTTAATAAACGCTCTCATGCTAAAGCAGCCACGTCAAGTGCTCTCTGAAGCCTGCAAATGCAGGATTAGGCAAACCTGTGTGAGATGACTGGCGGCCAGGGAATATGATTCCAGGGCATATGAACCCTTCTGCCTGCTTTCCCAAAACAAATAACCTCTTTTATACTTTGACTGATGACTGAAATCCTATTCCTAGAACTTTGTTCCTATGATGTAAGGTATTTATCACCCACCAGGTGCTTGTGAGTACCTTGGTTTGGATTCTAAGTTGAAATGAGCCCTATTCCTTTGCAGCTCTTAAGAATCAGCTTGCCTCCCCTGACGCTTCTCTGGCACTTGCTGTCCATTGCATTTGCTTATTGATTCATTCATTCAACAAAATGTATTGAGCACTCACTTGTGTGAGACATTCTGCTAGGGAGTAACCAAGGGGGGAAGAGGAAAGCAGACCCAGCACCTGCCCTCATGAAGCCTACAGTCTACCAGGGGAAACAAACACCAAAGAACGAATTATTCTATTTTTGTTTTTTAATTTATTGTAACAGAGTCTCACTCCGTCACCAGGCTGAAGTGCAGTGGTGCCATCTTGGCTTACTGCAACCTCTGTCTCTTGGGTTAAAGCAATTCTCCTGCCTCAGCCTCCCGAGTAGCTGGGATTACAGACGCGCACCATCATGTTCGGCTAATTGTTGTATTTTTAGTAAAGACAGGGTTTCACTGTTTTAGCCAGGTTGGTCTTGAACTCCTGACCTCAAGTGATCCACCCGCCTTTGCCTCCCAAAGTGCTGGGATTACAGGTGTGAACCACTGCGCCCTGTGTAATTATTCTAATTAAGTAATGACAATTGTGGTAAGTGCCATGAAAAAGAAGCATCAGGAGCGCATACACCCAGAGCACCTGACCGATTTCAGGAAGAAAGTGACATTTCAACTGAACCTGGCGGAGGAGTAGAGTGAAGCAGATGAGGAAGGCGGGGAAGAGCATTCCAGGCAGAGGGAAAAGCATGTGCCCGGGGTGGCCTGCATGAAGCACGGAGGTTCTATCTCCTGGCCTGAGGAGCCTAGTGAGGTCCCCAAGTAACTAGAAAGATGGTCCTACCTCTTCTTAACGTCACCACCTCCAAAAGTTCTGGTGCTGTGTCCTACTTCACAGAGGGATCACCCATTTTTCACAGCTGGTCACACTGCAATTGTCTGGCACAGCCCTACCCACCTACTTGCCAGCACCCCCAGGCCTTTCCTCCAGCCTTTGCCAGGAAATCACAGCAGCCTCCTAACTGCCTCCTTGTCTACTCCACACAGCAGCCAGAGAGATTCCTTTCTAGCGCAAGTCCACCACATCACTCCTCTGCTTAAAACTCCTTCAGGGCTTCTGGATTCACTCAGTGTTCACATCCTCACCAGAGCCCACAGGACCCTACAAGATCTGACCCCCACTTACCTGTCTGACCCTCCTCCAACCAGCCCCTGGCTCTGTCTCTCCACTCCAACCACACTGGCCTCCCCCTCCCTGCTGTGTCTGGCCACACCAAGCACATTCCTACCTCAGAGCCTTTGCACGTGCCGTTCCCTGTGCCTGGGACCCTCTTGCCCCAGATAGCCATTTCCTCCCTTCTGCTCAAATGTTTCTTCCCTAACCACCGTCTCACTCTTCATTGTGCTACCTTACATGGTATTATGACACTGTTTTTCCATAGACTGTCTTCTCCACAGGATTATAAACTTCAAGAGGTTCAGGGCCTTGCCAAATTTCATCATTATATCCCCTGTGCTTAGAGCAGCACTTTCACATAGGGCTCAACAATATGTTTTTATTAACATTTATGTATGGCCGGGCGCGGTGGCTCAAGCCTGTAATCCCAGCACTTTGGGAGGCCAAGACGTGCGGATCACGAGGTCAGGAGATCGAGACCATCCTGGCTAACACAGTGAAACCCCGTCTCTACTAAAAAATACAAAAAACTAGCCGGGCGAGGTGGCGGGCGCCTGTAGTCCCAGCTACTCGGGAGGCTGAGGCAGGAGAATGGCGTGAACCCGGGAGGCGGAGCTTGCAGTGAGCTGAGATCCCGCCACTGCACTCCAGCCTGGGTGGCAGAGCGAGAGACTCCGTCTCAAAAAAAAAAAAAAAGAAAAAATTTATGTGTTTATTTTTGAGACACGGTCTTGCTCTTTTGCTTAGGCTGGAGTGCAGTGGTGTGATCATGGCTCACTGCAGCCTCGACTTTCCAGGCTCAAGTGATCCTCCTATCTCAGGCTCCCAAGTAGCCAGGACCACAGGCACATGCCACCATGCCTGGCTAATAAACAACCTGTTGAGTGGATCAATTAATGAATGGGTGTCACCATCCCCAGTACCACCCCACCCCCATCACTGCCTCCTCCTCATCCCTCACTAACTTTAGCAAAGGGGACAGAGGGAATGCATGATGTCAAGACCCCATACTTCTTTCTGGTGCCCCCAAACTTTCCCAACACACTGGTCAGGAGCAGATCTTCCTTCCTTTTTTCCCTTCCCTCCCTCCCTCCCTCTCTTCCTTCCCTCCTTCCTTCCTTCCTTCCTTCCTTCCTTCCTTCCTTCCTTCCTTCTTTCCTTCTTTCCTTCCTTTCTCTCTCTCTTTCTCTTTCTTCCTTCCCTCCTTCCTTCTGCCTATCTTTTTCCTGCAGCAGGGAGCAGGCTTTTAATAGCCATGGAGATGGTGGGAACATGCCAGCTTCCAAAGGATGTGAGTGTCTGGGACACACAAGGAAACACCTGGCTTGGTACTGGGACCCAGGCACAGAGGTGACAGAGTCCCGGCTTGTGTGCTACCAAGACTGTGGAGAGATGGAAACAGGTTATGTGAGTACTTTTGTGTGTGTTGTGGTTATCTGATTCACAGGCAGAGCTGAGCCATACCAACAGATGAAATCAGGTAACACACAGCCGTTGCCATCGCGTGAGCCCAGTGGCTGTTTTCTGTCTGAGGTTATACCCACTCCTCCAGCTCAGCATCACCACCCACAGGCTACCACCACTGCTTCTGCTGCATCCATAAACTATCTGTACTGTTCTTTACTCAGCTTTTAAAATGGACTCATTTTTATGACTTGAATACCTGCATTTTAAAAGGAAACTAGGAGCTAAGGAAGACCGACAGGTGTGACAAGCAGGACAAACCTGGCCCCCAACAAAGGGCTGCATGCAGAGGTCGAAGGCAGAGGCCTGAAGGGAGAGGAAGGCAGGAGCCACCCTCTGGGTGACGGAGTCCAGGTCCCAAAGGGCTGAGCAGAGGGAAGGAGGAAGGGGGAGTAGGTGAAGTCCTAGGACCCTGGGAATCTCATGAGACTTCCAGGCCTGGGGAGAGTGGGAGTGGAGAGTGGGGTGAGGGAGCTAATCGTGACGTGCTTTTGGTGCATGTGGGGTTCAGGTGAGGCGAGGATGTGACTGAGACAGAGGGCAGAGCCAGGGGAACCAGAGGAGGTGTGGGGGAACAAAAGTGGGATGCGGTTTAGGGAAGGAGTACTGAGGAGTTGAGTACAGCGAGAGCCACAGTGCAGAAGAGGGCCCTAAAGAGTGAAGCACTTTGGGAGGCCAAGGCGGGAAGATCCCTTGAGCCCAGGAGTTCAAGACCAGCCTGGGGAGCATAGTGACACCCCATCTCTACAAAAAATATTATAAAAATTAGCCTGGTGTGGTGACATGTGCCTGTCGTCCCAACTGCTTGGGATGCTGAGCGGGGAGGATTGCTTGAGCCTGAGAGGGCGAGGCTGCAGTGAGCCTGGATGACTAACTACCAGCCTGGGAGACAGAGCAAGATTCTGTCTCAACAAGAGAAAAAAAAAGAGTGAAGGGGAGCAGGGCTGGGGGCAGGCCCGTGACAAAGTGAAGACTCCGGTGGGTGAGGGTGTGGAGGAGGGACCGCACTGCGTGAGCCAGAAACAGGCTTGGAGGGAAAGGGAGTGAGGCAGGGAGTGGGTGCCGGTTGGGTTCCCACCACCCCAGGCAGGGCTGGCTGGGGACTGGACAGTGAGTACATTGGTCTCTGCTGGGCAGCATCTCTGTCACTCATATGCCACCTGAAGCCATCTGTGTATACACTCCTGCTCTCCAGCAAGGAGCATCAGTGCACCCAGGACTTCGGGGGTCAGAAAGACAGAAACATATTATACTATCCTACTGGGGAGATAGAGTTCCTGGGAGCCTTGGTAACTAAGAAGCATGTTAAGGAATGAAAAAAAAAAACTCAAGGAAGACCAGAAAGGTAAACTGTCATACAGAGATCTGTAAAAGCAAGAAATAACAGTGAAGACACAATGCTGGGTTTTGGGTTTTAGAGTAATCTGCAGAATCACATAGATTATTGTGCACAAGAAATTGAATGGACGCAGGAAGCCCTCGAAGGTGGTGGCGCTCCTGAGCCACTACTCTGGCCGACGGGATGGGCCTCATTCAGGTGGATGGGGCTTTATTCAGGTGGGCCTCATTCAGGTGGATGGGGCTTTATTCAGGTGGGCCTCATTCAGGTGGATGGGGCTTTATTCAGGTGGGCCTCATTCAGGTGGATAGGGCTTTATTCAGGTGGGCCTCATTCAGGTGGATGGGGCTTTATTCAGGTGGGCCTCATTCAGGTGGATAGGGCTTTATTCAGGTGGGCCTCATTCAGGTGGATGGGGCTTTATTCAGGTGGGCCTTATGGGGGCTTTATTCAGGTGGGCCTTATTCAGGTGGATGGGGCTTTCAGGCACTGAGAGGTTAGGGAGTTAGGTTTCTTGTTTCTAAAGGCACGTGGGGCAGAGGAAGGCATCACTGATTGTTTATCTGCCTGGTTAGCTGCCCCTCTCCTTCCGGGAACTGCCTCTCCTTCACTCCAGCACGGATCCCCCTGGTGAGCTGCCCTGTTTTTATGCGGCCTTTGCCTCCACGGTCATGGTTGATGAGGCTGGGAATGGGCAACTGGGAGTTTGTATTTAAGACACAAAGGGCATCTTCTCTTGGGCAGCTGAAGCTATCAGGAGGTGTAATGCCAGGGCTGCTGGCTGCCATGTTTTCTGACAAGCGGAGAAACTAGCCTTTAGGAAGAGAGAAAATGCAAGTTGGCCTGCAAGGAACGTCAGAGAAGCTGAGCATCCTGAACATGTTCCAGTGCTTGGTTCTCTCTGCTCTTCTGCTGCTTGACCGCCAACTCCTCTTGAGGTCTCTGAGAACCCCACCTCCCCTAGCCGCCGGTGGTCTTCACACACACTAGCTCTGAGCTTAGGCTGGTGAAAGTTGGGCGTTTGTCATTTGCAATCAACTCAGCAGTGAAAAAGAAAGGTTATTGAAAAAAAGAAAAACCTGGGGGTACAGTCAGCACTTTCGGTTTTCTCATCTGAGACACTAGAACACACTTTCAGGGACTACTTGGGGCCCAGGGAGGCTGATGGCCTCGCGGGGACTTCACACAACTACTGACTTAAGCTTAAAGGGAGCCCATAACTAGCTGGGTTTTATTTTGAAATTGTTTGTTTATTTCTAATTCTTCTGTTCACAGAATTCAGGGGAACCCGAGCCAAGTGTCCTGCCTGTAGCCTTGAGGAGGCACCATGCCAAGGAGTGAAAGATGAGGTGAGGAACTCAGGACACCTTACTTTCCATAGAATTTGATGATTGGATTTTCATGGGAATTCACACTCTGAATTGGAAGTAGGTTCTCTGGTCTCTTGCTCTTGCAGTGACAGAGGTCACTGTAGGGAAGGGGTGGAAGGAAGAATAAAGGAATGGGGAGAAAGAGAAGACCAGGAAGCGTGACTACACAGTCACTTGTCCTTGACAGCCTCGCTTCCCTCTGTGGAAGGTCTCAAGGTGGAAGCTGGGATTCTCCCTCCAGATGGCAGCTCCATCTGCCCAGCTGGTCGCATCTAAAACCCAGGCAGGGCATTCTCCTGACCCCTCCCTCTCCATCCTCCTGCAATTCCAGTTTAGTCCACCCCCATCTACCCCTGCCCACTTCTCTCCAGTGTGTTGCCATTGCCCTTATTCAGTTCACAAATTCCATTCTCACCTGAGTGACCATAGCAGCCTCCTAAGAGGTCCATCCCCACCCAGACTGGATTTGCCACAAGCCCAGCTGGAGCAGTCTCTCCAGGAGACAGATCTGACAGTGACCCTCATCTGCTTAAAACCTCCCAGTGGCTCCCCTTTGCTCCCAGGATAAAGTTAACAAACAAAAACAGAAAAGCCCTCAATAAGGCCCACGCAATCTGGCTGCTGCCTCTCTCCAACCACGTTGACTTTGCTTCTCACCCTCGCTCTGCTCCAGCCACACTGGCTTTGTGGCTTAAAAGGGCCCTGCTCCCTCCTGGTTCAGGGCCTTTGCACATTCTGTTCCTTCTTCCTGGAAAGCCCTTCCCTTCTCTTTCACCAAGTTGAGTGTCACTTTTATTTTATTTTTATTTTTTGAGATGGAGTCTCACTCTGTCACCCAGGCTGGAGTGCAGTGGCACGCTCTTGGCTCACTGCAACCTCTGCCTCCCAGGTTCAAGTGATCCTCCTGCTTCAGCCTCCCAAGTCGCTGGGGCTACAGGCACCTGTCACCATGTACAGCTAATTTTTTTTGTTATTTGTGGTAGTGACAGAGTTTCACCTTGTTGACCAGGCTGGTCACGAACTCCCAGCCTCAGGTGATCAACCCCCTTAGCCTCCCAAAGTCCTGGGATTATAAGCATGAGCCGTAATTCTAACTTTTTAAAAAATATATTGCTTAAGATCCCATTAATCTGTTCCATCTTTATAAATTCTTACAAATAGCCCTCACAGCACTTATAATTTTACTTATGTGTGTATGTAAGTGTTTGGCTGATGTTTCACCACTACTTTGTGGATTCTTGGAGGGCAAGAACCTCATCTTTGTTGAATTTGTTTCCTTTACACCCAGCACAGTGCCTGGCCTGCAGGAGATCAATGGTGGGTAAATGAATGACTCTGTTAAGACAATCCCCCGGGCCTGGGTTTTACACCCTGTACATCAAGGAGCTGGCTGAGATGACTTTGTGTGTCCTTTCTCTGACATTGCGGCTCCAGCATTGCATAACCCTGCCCAGCCAGCACCCCTCTGCTTTGTCATGCCATATGCCTTTAACTGTTGCGGTGGCAATCAACAAATCTTGCTGCTACCACCGTTTCTCTATTCCATTATGCAAAGGGGGCCTCACACCTCTGGGCTTTCTATAGATTATGCAAAAAGAAAAGCCATTTTAATGTCTCCTTCCTCTTTGACTCATGTTTTTTAGTTAGCTCTTTCTCATATTTATGGGGCAACTTTGTTTTTAGTTTTCTAATTATTAAGAAGCATGTAAAATATAGAACAGGTATGAAGAACACCACAGTGGTCACCCATGATCACACCCAAGGACATGCAGCTGAGGATACAAAAGGTGACCCACGTACAGGGACTTTGTCTTTAGAGGAGGACTGATACCATCTGAGACCTTTCCAGATGTACTCATGTACTTCCAGGGAACTGAAAAGTCTATTTCAAACCATGTGTCCCGGACAGAACCCAGCATCTACATGTCCAGCTAGGAGGCCTTTCTTCCAGACTCTCGTCTGAGAAAAATGGATCTTCTTCTTTGAATCCTCAGCAGCCCCTGAGCACATTCCCTTCTAGGACAGACTTGGAGACTCTGAGCTGGGAAGGCCCTGGAGGGGAAGAAATCTAGACTCCCCCATGGCACAGGAATGCCCTCCCAACTTTCCCACCCATGGGCTCTGAGCTGTGGCAGTGGGGTCCAAACACCACAGGGGACACATTCCAGAAAAGAGAAAGGAAGACACGATCAACCAAGGAGACACGAGCATCCAGAACAAGCTGGATATGTTTTTATTTCTTGTGAGGCCAACTAAGAGTAGGACTCATCTAGGAAATGCATCCAAAAAGTCAATGCAGTCAGGCCTTCATTTTCCTTCTGTTGGCCAGACGTGACACTAGAGGTTGGGATTTGAAGGTGAATAGGCCATCATTCCTAAGCTTGAGCAGCGCACACTGAGTGGTTAACTTGAAGAGGTAAACAAACATTTATGAAACTGTGTGACAGGAGCTACCACAAAGCTGCACATGCAGGGAAGGAAAGAAACCTCTGAATCACACTTCGGGCGTGGGGGAAGGCTTCCTGGAAGAGGGGACGCTTGCCCTGCATTGTGAAGCATGCTTGTGGGGAGCTGCAGGTGGCTCCACCTGTCTGGAGCAAAAGGTGGGGAGTGGACAGTGGTGGGAGATGTGGCCAGAAGGACATCACAAAGACCTTGTGCGCAGAGCTGAGGAGTGTGAGCCTTCCAAGGGTGCTTGCCTCTCGTGGCAGATTCCTGGTTTCCTCAGCCTTTACCTCTTACCCTCTCTAGGTTTCCTTCCTTGTTTTGGTGGCCTCTGGAGGGTTCAAGGCAGGGAGTGACCTGAAGAGAACTGGAAAACCCTGTGAGGCAACATCTGGCTGAACTGGAAGGAGCGAGAACAACAACGAGGCAGCCGTGGGATGGAAGTGAGAAGCCAGGAGAGGTTGCAGCAGGGTGGTGGCAGTAATAAAGGACAGGAGGGAAGACTGTAAGGAAAGAAGCATCTGTGACACTGAGAGTGAGTGAAGGGGGATCTGGGGAATCCTCAGTCTTCAGGCATGGCTCACTGGGAGCTTGTGGTGCGCTTCATCGACAGAGAGAACTCCAGAGAAGTAGACCTTGGCACAGGTCTTTGGATGATGGGACAGGAGTTGAGTTGTAAGTTGTAGGGATAAGACCCCACAGACTCTACAAGTATGAGAGACGTTAGGCACAAAAAGAAGGCCAGAGAATGGTCAAACAAGACTAGGGTGTGGGGAATAGGTCCTCTGACCATATACACAATTTCTCTGAGGTGACGCCCTAATGGACTTTGAAGTACATAGCTCGGCTGAAGAGGCATCCCTGAGGTTCCAGGGTTGAAGTCTTGGGTGTCCATCATAGTACCAACAGTATAAACTCTAGGACAAGTTGACCACACTTTGAGACATTGTCTATGGGCCCCAGTGAAGCAGCTGGAGCTCTGTTAAATTTGATTCCATTGTTTAATTTTAGGATTTTTTTTTAAGTTCAAAAAAATAGTTGGCCGGGCACTGTGGCTCACGCCTGTAATCCCAGCACTTTGGGAGGCTGAGGCAGGCTCCCAAAAGGTCAGGAGGTGGAGACCATCCTGGCTTATATGGTGAAACCCCGTCTCTACAACGAAATACAAAAAAATTACCCGGGCATGGTAGCACGCACCTGTAGTCCTGTAGTCTCAGTTACTGGGGAGGCTGAGGCAGGAGAATCGCTTGAACCTGGGAGGCGGAGGTTGCAATGAGCCGAGATCGCGCCACTGCACTCCAGCCTAGGCGACAGAGCAAGACTCCGTCTCAAAAAAAAAAAAAAAGAAAAAAAAATTAGTTATACATAGTTCAAACAATAACATAACCATGTATAAACAAATCAGTTGTCTATCCCCCTTTCCTGGGCTCTGAAGGCAACTATTTCCAACTCTTCTCAATTCTTTTGGTACTTACCACCATAGCTGTAAGTGCAATGGGTATATTGACACTTCCTGACTTTTTCCGTGATAGGCATTTACATGGCCTAGGCTTTTCAATATGGCAGACAAGTATCACACAATGGGAGTCTGGATTCCCTCCCCTCCGGGGTCTGCTCAGAGATTTTCCAAGTTTGTCCTTGAAGGGAAAGTGCTCCAGGGAATGCGCTTCTGCCAAAACCCCAGAGAAGAAGACCAGCTCTCCTTGTTTTCAGCTTTTGGTTTTTGTTTCCGCTTTTGATAGAGACAGGGCCTAGCTATGTTCCCCAGCCTGGTCTTGAACTCCTGAGCTCAAGCAATCCACCAGCCTCGGCATCCCAAAGGGATGGGATTACAGGTGTGAGCCACCGTGCCCGGCCCCATTCTCCTTGTTTGACTGTTTACCCCACCCTCATCTCAACCCTGCACAGGTGCCCACTTCCCACTCCCCTATCCTGCTAACAGAGTTATATCATAGCTTTGGATACATTGACTTCCAGTGTTCACTTTATTAGGATTGTGTTCATGCTATGCAAATCAAATCATTTAAGGTATATCAGTATATCATGATTAATTTTTCCTGTTCCTCCACAGTTTTGTTTACTCCACTGGAGTTAATAATGCTTCCTTTCCCCCATTTACTTAGTTATAATTATGGTACTTATCATTAGCCCAACCCCTAATCTTCCCCCAATTGTGTAAACTTCTCAATATTTTCAAACATGGTTCTTTCAGTGTGACCTTCTTGAAGAACTCTTTCTTGGAGTCTTCGAAGCAGCTTCAACCTGAGTATGCTGCTTTCTTCTTTTTTTTGGGGGGGGGGGACAAAGTCTCGCTCTTGTCCCCGGGGCTGGAGTGCAATGGTGCGATCTTGGCTCACTGCAACCTCTGCCTCCCAGGTTCAAGCGATTCTCCTGCCTCAGCCCATCGAGTAGCTGGGATTACAGGTGCCTGCCACCATGCCTGGCACATTTTTGTATTTTTAGTAGAGATGGGATTTCACCATGTTGGCCAGGCCCGTCTAGAACACCTGACCTCAGGTGTTCCACCTGCCTCGGCATCCCAAAGTGCTGGGACTACAGGTGTGAGCCACTGCACCTGGCCGAGTACGCTGCTTTCTATGCCTGGTAGATAGCTGTCTACCCAGGAGTTTCCTTTAGCTGGGTGATCCCCATTGCTTGCCTCTCATGGTGGATTCCTGGTTTCCTCAGCCTTAACATCTTATCCTCTCTAGGTTTCCTTCCTTGTTTTGGTGGAGCACATCCTTCAGCAGCTTCCTGAGAGAGAAGATAAGGCAGTATCATTTTTTGTTTCATTCTCTTCTCAAACCGATTTTTTGGTAGTTTGGATATAGCATTCTAGGTAAGAAATGGTTTTCCTTCAGAAGGCATTGTTCCACTGATTTCCAGTTTCCAGGCTTGAGGCAACCGTGTTGACATTTTGCACCTGGTTTTTTTTTCTTTTTTTAACTTTTTCTGCTTTTTAAAAATCTCTAAAATCCTATTGGATCTCCTCCTTGTCTCCAGTTTTGTAAAATTCCATGGTGATGTGCAGTACAACTCTATAGACTTGTATCGAGTGCGTGTGTTACATAGTTTATCTCACTAAACACTCCAAGATATACAAAGATATCCACAAGTCCGGAGACAGCTAGAAATCTGAGGGAAGTGTGGGAGATAAGGCAAACAGAATATTGATGAGCATGTAGTATTACACATACAAATTATGCATGTAAGACTTGTAAGGGCAACGTTTTCACAGATTCCAAGTGTTGGTATTTTTAAGAAAGAATAATGCAGGCTCCTAACCTGATTCATTCTGTTAGAATTTGGCCTTTCTGTGCACTCAACAAACTCCTTGCCTCTTACATCTATAGCTCTGTTTGGTTAGTAGTAAGCTATCAATAAGAGGGTGATGTTTTGACTCTGAATCCAGGAGTTGCTGATAGCCTCTAGTGGGCTGACTTAATTACCATTCTGCAGGAGGCCACACAAGCTTGAGTTCAATGCCTGAGGTTCGTTCCCTCAAGCTTCCTAAGGGGTCAGTTGGAATAGAGCCAGGAACCAGAAACCAGATCCCCCTTTCAGGAAGCAATCCCTAAAATGTATTTCTCCTTACCCTTCAAGGTATACCTATCTGTACTGATAGATAAAACATCATAAAGACAGATATGCTACATAGTAAGCTGCTCAATACATGTTTTTTCAATGGAAAGAATACGGAATGTTTCTCTCTATGTAGTATCTACTCAATAGAGCTGACCCCAACACCCCATCCCCCACATTAATAATCAGCCAAGAGTCATCCCTACCCTGGTGGCTCTCAGTGTATCATTATTATTATTGAAAACAGTTTATGCATATTAGCTTGTTTAATTCTCATAGCAATTCTATGAGGCAGATTTGTTTTGTTTTGTTTTTGAGACAGAGTCTCGCTCTTTCAGGCTGAAGTGCAGTGGTGCCATCTCGGCTCACTGCAACCTCTGCCTTCTAGGTTCAAGCGATTCTCCTGCCTCAGCCTCCCAAGTAGCTGAGATTACAGGCGTATGCCACCACGCCTGGTTAATTTTTGTGTTTTTAGTAGAGACAGGGTTTCACCATGTTGGCCAGGGTGGTCTTGAACTCCCGACCTCAAGTGATCCACCTCGGCATCCCAAAGTGCTGAGATTACAAGTGTGAGCCACCGTGCCTGACTGGAGGCAGGTATTTTTAATCCTTATTTGATAGATTCAGAAACTGAAGAAGAGAGAGGTCAAATGACTTGCTCAAGATCCCAAAGTTAAGAATGACAAAACAGAGCTTCAAGTCTAAGCAGACCCAACCCAGAGCTCACAACAGATCCAGCTCGTTCCACCACAAAAGCAATTCCCAATCTCACTTGAATCCCAGGTTAGACCCCTTCAAATCTCTCACCAAGCCGAAGGGCTGTCTCAGAAGAGCTCATGGGAAAGGCCACGTGGAAAGAGAACCTATTTTATTGCTGCTTGTTCTGATACTATTTTGCTATAGGACGCTGAGTAACACACCCGCCTCTCCAGGCCTCAGTTTCCTTATCTGTAAAATGAAGTTAAGAATATATTCTGAAGAGTTTCGGCAGAGGCCCATGATGACTGAGGGAAAAGAAGCAGTGAGAGGTCTCAGAAGGCCTTCTAAGAGAACAGAGTTCTGTGCTCCCTGGAAAATGATGGGAAACACAGGAGGAATAGTGACAACACAAGATGTTAAATTACTGTAGAAATTCTTAGATGAGTCTGAACTCCCTCTTCAAATATTCCATTATAATCCAAGACTCTATAGTTTCTACCAAAAAGTAGGTGCCTTCAAGCAGGGAGTGATTGTTCTCTCCTGGGAATCAGTTCTCTCCTGGGAATCAGGGAGTGATCTCTCCTGGGAATCAGTGGTTCTAACTTGGCTGCACGCTGGGATGACCAGCGGAGCTTAAGACATGCAGATGTTCAGGTCAGTGGAGCTTGAGACATGCAGATGTTCAGGTCCACCCTCGGAGATCTCTATCGGGGGTGTGGCCCGAACACTTGGAATATTAAGAGTTTCTTCATATGATTCTAATGTGCAGACAAAATGCAGAGCCACTTCCCAGAGCTTCAAGTTATTCATTTTCTGGTCTGAAGTTTAACAAAAAAAAAAAGGAAGCAGTGATGCCCAGTAGCCCTCAAAATTCAATGTGCAAATAAATGAATCTCCTGGGCGTCTTGTTAAAATGCACTTTCAATTCAGTGGGTCTAGGTTGGGCCTGGCATCCTTCTTGGTTCTTTTGTTGTTGTTGTTTTGTTTTTTAAGACCTTAACACTGGAGGGGATTCTGCCCTTCTAAAAAGCTCCCACAGGGTGCCCACACTGCTATCCACAGGCTGTGCCTGAATAGCTAGGCTACAGCTTGAATGATTACAGACTTGAATGAGAATTATGGCTCTTCTTACCAGCTGGGACCTTCAGGAAGAAGTTATTTCACTTCTTGGAGTCTCGGTTTTCTTATCTATAAAATGCAGGCCAGCAATAGCAACTTTATCACAGAATTCTTGTGACGCATAAATGAGATACTGCATTCAATTTGTTTAGCACTGTACAATAAATGTTAGCTTTTTGCTAGGATAGCCAGCACTCACGGAATGCTTACTACGTGGCAGGAATTTTCTAAGTGCGTTCATGTATTAACTCAAGTCTCAAAACACGGTGAGGTAGGTACTATTATTTCATCATTCCGATTTACAGATGAAGAAACTGAAGTGCAGAGAGGTGGAGTTCCTTAATCTACAGTGACACCTCGTTGTAGCTAAGCTGCTGTTTGAACTCAGGGAGAATTTGGGCTCCTTACCAGGATCCCTCGCCAAGAATAGGATCAGTGCAACAAGTAGAGGGTTTGCCCTTTGAAATGAGCTGGGACCGGCAGGTGGCAGACTAGGGCTGCTTGAGGTCAAAGACAGCTTCCAAGACCCGGAGCCAGCTCTGTGCTAAGTGTTCCATCACACAACCGCGGACAGTTTCTTCAGTTTCTTCAAACTCCCCTTTCCCTCCCCGCCACCCTAGGGTCTTCGCCCAGAATCCATCAGGAAATAATAGCCCCACATAACAGGTTCAAATGTAACCTCCCCAAGGCAAAACCACGTCCGCAGGGAAAGAAGTGAGTAAAGCGAGTTTTCTGCAACTCCCCTTTAACTCAGAAGTGCAACCAGCCCGGGAATCTACAAATCTCTCTTTAGTTCAGCAAGGGGCTGGAAGCCTAAGCCAAGAGGAAGAAAGCTGGGGAATCTCTCTTGAATTCCCCAGGACACTTAGGTGGCCCCAGGCTTTCGTGCACGTGCGCAGGGCATGCGGACAGGCACCCGGGACGCTCTATTTTGTGAATTACCTCGGAAAGGCGGATATTCTTGCAGGGTCCACCGACAGCGGGTGGCAAATGAATTTGAGGGACAGTGCAAGGGGTGGGGGTTAACCGGGCGGTTTCCATGGCGCCCGGGGCGTGGGGGAGGAATGCATCCCGCAAGCTGTGGCGAAACAACTGCGCTGCCCGGCTCGAGAAGGCAAGAGACACCGGGTGGGGGGTGGAGTTGGGGGGGTGGAGGAAACCAGCCAGGACGGGGGCGGGGCGGTCACGTGTGCCCAAAGGGGCGAGGCCCCAAGCTGGCCCCGAAGAGGACTCTGCCGGCGAAGTGGCTGCGCAAGGAGAGAACTTCTCCTGCACAAGGAACGCCTTGTAGGGAGACCCAAGGCAGGAGCGGTCCGGAGCCGGCTGCAGCGTGTGCGGCTGGCCTTGGGACAACGATTGCCGCGGGTGGGAACAGACAGCCCCAAGCAAAACTGGGAGCAGGAGCTTGGGGGTGAGCACAGGAAGCCCCACTTGAGGCTTTTACGCAGCCTCGAGTCTCTGTTTCTTCTGGAATAGGCAAGTGCCCTTTCAACTCTAAGAGACCAGCGGAAGCCACTATCCCTTAAGACTGCCGGAGTCCTCACCACTTCTCCAGGATTCCAGAGACTGTGGTCATGGTGAATGAAGGTCCCAACCAGGAAGAGCGCGATGACACCCCTGCGCCGGAGTCCGCACTACAAGCGGACCCCAGCGTCTCGATCCATCCCAGCGTCTCCATCAACCCCAGCGTCTCTGTCCACCCCAGCAGTTCGGCCCACCCCAGTGCCTTAGCCCAACCCAGTGGCTTGGCTCACTCCAGTAGCTCGGGTCCTGACCTCAGCGTGATCAAGGTGAGCAGGCGCCGTTGGGCCGTGGTCCTGGTGTTTAGCTGCTACTCCATGTGCAACGCCTTTCAGTGGATCCAGTACGGCTCCATCAATAACATCTTCATGCACTTCTACGGTGTCAGTGCCTTTGCCATCGACTGGCTGTCCATGTGCTACATGCTGACCTACATCCCTCTTCTCCTGCCGGTGGCTTGGCTGCTGGAGAAGTTCGGCCTCCGTACCATTGCCCTCACCGGTTCGGCTCTCAACTGCCTGGGGGCCTGGGTGAAGCTGGGCAGCCTGAGGCCACACCTCTTTCCAGTCACTGTGGTGGGCCAGGTCATCTGCTCTGTGGCCCAGGTTTTCATCCTGGGCATGCCCTCCCGCATCGCTTCTGTCTGGTTTGGGGCTAATGAGGTTTCAACAGCCTGCTCGGTGGCTGTCTTCGGCAATCAGGTAGGTAGAAGAGTTTGTGAATGTTCCCAGGGGTGTGTGTTAGATTGCACCTAACTATTGGGTATGGTAGGCTGTAATTTGCTGATTGTCCAACAGAGTTTGTGACTCTGGGTGACAGTGACTGGGTGTGACAGGCAGTGATTGTGATGCTGTAAGAGAGGCGGGAAACAAAATCAGGAGGACCTGCTCTTCCACAGTTGCTCTTGCCCCAGCCGAAAGCATGCTTCTAGAACATACTATACCTTTGCTGTGTCATTCCTGAACCTGTGTCAGTCCACCAACTTAGACCTGTAACTTCAGGAATGCTCTTCTCTCTCTGGCAGCAGCCCCTGGGCATCAGACTATTCTGATGTCATCAGAACTTGGCAGTGTTTTCAGTTGGACCAAGCAGCTTTCCTAGAGTGCAGTATCTCCTCTACTGCATAGAATTGCAAAGCCATGACTGGTGGTGTTTGGCACTGTTTTTACCTTGTTTTATACACAGCCGAAGCCAGGACAGTGGGAACAGTGCTTTGTGCCAAACTCCTTGCCTGGGATTTGGAGCCAAGTCCAGCAGGATGGAGTAGAAATCTTGCTCTGAATTTCCAAGGCCTAGAAAGGGTAGTTCATGTCTTCATCTTTTTCTCTTTCCTTCTTATTGGAAGGAGAAGCTCAAATTCTTTGCATCTCAATGTGGTTATGATCCAGAAAGCTGGGCGGGTTGTAAACCTGAATGCCATCTCCAAACACTCAACGCAAATATTTATGGGAATATTTAAAGCGAACGCCCTTCAGCCAGACCACTGCCTCCCAGTCTCACATCTTTCCAAGCACGTACAGTCCTGGCTGTGTATTTAACAAAGGATTGGTAATCCTGTCTCACACGTCCCTGTGAAGAGACCACCAAACAGGCTTTGTATGAGCAATCAGGCTGTTTATTTCACCTGGGTGCAGGCGGGCTGAGTCTGTGGATTACCATTAGTTCTTATAGGTCTTGGGATAGGCAGTGGAGTTAGGAGCAATGTTTTGCGGACAGGGAGTGGATCTCACAAAGTACATTCTCAAGGGTAGGAAGAATTACAAAGAACCTTCTTAAGGGTGGGGGAGATTACAAAGTACATTGGTCAGTTAGGGTGGGGCAGAAACAAATTACAATGGTAGAATGTCATCAGTTAAGGCTATTTTCACTTTTGTGGATCTTCAGTTGCTTCAGACGATCTGGATGTATACATGCAGGTCACAGGGGATATGATGGCTTAGCTTGGGCTCAGAGGCCTGACATTCCTGTCTTCTTATATTAATAAGAAAAGCAAAACAAAATAGTGAAGTGTTGGAGCAGCGAAAAATATTGGGGGTGGTATGGAGAGATAATGGGTGATGTTTCTCAGGGCTGCTTCGAGTGGGATTAGGGGTGGCATGGGAACCTACAGTGGGAGAGATTCAACTGAAGAAAGGTTATGGGGTAAAGGGTGATATTGTAGGGTTGTTAGAAGAAACATTGGTTGTATAGAATGATTGGTGATGGCCTGGATATGGTTTTGTATGAATTGAGAAACTAAATGGAAGACACAAGGTCCAAATAAGAGAAGGAGAAAAACAGGTATTAAAGGACTAAGAATTGGGAAGACCTAGGACATCTAATTAGAGAATGTCCAAGAGGGTCCAAGGGGGGTTAGCATAATTACTTGTTTGTTTGGCGAGTTTTGGGGCTCTATTCAAGACAGAGTCCTCTTTAAGTTTGAGGCTGAGCTTGCTGAGGTGTGTTCTTAAAAGATCATTAGTGCGTTCTACCTTTCCTGAAGACTGAGACAGTAACAGGTATGAACGTTTCACTGAATACCAACAGCCTGAGAAACTGCTTGGGTGATTCGACTAGTAAAGGCCAGTCCATTATCAGACTGTATAGAGGTGGGAAGTCCAAACCTAGGAATTATGTCTGACAGAAGGGAATAAATGACTTCAGTGGCCTTCTCAGACCCTGTGGGAAAGGCCTCTACCCATCTAGTGAAAGTGTCTACCCAGACCAAGAGGGAGGCATTTTAGTTTCCTGACTCAGGGCATGTGAGTAAAGTCAATTTGCCAGTCCTGGGCAGGGGCAAATCCCCAAGCTTGATGTATAGGGAAGGGAGGGGGCCTGAACAATCTCTGAGGAGTAGTAGCATAGCAGATGGAACACTGAAAAGTGATTTCCTTGAGGATAGATTTCCACAATGGAAAGGAAATGAGAGGTTCTAAGAGGCGGGAATCTACATGGAAGAGGTTATGCAAATGACGATAGAATAGAATGGGCCTGTGAGACTGGAAGGAGATATTTTCCTTGGTCCAAGAACCATTTGCCTTGTATGGGAAGAGATGGATAGGTGGAAGTTTCAGTGTGAGAGTAGGTGGAGTGATCCCTGAGAAGGAGAAAAACTGGCTGTGCACGACAGAAGTTGGAATGCTAGCGCTTCTTTAACTACCTTATAAGCATAAGTGTTGCCGTGAGCCATGGGATCTGATGCCTTTTGGTGGCCCTTGCAGTGTATGACTCCATACACTGTCAGGGTGTCAGGGTCAGTCCAAGTGAAAGCGAAGAGAGGCTGGGATGAAGGGTGCAAAGGAATAGTAAAGGAAGCATATTTGAGATCCAGAACAGAATAATGGGTTATGGAGGGGTTGTGGAGGGAGGCAGTGAGGATAGGAGAGTATATGGCTTTCGCACCACAGAGTGGATAGCCCAGATAATTTGGTTGATAAGGCGCAGATCCTGAACAAACCTGTAAGGCTTGTCCAGTTTTTGGACAGGTAAAATGGGGGAATTTTAAGGAGAGTTTATGGACTTTAAAAGGCCATGCTGGTACAAGCGAGTGATAACAGGCTTTAATCCTTTTAAAGCATGCTGTGGGATGGGATACTGGCATTGAGCAGGGTAAAAGTGATTAGGTTTTAATGGGATAATAATGGGTGTGTGATCGGTTGCCAGGGAAAGAGTAGAGGTATCCCCCACTTGTGGGTTAAGGTGAAGGGATCCGAGAGGAGGACGCAAAGGAGGCTTTGAACGGGGGAAAAGGGTGGGAATGAGGTATGGCTATAGCCTAGGAATAGTCAGGGAAGCAGATAATTTAGTTAAAATGCCTTGACCTAATAAGGGAGCTGGGCAGGTGGGGATAACTAAAAAGGAGTGCATAGAAGAATGTTGTCCAAGTTGGCACCAGAGTTGGGGAGTTTTAAGAGGTTTAGAAGCCTGGCCGTCAATACCCACAATAGTTACGGACACAAAGGAAACAGGCCCTTGTAAAGAAGGTAATGTGGAGTTGGTAGGCTTGGTATTGATTAAGAAGGGGACGGACTTACCCTCCACTGTAAGAGTTACCTGAAGCTCAGTGTGATGGTCCAGGGGGCTTCTGAGGTGATTGGGCAGCGTCAGTCTTCAGCTGCTAAGCTGAGTAAATCTGGGAAGGAGTCGGCCAAAGAACATTGGGTTTGGGCTCCAGGGGCTTTAGGAGCAGCGGTGATGTGAGTCAGACAGTCCGACCTCCAGTGGGGGCCTGCACAGACAGGCCGTGGCTTAGGAGGAATCCAGGGCTGAGAGGATTCTGAGGCCCAGTGGCCAGACTTCTGGCATTTGAAGCAAGGTCCACGAGGATGTTTTGAAGGAGCCCCTGGGAGCTGTGGCTTGGATATTCTGAAGTTCTTATATGCTGGAGATGTGGTTGTGGGTTGTCTTACAGCGGAGGCAAGTAGCTGTAACTCAGAAATGCGTTGCTGTCTGGCTACCTCCTCTCTCTTATTGTACACCTTGAAGGCGAGGTTGATTAATTCCTGTTGTGGGGTTTGAGGGCCAGATTCCAATTTTTGAAGCTTTTTTCTAATGTCAGGAGCTGACTTGGTGATAAAATACATGTTAAGAATAAGGCGGCCTTCTGGCCCCTCTGAGTCGAGGGCAGTAAAGCGTCTAAGGGTTGCTGCTAAGCAGGCCATGAACGGGGCTGGGTTTTCGTCTTTACCTTGGGTAGTTTCTTTAAGTTTGTCATAATTAACAGCTTTGTAAGCTGCCTTTTTAAGCCCTTCAACTAGGCAGGAAACCATGTAATCTCGCCTAGCTATACCTGGGGAATCTGCCTGAAAGTTCCATTGGGGATCTTCTCGGGGAACTGCTCTAATGCCCTCCTGGAGGTCTGGCTCATGAAGCCAGCGGTTATCAGCGTGAGACTAGGCTAGAGAAAAAACTCTTTCCCGTTCATCTGGGGAGAGGGTAGCAGTGAGGATTACATTTAAGTCACTCCAGGTTAAATTGTAGGACAGAGTTAGATATCGGAATTCCTGTATATATTTAGCGGGGTCTGATGAGAAAGAGCCTAAATGCTGGCTGATTTGGGAAAGGTCTGATAGAGAAAAAGGCACATGTACCCTGACTATGCCTTTAGCTCCAGCCACCTCTTTAAGAGGAAATAGTTGGGCAGGTGGGGGAGGGCTAGTCGTGGAACGAAACTGTAAGCCAGACGGGGTGTGAGGAGAGGAGGTGATAGAAAGATTATAGGGTGGGGAAGCAGAGGCTGAGGAAGAACTGGGACCTGGCTCGGCCTGGCGAGGAGCAGCCTGGGGAGAAGGGGAGAGGTCAGATGAATCTGTAGAAAAGAAAGATTCAAAGAGCTTGGGGTGGAGTCTGAAGGAACAGACAGGAGAGAAAGAAGAAAGATTTGGGACAAGTCACATTATGAGCAGAGACTAGGGAGGGACCAATGTGTAAAAGAATGCCTGGACGTCAGGCACGTCAGACCATTTGTCCATTTTTTCGACAAAAATCATCCAGATCTTGTAGGATAGACAAATCGAAAGTGCCATTCTCTGGTCACTTGGAACTACCGTCGAGTTTGTATTGAGGCCAAGTGGTGTTGCAGAAGAAAATAAGGCGCTTAAGTTTTAGGTCAGATGTGAGTTGAAGAGGTTTTAAGTTCTTGAGTACACAGGCTAAGGGAGAAGAAGGAGGAATGGAGGGTGGAAGGTTGCCCATAGTGAAGGAGGCAAGCTTAAAGAGAAGGGGGTGGGAGCAGCCCTGGACTGCAATGTGGGTGAGCAGCCAAAGCAGGCATCCCCGCAATTGACTTGCTACCAAGGGAATGTGGGTGAATAACCAAGGCAGGCGTCCCTGCGGTGGTCAGACACCAATGAAGTGTGGGTGAATGATCAGGCAGGCATCCCCACAATGATTAAACACCAAGGGAAGGCTGTCTTCCCGAGTCCCTGACCGGTGCTGGAGTTTTGGGTCCTCAGATAAAATGTGTCTCCTTGGTCTCTACTAGAGAGGAAAAAGAACTAGAATTGGAAGGACGGGGAGATCGAAGGGTAGCCAGAGAGGCTGGAGAAGAGAGTGAAAAGACCACTTACCCGATTTGAAATTGGTGAGGTGCTCCTTGGGCTGGTTGGTCTGAGGACCCGAGGTTGTAGGTGGATCTCTTCACGGAGTGAGGGTGAGGACAGGGAACTGGTCTCCTGAAGGAGTCCCTCTGACCTGGGTCTTTGGCACCAAATGTTTCACGCGTCCGTGTGAAGAGACCACCAAACAGGCTTTGTGTGAGCAACAAGGCTGTTTATTTCACCAGGGTGCAGGGAAGCTGAGTCCGAAAAAGGAGCCAGCAAAGGGTGGTGGATTATCATTAGTTCTTATAGGATAGGCGGTGGAGTTAGGAGCAATGGTTTGCAGGCAGAGGGTGGATCTCACAAAGTACATTCTCAAGGGTGGGGAGAATTACAAAGAACCTTCTTAAGGGTGGTGGAGATTACAAAGTACATTGATCAGTTAGGGTGGGGCAGAAACAAATTACAATAGCGGAATGTTATCAGTTAAGGCTCTTTTCACTTTTGTGGATCTTCAGTTGCTTCAGGCGATCTGGATGTACACCTGCAGGTCACAGGGGATATGATGGTTTAACTTGGGCTCAGAGACCTGACAAATCCCAGTTCTTCTCATTGGACTGTTTTCTCCTATCTATTAATTTCATTTAGAAAATGTAACCTTTCATTTGGAAATTTTTCATTTCAAACAGAAACTTTACAAAACTTATCTAAAGGCAAATTTCCCTCTGTTCATCTTTACTACCAGGAAGGTAGTCACCTCACTTTGACCCTGACCACACAGATCACCATAACCCTTATACTCCGGTAGTTCTGACCTCTCTCTTCAAATGCTTCTTACATACTCCACAGGAGCACTACCTTCTGCTTGCATAAAATCCAACATTCTTCCTTTCGACAAGCATTTATCTAGCTTTTGCAAGACAGTGTGGTAGGGCTGCAAAGATAATCTTTACCTTCGAAGAGATACTATACCAGGTTTTAAAAAATTGTACCAGGAGCCAAGATTCAGATTATATTAAAAAGCAAACAAACACACAACAACTAAGCAGGTCATAGCATAGAGGATTTATTTTCAGTTCTCCTTGGGGTTTTTAGCATTTTCTTTACCTAATTGCTATGGGAAAGGGTGAAGAAGGTAGAGGAAGCTAATACCTGTTAAACACCTACTATTATGCAAGGTACTTTTTCATCCATTATTTAACTTAATCCTTTCAACAACTCTGTGAGGTAGGTGAAATTGTCCCCATTGTTGCAGGAGAGGGAACTGAGATCCAGATAAATCTTGCAACTTTATCCAGAGTCCTATAGCTACTGAGTAGTAAAAGAAATTTAAACCTAGTTCTACCTTCAAAGCCACTCTCAGTAGGTCAGTATTTCTTGTGGATCAAGCATATATGTAAAAAAAAATAAAAGGCAGATTCTGAGGATGTAATTTCTCCCCGTGTCTCCAGGGTTATTGGTGATAGTTTCCAGCAGTTTTGTGTAGAGCGTGAGGGCTTAGCACTTGCCTTCTTTTTTGAAGTTGCTGCTAGAGGGCTGATTCTGCCTCTTCTAACCTAGCACAGCCATTGTATTGTCAAGAAGGTGAGGGTGGAGTCTCTAGCAGGAAGAAACCAGCGAATCCAGAGCTGGGGTGAGAGAGGGAAGATGAACCTGGAGAATATAACTGAGGCCCTTCCCTTTTCTTGGTATGCTCTGACCAGTTGCCCCAGTTGGTAACAGCCTGGAATTTTTAGCAACACTTGTAGCATTATTTCAAGGGGAAATGAGCTGTGTGGAGTTTTAAGTGATATGCACACATCGTTATCGTGCAAGAGTCAAAAAAAACCTTGTTTCCTTGGTGGTATTGGATGAGACAGATGTAGATCTGAAAAAGATACTCGAGGTCAGTCCTAACCCAGGTGAGAATCCTATAGGATGGAGGTTGTGAGGGGACTTCGCCAGGACCTTTGGGTAGCTCATAGCACAGTGCAATCTAGAAATAGAATAGGAGAGAATCAGTTTACTTTTAGAAGTGAGTACAGCCACTTTACAGAGCCAGTTCTATAGAAACCACAGCTGTCTGTCTAAAATAGCACTGTCCAATAGAAATATAACGCAGACCACAAATGCAAGTCACATGTAACTAAATTTTCTAGTAGCCACATTAAAGATGTAAATTTGCTTTAAGTAAAAAGAAGAGGTGAAATTGGTCAGTAAATGCCTTAGTTTGTTTTATGCTGCTGTCACAGAATACCACAGACTGGGTAATTTGTAATGACCAGAAATTTATTTAGCTTACAGTTTGAGAGGCTGGGCAGTCCAAGGCCAAGTGACCAGCATCTGGTGATGGCCTTCTTGCTGCGTCATAACATGGTGGATGGCATCTCGTGTTTAAGAAAGAGTACAACAGAGGGCCAAACTGACTTTTATGACAAACCCACCCTCATTCTAATGACACTGATCTAATGAAGGTAGAACCTTCATGACCTAATCACCTCTTGAAGGTCTCATGTCTCAGTAGCGTTACATTGGGAGTTAGGTTTCCAACACATGAACTTTTACTGTTGTTATTGTTTTTGTTTTGAGATAGAGCCTCATTCTATCCACCCAGGCTGGAGTTCACAGACAGGATCTTGGCTCACGGCAACCTCCGCTTCCCGGATTCAAGCAATTCTGCCTCAGCCTCCAGAGTAGCTGGGATTACAGGCACCTGTCACCATGCCCAGATAATTTTTGTATTATTTTTAGGAGAGATAGGGTTTCACCATGTTGGCCAGGATGGTCTTGAACTCCTGACCTCAAGTGATCCCCCCGCCTCAGCCTCCCAAAGTGCTTGGATTACAGGTGTGAGCCACTGCACCTGGCCCCCCAACACATGAACTTTAAGGGACACATTCAAACCATAGTATTCTCTCCTTGGCCCCCAGAATTTTATGTCCTTCTCATGGACAAAACACATTCATTCTATCCAAATAGCCCTGAAAGTCTTACTTTGTTCCAGAATCAACTCAAATGCCCAAATTCTAGAGTCTCACCTAAATCACATATGAGAGAGACTCAAGGCACAGTTCATAATGAGACAAATTCCTCTCCACCTCTGAAATTAACAAGAGCCAGCCTGGACAACATTTTTTTAAAATAGAAGCTGTGCATGGTTGCACATGCCTGCATCTCAGCTATACGGGAGGCTGAGGTACAAGGATCGCTTGAGCCCAGGAGGTCAAGATTATGGTGAACCGTGAATGTGCCACTGCACTCCAGCCTGGGTGACAGAGAGAGAGACCCTGTTTCAAAAACACCTCCCCAAAACTAACAAGTTATATGCTTCCAAAATACAATGGTGGGACAGGGATAGGATAAACATTCACACATACCAAAAAGGAGAAATAGGCAAGAAGAAAAGGGTAACTAGTCCCAAGTAAATCCAAAACTCAACAGGGAAAACAACATTAAGCCTTAAAGCTAGAGAATAGTCTTCTTTGACTTTATGTCAAAGAAGGGCACACTGGGGAAGAGACTGGGCCCCCAAGGCCTCAGGCAGCCCTGCCCTAACAGCTTTGCTGGGCTCAGTCCACCCAGCAGCTCTCACAGTTGGAGTCTCATGCCTGCAACTCTCTCAGTCCAGTGTTGCACACTGGTAGCTCTACAGTTCTGGGGTCTTAGTGATAGCCACACTTCATGGCTCCACTAGGCATTACCCTTGTGGGGGCTCTCTGCAGTGGCTGTGCCCCTAAAACAAGTCTCTGCCTGAGCCCCTAAGCTGTTCATGACATTCTCTGAAATCTAGATGGAAGCCACCATGGCCCCATAGCTCTTACATTATAAGCGCCTGCAGATTAGCACCATGCGGATGCCGCCAAAGTTTATAGTTTATACTTGCTAGAGAAGCAGATCAAGCCACACCTGGGACCACTTGAGCCATGGCTGGGGTAGCCAAGGAATGCTGTGCCAGAATGCAGGGAGCAGAGTTCCGAGGCAGCTCTGGACAGTGAATGCTGAAGTCCCATGGTGACTGTCCAGAAACCTTGCTGTCTTAGTCAATTTTGTGTTGCCATAATAATGCCTGAGACTCAGCTCATGGTTCTGCAAAATGAAAAGTTCAAGGGCATGGCCCTGGCTTCTGGCAAGGGCTTCTCTGCTGTGTCCTAACATGCAGAGAAGGTCAAAGGGGAAGTGGATGCATGTGAAGAGGTATAACCTAGGGACATCCTAGCTTTATAACAACCCACTCTCTTAGGAACTAATCCATTCCCTTGAGAACGATCCAGTTTCATGAGAGTGACAACTCAGTACTGTGAGATCAGTACCAAGCCATTCATGAGAGATCTGCCCACATGACCCAAACACTTCCTACCAGACACTACCTCCCAACACTGCTCTATTGAGAATCAAATTTCAACATGACTTTTCATGGGTATAGACTCAAATCATATCCAAACTATAGTATTCTGCTGTTAACCCCCCAAAACTCATGTCCTTTCACATACAAAAGATAGTCATTCAATCTCAATAGTCCCAAGAGTCTTAACTTGATATGGTTTGGGTCTGTGTCCCCACCAAATCTCATGTTGAATTGCAGTCCCCAATATTGGAGGTGGGACCTGGTGGGAGGTGATTGGCTCATGGGAGTAAAGTTCTCCTGAATGATTGAGCACTGTCTCCTTGGTGCTACTCTCGTGATAGTGAGTTCTTATGAGATATGGTTGTTTAAAGAGTGCGGGACTTCCTCCCTCTCTCTCTCTCTTGCTCCTACTCTGTCCAGGTGATGTGTGTGCTTCCCCTTTGCCTTCTGCCATGATTGTAAGTTTCCTGAGGCCTCCCAGAACCCGAGCAGATGCCAGCATCATGCTTCCTATACAGCCTGCAAAACTGGGAGCAAATTAAACCTCTTTTCTTTATCAATTACCCAGTCTCCAGTATTTCTTCATGGCAATGTGAGAATGGACTAATACACTTGTTTCAGCATCAACTCAAAAGTCCAAAGTCCAAAATTGCATCTGAAACTCAAGGCACATTCTTTCCAGGTATGAGCTTATAAACTCTAAAACAAGTTGTTTACTTCTAATATACAATGGTTGCACAGGCATTGGGTAAAATTACCATTCAAACATAGGGTCTTGCTCTTTCACCCAGGCTAGATTGCCGTGGTGAGTTCTTGGCTCACTGCAATTTCTGCCACCTGGGCACAAGTGATCCTCACACCTCAGCCTCCCAAGTAGCTGGAACCACAGGCCATGCCACCACACCCAACTAATTTTTGTCTCTTTTTGTAGAGACAGAGTTTCGCCAGGTTGCCCACAGTAGTCTCAAACTCCTGTGCTCAAGTGATGCTACCACCTTGGCCTCTCAGAGTGCCTGGATTATAGGCATGAGCCACACCAAGCCCTGGCCAGCAGACTTTAAATCTTAAACCTCCAGAATAATCTCCTTTGGATTGATGTTTTGCATCCTGGGCACACTGGTGCCAGGAGTGGGTTCCCAATGCCTCAGGCATCCCTTTCCCCATGGCTTTGCTGGACATAGCCCACATGACTGTGCTCACAGGTTGGAATCAAATGCCTGAAGCTTAGCCAGGCTGAGGTCACATGCCACCATTGATTCTAGCATTTTGGGGTCCTTGCAGTGGCCCTGCCCTTGTAGCTCCACTAGGCATTGTCCTAGTGAAGACTCTTTGCAGAAGAGTCCTGTGCTCTGGCTTCACATTTCTGCTTGGCGTTACCTTAGTAGAGGCTGTCTGGTGGCTCTCCCCCATGGCAGGTTTCTATCTAGGCTCCCAGGCTTTCTTTTTTCCTTTTTTTTTTTTTGATTTTTTTGTTTCACTCTGTTTTTTTTTTTTGAGACAGCCTTGCTATTTCTCCACATATATATGTATAGAGAGAGAGAGAGAGACATACACATGTGTATACATAAAAATTTTTTTTTTTTTTTTGACAAAGGGTCTCACTCTGTCACCCAGGCTGGAGTACAGTGGTGTAATCACAGTTCACTGCAGCTTTGACCTCTGAGGCTCAATCAATCTTCCAGCCTCAGCCTCCCAAGTAGCTGGGACTATAGGCATGCACCACTGCACCTGGTTAATTTTGTTTGTTTGTTTGTTTTGTTTTGTTTTATTTTGTTTTGTTGAGATGAGGTCTTGCCATTTTTCCCAGGCTGCTCTTGAACTCCTGAACTCAAGTGATCCACCCACCTCAGCCTCCACATGAGTCACTGTGCTGGGCCTGCTCCCAGGCTTTTGATATATCATCTGAAATCCAGGTGGAAGCTGCCATGCCCACTGCTCTTGAATTCCACATGCATGCACAATAGTACCATGTGGACATGAATGCCACCAAGACCCACAGCTGGCACTCTCCAGAGCAGTGGTCCAAGCTGTACTTGGGGCTATTGGGCCATGGCTGCTCTGGCCAGAGCAGCTAGGAGAAGCATCCTGAGGTGGCTCAGGGCAGTGGCATCCCACCATTCTGTCCTCCTAGGCCTCTGGGTCTGTGACAGGAGGAATGGCCTTAGACCTTTGAAATACTTTCAGGGCCTTTTTTCCATTGTTCTGTTAGTACCTGGCTCCCTTCTATCAGAACTCATCTCTTTAGCAAAAGGTCTCTTGGCTGCACCCTTAGATTCCTCTTCTGAAAATGTTCTTTCATTCTCTACCACATGGCCAGGCTGCAAATTTTCTAAATTTTAATGCTCTGCTTCTTACGCATTTCACCTTTAGGTCACTCCTTTGCTGTGTGTAAGCTGTCAAAGTAACCACACTGTGTCTTGAGCATTTTGCTGCTTAGGAATTTCTTCTGCCTAGGCGAGGCACGGTGGCTCATGCCTGTAATCCCAGCACTTTGGGAGGCCAAGATGGGCGGATCACCTGAGGTCAGGAGTTTGAGACTAGCCTGGCCAACATGATGAAACCCCATCTTTAAAAAGAAAAAGAAAAAGAAATTTATTCTACCAGATGCCCTGGGTTATCACTTTTAAGTTTAGTCTTCCATAAAGCCCTAAGGCATGGACATGATGCAGCCAAGTTCTTTGCTATGGTGTAACATGGGTGACCTTTGTTCTACTTTCCAAATAAACACTACTTCCCTTCATCTGAATGGCCTTTACAGTCCATGTTTCTATCAGCATTTTGGTCATAACCATCTAACCAATCTCTGAGAAGTTCTAAACGTTCCCTCATCTTTTTGTCTTTTTCTGAGCCCTCATCAAAATTACCCTTAATGCCCTGTTCACAGCAATTCAGGTGTTTTCTAGCCTATGTCTTCAAACTCTTCCAACCTCTGCCCATTACCCAGTTCCAAAGCTGCTTCTGCATTTTTAGGTTTGTTTACGGATGACCCCACTCCTTGGTACAAATTGTCTGTCTTAGATCATTTTGTGTTGTTATAACAGAATACCTGAAACTGAGTCATTTATAAAGAAAAGGTTTATTTACCTCACTGTTCTGTAGGCTGGGACATTCAAGGGCATGCCTGCAGCCTGCAGGGGGTTGTAGCTTTCATGCTACATTATAACATGACACAGAAGGTCAAAGGGCAAGTGTACACACGCAAAGAGGCAAAACCCAAAGGATCTCTTGGCTTTAAAACAACCCACTATCATGGAAACTCATCCATTTCTGCAGGAACTAATCTCGTCTTATGAGAGTGAGAACCTGCTTCCACGAGATCAGCTCATGGGGGATCCTCCCCCATGATCCAAATACCTCCCACTAAGCCTCACCTCCCAACATGACCCCCCTGGGGATCATATTTCAGCATAAGTTTAAGTGGCGACAAACTCAGATCGTGTCCAAACCATAGCACTTGTCCTCAAGACCCTAGCCTGCTTAGACAGTCTCTGAAATGTCTTCAGGGTTTTTTTCCCATTGTCTTGGTGTATAGGCCTGGTTACCTTCTGTCTGTACTAATTTTTTTAGCAAATGATTGCTTGGCCACACCTTGGTTTTTCTCCTACAGACACCTTTTCAGTCTACATGGCTAGCCTTCAGATTGCCCAAATCTTTCTGTTCTGCTTTCTTTTTCATTACAAATTCCATCTTTTAGTCATTTCTCTCCTCTCACGTTTTACTACATGTGCTTTAAAGTAGCAATACAGCTCCTTCAATATTTTGCTTAGAAATTTCTTTTACCAGATATCCTAGTTCATCACTCTTAAGTTCTGTCTTCCACAAATTCCTAGGACACTGACACAATCCTGCCAAGTTCTTTGTGGTAGATAACAAGAATGGCTTTTACTCCAGTTTCCAATACCTTGTTCCTCATTTCCATCTGACACCTCATCAGAATGGTCTTTACTGTCTGTAACTGTCTATATTTCTACCAATATTCTGATTAGGACCACTTCTGTAATCCCTGAGAAGCTTTAGGCTCTTCTTAAAGTTCTTTCTTCATCTGAGCCCTCACCAGAATTACCCTTAATACTCCATTCATGGCAGACTTTTCTCTCCTGATCCTCCAAATTTTTCTACCTTCTACCCCTTTCCAGTTCAAAAACCACTTCCACATTTTCAGATATTTGTTATGGCATCAGACGACTTCATGGTATCCATTTTCTGTCTTAGTTAGTTTTATGCTATTATCATAGAATATCACAGACTGGGTAATACTCATTGAACAGAAATTAATTTGGCTTATGGTTCTGGTGGCTGGGAACCCCACAATTGAGGGGCCGCATCTTGTGAGGGCCCTCTTGCTGCATCATAACACAGCAGGAGCCATCACATGGGTGTCAGAGAGAATGAGAGAGGACAAACTGACTTTTATAACAAACCCAGTCTCATGATAATGAGTTCACTCCTGCAATAATCACATTATCACCTTTCTTTTTCTTTTTTTCTTTTCTTTTCTTTTTTTTTTTTTTTTGAGAAGTCTTGCTTTGTCACCCAGACTGGAGATCTCAGCTCACTGCAAGCTCCGCCTCCCAGGTTCATGCCATTCTCCGGCCTCAGCCTCCCGAGTAGCTGGGACTACAGGCGCCCACCACCTCGCCCGGCTAGTTTTTTGTATTTTTTTAGTAGAGACGGGGTTTCACCGTGTTAGCCAGGATAGTCTCGATCTCCTGACCTCGTGATCTACCCGTCTCGGCCTCCCAAAGTGCTGGGATTACAGGCTTGAGCCACTGCGCCTGGCCTTCTTTTCTTTTTTTTAAGAGACAAGGTCTCACTCTGTCACCAGCTTGGAGTACAGTAGCATGATCACAGCTCACCTCAGCCCCAACCTCCTGGGCTCAAGTGATCCCCTGCCTTAGGCTCCAGAGTAGCTGGGACTATAGGCACACACCACCACACCTGGCTAATTTTTTACTTTTGATAGAGATGGGGTCTTGCTATGTTGTCCAGGCTGGTCTTGAACTTCTGGGCTCAAGCGATCCTCCCACCTCAGCCTCCCGAAGTGCTGGGTTTACAAGCATAAGCCACCATACCCAGCCACATTATCACCTCTTAAAGACCCTAACTCTCAACACTGTTACACTGGGGATTAAGTCTTTAACACATGGATTCTGGGGGACACACTCAAACTGTAGTTATATGTAGGATTATACTTTATTTAGCCCAATGTATCTAAAATATTATCTCAACAAGTTGTCAATATAATAAAGCTAGTAATGTGCTATTTTACATTCATTATTAAGTCTTTGGAAACTGATGTATATTTTATACTTATAGATAGCCATGTTTCCCAGTAAGCAATGGCCCCTAGGTTAACTAGTTGGATAAACATAACCAGCTGGATAGTCCAGGTCTAGAACAATGATAGTATTTCAGCAGTGGAAATCAGATTCTAGCAGATAAAGAAGGGCTCCAGAAAGTGACTCCAGCCTTGAGGAGGTTGTGTTTGCTGGACTGGCTGATCATATGGTATCACCCAGAGAGGCTGAGAGTTTCTGAAGCTGACTTGGGAGTCATAGTCATAAAGTGTGTGGCCAGCCTAGTCTTGCTCCAAAGTCATGGCCACTTGGGTATGTTGCAGTCCAGCGTTGCCATTTTGGATCTCATAATGTCAGAGGTCTTTCAAGGTCTGAGGGAAGTTTGCAGAGGTGAAGGGAAACCCTTTTGTTTACTTCTATTGATTGTTATAGCTATTGACAGCACACAGCGTGCTTGCTCACATGACTGTCTACTTTTTGTTTGTTTTTGTTTTTTTCACAGGAAAGTTTTTAGTTTATTAATCTTCCTGTGAAAAATCCACAATGGCCACAGATAACACCATTGCAGCACCTTTACTCCTTCAGCTTTTTGCCAGCACCAACATTGGCCTTTGCAGTCCCCCTGACTTTCCTCATTCTGTTCTTGCGTTCCTCTCACTGCTTTCTTGAGGTCTTTTTCTTCTCATACAGGCCATGTCTTGCAAGTCTATGTTTGGGTTCATTTTTCTTTGCATAATCCGGGGAATCATAAATCATGCCAAAGCCAGTTGTCTTGCCACCATCAAAATGAGTTTTGAATCCAAATACAAAGATGACATCCAGTGTGGTCTTGTACACTTTGGCTGGTTTTTCCCGAATTTCAGTCTTAGGCAACTGTTGCCTTCCTGGGGTGAAGGATATCCATGACCATTTGTTTCCTCTGAAGTTGTCAGTTGGTCATGAACTTTCCACTGCCAATAGTTATGTACTGTTCATGATGGTGGTCTATCCTCAGACATCCAGGGAGGAAAAGCATGACTATCTACTTTCTAGCTTCCTATTGTGCATTGGAGGAGAGTAGACAAGGGCTGGGAGCAGAGAACAAGGCTAGCAGTAACTGAAGGTAGACGGGGTAGGTCTGGGACCACCCTCTGAAATGGTTATGGGGGCCATCCAGGCCATAAAAATGCTGAAGCAGGGCTAGTAAAAGTGACATTGGAGTGTGGTGGGGTCCCAATGCATCCTATCTAAAGGCAGCAGTTGCTTCAGGTCCCACCAATCCTTGATATATACAAAGCATGACTCGGTGATGTCAGATTTTCATTTTTTTTCTTTGAAGAGAAATCAGAAATCCAGATTTTTATGTGAAACCTGTATGTTGTAATCATGATAAACTATAAATAATATTTACCATTTTAACCATTCATAAGTGTACAGTTCAGTGACATTATATGCATTTGCAATGTTGTGTAACCATTACCACTATTTATACCCAAAACTTTTTCGTCATCGTCAATACTCATTAAGCAATACTCATTAAGCAATACTCATTAAGCAATAACTCATTAAGCAATAACTCCTCCTTTGCCTCCTCTCACCCCCACATCCCCTGGTTACCTCTATTCTACTTTCTGTTCCTATACATTTGCCTATTCTAGGATCCTCGTAAAAGTGAAATCATACTTGTCCTTCTGTATCTGGCTTATGAAATCTGTTTTTTAAGTACTGGTAACTAATGCATTTCATTTTTTAAAAATGTATTTTATGTCTTAAAAGTGCATCAGATTAAATTGCCAGTTTGAAGGTCAGGCATGGTGGCATATGTCTGTAATCCCAGTACTTTGGGAGGCTGAGGCAGGAGGACTGCTTGAGCCCAGGAGTTTGAGACCAACCTGGGCAACATAGTGAGACCCCATCTCCACAAAAAATATGAAATTAGCTGGGCTTGGTGGAGCTCACCTGCAGTCCTAGCTACTCAGGAGGCTGAGGTGGGAGGATTGCTTGAGCTCAGGAGATTGAGGCTGCAGTGGGCTGCGATTATGCCACTGCACTCCAATCTGAACTACAGTGCAAGACCCATCTCAAAAAAAAAAAAAGAAGAAGAAGAAGCCAGTTTGAGATTTCTGGGAAAGGTTGCATGGAACTGAATTTCAGTTCTGCTTTCTCCTTCCTTGAAAAACTCTCACCAAACATGTGGGCAGGTGGAAACGATGTCAGAGGCTAGTGACTCAGCTTGGAGGATTAGCCCAGAACTTCCAAAAGTGGTTGGTGATTTGCCTCATCCGTGGGGCTAAATGAAAATACAGAGGTCTGGGGACCCACACAGACTTTTTTAACCAAACTATCTAGGAGAGGGGCCCAGCATTTGGTATTCTATTTTTTTTTTTTTTTTTTTTTGAGATAGAGTCTCACTCTGCCGCCCAGGCTGGAGTGCAGTGGAGCAATCTCGGCTCACTGCAACCTCCACTTCCCAAGTTCAAGTGATTCTCATGCCTCAACTTCCTGAGTCGCTGGGATTACAGGTGCCCACCACCACGTCTGGCTAATTTTTGTAGTTTTAGTAGAGATAGGGTTTCACTGTGTTGGCCAGGCTGGTCTCGAACTTGTGACCTCAGGTGATCTGCCCGTCTCAGCATCCCAAAGTGCTGGGATTGCAGGCGTGAGCCACCACACCCAGACAGCATTATATATCTTCAACTGGCCTCCTAAATGAGGCTCATAATCAGACACTTTTTGAAACCACCAGGAGGAAAGAGCAGCATGCATGGGAAGAGACTGCCTGCTTGGAGCCATATTCTTGTCACGGCTAATTTTTTTTTCTTTTTCTTTTTCTTTTTTTGTAGAGATGAGATCTTGCTTTGTTGCCTAGGCTGGTCTCGAACTCCTGACCTCAAGTGATTCTCCCACCTTGGCCTCCCACAGTGCTGGGATTACAGGTGTGAGCCACTGCACCCAGCTGGTCAGGGTTGATTTATGATATATTTGCTGTATGTTGGGTTCAGTGGGAAGTAGTGGGAACTTGGGCCACTCACCCTTCAGATTGAGGGCAGAGGCTGGGCTGGGGCTCATGATTTTGATTCACCTAAGGTACTGAAAAAGTTCCTGAAGACCTTAGGGTTGGGGAGTTGAGGACCCCTAATGGGATATGAGTTGAAACCATGCATATGCTCCATATCCTTTGGGTTCTTTGACATTCAATCCAGTGCACTGGAAGAAGCTCAGATTGGCCTGGCCTGGCTTCTGCCTTGGCTTTTTATGTTTTCTTCTCTATAACCTAATCTTGAAAATGATTTTTCTTTAGAAAAGTGATTTTTCTTTAGAGACAGAGTCTTGCTCTGTTGCTCAGGCTTGAATGCAGTGGCACAATCTCAGCTCACTGCAGCCTCGAACTCCTGGGCTTAAGTGATCCTTGCCTCAGCATACAGAGTAGCTGGAACTACAGGTGTGTGCCACCATGCCTGGCTAGTTATTTTATTTTTTGTAGAATCTGGGTCTTACTATTTTGCCCAGGCTGGTCTTGAACTCCTGGCCTCAAGCAATCCTCCCGCCTCTGCCTCCTACAGGGCTGGGATTACAGGCATGAGCTATCTCTCAGGGCATGCCTTGGCTTTGTTGCCTTGCCAGGCATTGTTACAGTTGCTTGTTAATTTCACGGACTTAAGTCTAAGTCTTCGGTTTCCAATTTCCAGACCTCCACTCCCCGCCTTTTCCTATTTAACCTGTCTCTTGTTACCTCCCAGCCTTGGCTCTGCTCTGACCACTCTGGCTCCGTACTATCTCCTTGGGATATACTCTTTGGGTCTAAGACTTAGGCAGTGGAGAGGAATGTCAGCAAGATGGTGCACTAGAAAGCTACAGGCCCTCATTTTCCCACAGAAATGTTAACTAGGAAGTGGCCGAAATAACTTCTTTTGGGAAGCATTGGAAGTCAAAGATCTATAGCAACCAAGCCCACCCAACCAAGAAAAAGACACATTCAAAGCCATAGGAAATTTCATGGCTTTTAAACTCACTTTTGCCCCATTTCCTCCCCCATGCTGTGCATCCAGTCCTGTTCTCCTCTGCAAAATGAATACATGGAATTTGCAACATTTTAACCTGCTTTAACTCAACTTCATTTTTATACACTGACAATGTACAACACCCCTCCCCAAAAATTAAGAAACAATTCCATTTACAATAGCATTAAAAAATAAAATACTTAGGAATAAACCAAGGATATAAAAGTCAAGTGTATTGGAAACTACAAAATGTTGCTGAAAGAAATTAAATAAGGTATAAATAAATGGAAAGACTTCCTGTGTTTATGGGTTGGAAGACTTCATGTTAAGATGTCAAAGCTACCTAAAGCGATATATAGATTTAATGTAATCCCTGTCAGAATCCCAGTAATGGTTTTCATAGAAATAGAAAAATCCTTACCCTAAAATTCATATGGAATTTCAGGGAACCCTGAATAGCCACAACAATCTCGAAAAAGAAGAACAGCATCGGAGATCTCACACTTTCTGATTTCAGAACTTACTACAAAGCTACAGTAATGAAGACAATGTTGTATTTGGCATAAAGACAGGTATAGAGACCAATGAAATAGAGAAGAGAGTCCAGATATCAACCCTTGGGTATATGGTCAAATGATTTTCAACAAGGGTGTCAAGAGCATTCAAGGAGGAGAAGACAGCCTTTTCAATAAGGGGTGCTGGGAAAACTGGATAACCATATGAAATTAGACCCTTGCGTTGTCAGAGACGTTTGAACAAGAGTGACTCCATCTTGAATAGCGGCTGGGTAAAATCAGGCTGACAGCTGCTGGGCTGCATTCTCAGGAGGTTAGGCATTCTAAGTTACAAGATGAGATAGGAGGTTGGCACAAGGTACGGGTCACAAAGACCTTGCTGATAAAAGGATGCAGTAAAGAGGCCAGCCAAAACCACGAAAGCGAAAACGGTGATGAAACTGATCTCTGGTCATCCTCACTGCTCATTATACGCTAATTAAAATGCATTAGCCTGTTAAAAGACACTCCCATCAGCACCATGACAGTTTACAAATGCCGTAGCAAATCAGGAAGTTACCTTATGTGGCCTAAAAAGGAAAGAAACCCTTAGTTCCTGGAATTGCCTGCCCCTTTCTCAGAAAATTTATGAATAATCCACATCTTGTTTAGCATATAATCAAGAAGTAACAATAAATATAAGCAGCTGAGCAGTCCATGCCACTGCTCTGCCTATAGAGTAGCCATTCTTTATTCCTTTACTTTCTTAATAAACTTGCTTTCACTTTATGGACTTCCCCCAAATTCTTTCTTGTGTAAGATTCAAGAAACCTCTATTGAGATCTGTATTGGAACCCCTTTCCAGTAACATCATTATACTATATACAAAAATTAACTCAAAAGTGGATCAAAGACTTAAACATAAAAGCTAAAACCATAAGACTCTTAGAAGGAAACAGGGGAAATGCTTTACAATGTTAGTTCTGGCAAAGATTACTTGGGTCTGATACCAAAAGCAGAGGTACTAAAAGAAAAGAAAACATTAAACTACATCAGTGTAAAACGTTGATGCATTAAAAGGTGCTATTAACAGACTAAAAAAGTCACCCATATTTGGGAGAAAATATTTGCAAATCATATATCTGATAAGGAATTAATTTCTAGAATGTGTAAAGAACTCTTACAACTCAACCGCAAAAATAAACAATCCAATTTAAAAATGAGCTAACAAATGTACAAATGGTCATAGCACCTAAAAAGATGCTCAACATTAGGGAAATACAAATCAAAACCACTGTCAGATACCACTTCACACCTATTTAGGATGGCTATTATTTAAAAACAAAAGTGTTGGTAAGGATGTGAAGACATTGGAACTCTTTTGCATTGCTGGTGGGAATGTAAAATGGTGCAGCTGCTATGAAAACAACATGGAAGACCCTCAAAAAAATTAAAAATAAAATTACCGTGTGATCCAGCAATTCCACTTCTAGGTAAAAAAATTGAAAGCAGGAACTTGAACAGGTATTTGTATACTCATGTTTATAACAGCCTTATTCACAATAGCTAAAACATGGAACCAACCCAAGTGTGCTTCCAGATGAATAAATAAAATATGGTGTGTATGTGTTTGTATGTATATACAGGTACAATGAAATATATACATATATGTTATATGCAGTGAAATCTATAAAAACTTCTGGCCAACCAGCTGTGAACTGGGGGTTCCCATGACTCCTCTTCAGGTTTGATTTGCTATAACAGCTCACAGAACTCCGGAAAACACTTTACTCACATTTCCTAGTTTATTATACACTTCACTCACATTTCCTCATTTATTATAAAGGATACAACTCAGGAACAGCCAAATGGAAGAGATGCATAGGGCAGGAAATGGGGATGGGGGCTGTGGAGCTTCCAAGCCCTATCCTTCCACCCTCTCAGCATCTGGATGTACTCACCAACCAGAAGCTCTCTGAAACTCTACTGTTCAAGAGATTTTATCCAGCACAGTCTCTAGCCCCCTCTCCTCCCCTCCCCTCCCTGGAGTGGGCAGGGGGATGGGATTGTACATTTCCAAGTTCTAATCCATGATCTTTCTGGTGACCAGCCCCCTCCTGAGGCTACCTAGGAGCGCTACCTATGTTGCCTCATTAGCATAAACTCCCTGGAGTGGGTAAAGGGATGGGGCTGTACATTTCCAAGTTCTAATCTCTGGTCTTTCTGGTGATCAGCCCCCTCCTGAGGCTATCTAGGAGCGCTACCTACGTCACCTCATTAGCATAAACATTGGTGTCTTGGAAAGGGGCCCCTTAGGAAATGATGAGATATTCCTATCACTCAGGAAATTCCAAGAATTTCTGTAGCTCTATACCAAGAACAGAGGACAAAGACCAAATAATATTTTTATTACACCACAGTTACCTGGAGTAGTCAAAGTAATAGAAACAGAAAGCAGAATGGTGATTGTCAGAAGCTGAGGGAAGGAGAGAATGGGGAGTTACTGTTTAACGGGTACAGAGTTTCAGATTGGGAAGATGAAAAATGTTCTGGAAATGGATGGAGGTGATAGTTGCACAATAATATGAACGTACTTAGCGCTGCTAAACTATACAGTTAAAAATTGCTTAAAAATCAACAATTGTGTATATTTAACCACCACCAAGCAAACAAAAGATACTCTGCTTTTGAGGTGTTCCCTTCTAGCTGGAATCCCTGCTCCCCTGCTGCCATCATCCACATCAGCCTTTATGCTCTAAAGAATGCATTCCCAAGCCTGTGTACTTGCTGGGTCTGTTCCACCACTGGCCTTTGTTTTCTGGTGGTTTGTCTATTCCTCCTTCTTCCTTATCCTTCCTCTTGTCCACCTCCCCTCCATTTCCACATCTTCTTCCTACTAAGTGGGAAACTTCCCAGAGGACCAGGCAGGGGCTGATGATAGGGACAGGAGGCAGAGAAATTCCAGGCAGAAAAGGGTGGGATCCCTGGCGAGGGCCCCACCCTCAAGCCTGAAGTCGCAGCCCAAAGTGAGACTTTACATCCCGGTTTTCCTGCTGGAATGTTGCCTTTTCCAAAACCACCCCTGGCCAACCCCCATCCTGTACCTTTAAAACCCCCAGTCTCCACTGACAGAGAGCAGAGAAGGAGAGAAGAAGTAGTCAGACATCAGAGAGAAGCAGCTTTACTTTAGAGGGATGGCTGGGCAGCAGGACTTCAGAGAAGAGTACAGCTGGGGACAGCCAGACCTCAGGGGAAGAACACCTTCCCACTCCATCTGCTTTCCAGCTCCCCTTCCCACTGAGAGCCACTTCTATCGGCAATAAAATCCTCTGCATTTACTATCCTTCAATTCATGTGTGCCATCTGATTTTTTCCTGGATGCCAGGCAAGAGCTCAGGATACAGAAAGCTGTCACACTGGCTCTCTGCCCTCATGAAAAGGCAGAGGGTCCACTGAGCTGTTAAACACTTAAGCTAAAGGAGCACAGTGTAACAAACACGCTCTGGAGCTTTGGGGTTCACAGGTACTCCCCCTAGATGCTGCCGCAGGACCTGCATGGAGTTTTTCTCCTGCTGGTGCCCAAAAGCGACCACTCCAGCTCCTGTACCCGCTTGCCTGGGTGCTCCCGCTCCCTCTAGGAGTTGAGAGCTGAGGGCTAAGTGAGGCACCCCTGTCACGAAGCCCACAAAGGGGTCAAGGAAAATTTCCTGTTTGATGACCCATCTGTCCTGTGTCTCAGAGCAAGGCCCTGAGCATAACAGCTGCTTGCAGATGGATGGGCAAATTAGCAGGTTTTCACTTCCTGAAAGAAATTAAGATGACCAATCAGTTAACTGAGAGTTCAGCTGGTTGGACGAGATTCTCATGCCTGGGTTGTCTTCTTGATGTGACTTGTTCTTATTCCTTATGTGGAAAAAGCTACTGAATCCTTACTGTGTGCCTTGGACTGTGCCAGGCCGAGGGTATTAAGAATACTGTCACTAGATCTGCTGTGTACCCTTTGACAAGTCTCATAACTTTCATAGGTTTGGGCTTCTTTGGTAAAATAGCATTCATACTGGCTACTGCAGAAGCTCTAGGAAAGGATTAAATGAGACAATATGTGGACAGCATTTAGGTAATAGTTTCTCAGCTAAGAAGTGCTAAGTGAGATCAGCTGTGATGGCACATGCCTGTCATCTCAGCACTGTGCGAGGCCAAGAGGGAGGATTGCTTAATTCTAGGAGTTCAGGACCAGCCTGGGCAACATAGTAAGATCCCTGCCTCTACTTAAAAAAAAAAAAGTACTAAATAAAGAACAGATGTTCTCAGTACCATCATCAATAAAGGTAATCACCTCTGTCTTCTGTTGGCTCTGGATCTAGAAAGAGAGGCCAATACTGAAGCCTCTCCTAGTATTACCGGACATTGCCCCAGTGTGGGTGCACTGTGGACAATCAGGGCAACTTCCTTAAGGTGAAGACTGAGCTGATTCTTAAAGAGTGAAGTGACCAGGAGTTGGTACATAGGGGAGGCTGGGCCATTCCAGGAAGTATCCCGATGGGGACTTGTCCCTTTTGAGAGCTACTTAAACTAAAAACAATACGGGTGCAAGAAATTGGTGTAATATTCCCAGAGTGTGGTGATGAAGACTTTGGAGACTCTGGGGTGACAGAGATACTCACTGGGTCAACCCCTATGCCTGTGCACGAGACTTTAGTCTCATAAACCTAAGACTGAAGGAAGCGGGCAGGGATGAGGGGGGCGGGGGGTGCCCAGGCTTATCAGGTGTTCACAGCTATTTTCCATCTCCTAGTTCTTGATCTTTTTCCAACAATGCTGTTAACAGGATGTCCTTCCCTTGACTTGAACTCCCCCCAAGCCTCAACATCAAACAGCCCTGTGTGGATTGCAGGATGTAGGTTGGGGTGCTATCAAGGATGATTAAAACAACAGCAACCACCATAGGGTTAAGGTGATATCTGGTGTTTCCTCTTCTTTCTTTCTTGACCTCCTGACTTCTACCTAGCACCATTCCCAAGTTGACTCAATGGAATATCTCCCCTCCCTCAATTCTACAGAGCTAAGGGCCTTTTTCTTTGGTGAGTCATTCATAGATGGGAGGGCACTCTGTAAACCCAGCCAGACACTTCTACTTTCTGACTTGATTACAGGCATCTTTCCTTTTTCATGCTGTGCAAAAACTTGAGCTCAGCCTCTCACCCCAATACAATTCAAGATACAGCCTTGACCCAGCATGAGGGCAGATAACAGCAGCACCATCTGTGTTTGTAGAAGTGAGAGATAGGAGGTGAGGATAGATCTTACTTCCTTCCCAACTTCTTTGGGTTCAGCCTTGTGTCCGGAGCCTCAGGAGGGAGCAGTGTTTGCTTTGGCTCCCCTCCGATTGCTTCTCCAGAGAGGAGTTGAACACAAGTCCTTTTTAGTTCCAGGAGGCTGTTTTTGATTGCATAGCCTCGCTGGCTCCCAAAGAGAGGGACACAGAAGCTGGAGCAAGCTTGGGGGCTGTTTTTCTCCTTTTCTTCTTCTTCTCTCCCCTGGAAATTCCTGATTTCTGCACACAACGACTGGGTTGACATGGCTGGGTCTCCTTTGGTGGCTCTAGAGGTAGCTGTATGCAAGTCTATTTGCTGTGTCCATCTACTGGAAAACACAGTTGGTGAGCAGGCATGAGGCATCCATGGGTTTTTTTGTTTTGTTTTTTGAAACTGTCTCACTCTGTTGCCCGGGCTGGAGTGCAGTGGCATGATCACGGCTCACTGTAGCCTCAGCCTCCCCAGGCTCAGGTGATCCTCCCACCTCACCTCAGCCTTTTGAGTGGCTGGGACTACAGGCTCATGCCACCACGCCTGGCCAATTTTTGTATTTTTTTGTAGAGATGGGGTTTTGCCACGTTGCCCAGGCTGGTCTTGAACTTCTGGGCTCAAGTGATCTGCCCTTCTCTGTCTCCCAAAGTGCTGGGATTACGTGATCCACCACCTTGATGAGGCATCCATGTTAAAGCAGGGTTCATTCTCAGGGCTGTTTTTTTGGGGTAGTAGCTGCCTTTTGAGTAATCCAGGCCTCCTTAGACTTTTATCCTGGGCTTCCTGTTGGGTGCTGGACAGGTTTGTGGAGACACCCATTTGAGCACACCCAGGGATTCATTCCTTCTCTGCTGAGAAGCTAGACAGGAACACACCTCTCTCCCACCATTTCTGCCTAGGACACGTAGGGGAAGCCAGCAGCTGAGAATTCTCTTGATTTCCTTCCTCAGCATGGTGGAGATCAATTGTTTCTAAAGTGTGATCCATGGAGTCTCTAGCACCAGAACCACCTGGGTGTTCATCAAAAATGCAAATTCAGGGACTCACGCCTATAATCCCAGCCCTTTGGGAGGCCAAGGCAGGAGGATTGCTTGAGTCCAGGAATTGGAAACCAGCCTGGGCAACATGGAAAAACCCCATCTTTACAAAAAATACAAAAAATTAGCCAGGCATGGTGGTGCATGCCTGTAGTACTAGCTACCCGGGGCACTGAGGTAGCAGGATCACCTGAGCCCAGGAGGTGGAGGTTGCAGTGAGCCAAGATCATGCCACCTCACTCCAGCCTGAGGGACAGAGTGAGACCCTATCTCAAGAAAAAATAAAATTAAAAAAATAATAGTAAAAAGCAAATTCCTGGGCACCAGAGCAGACCCAAGGAATTAGCTCCTCTGGGTTGGGACCCAGGAATATGTATTTTTGATTCTCCTTCCAGGGATTCTGATGCCCACTGAAGTTTGAACACTCCTGGTATAGAAGCCATGGAAGCTGGACCCAGCAGCCATATTTGGGGCCTCCAGCAGGACACCTCTCCTCTTTGGGTATCAGCTTTGTTTTCTTTTTTCTTTTTTTTTTGAGGCGGAGTCTCGCTCTGTCGCCCAGGCTGGAGTGCAGTGGCCGGATCTCGGCTAACTACAAGCTC
>NW_012116265.1:18281987-18317997 GCF_000951035.1 Colobus angolensis palliatus | reverse complement strand
GCCCAGCTTTGTTTTCTACAGCAAGAATGCCTGCCTCACAGGGTTGCCATGAAAGCTAACGAGGCAACGTCTATGTGAAACAGCTCCTGGAACCAAGTAACCCCTCTGTAAACATTTACTGAATCCACATCTATGTTTTCCCTCTCTACCAAACTCATGTTCTACGACATTCTAGTGTTAAAAAAGGTAAACTGAGGTGCAATTAATTTTTTTTTAAAGAGTTTATTTAAGCAAACAGTGATTCATGAATTAGCTGGCTCCAAACCAGAAGTATTTCTGGACCATCTTGAGTCTCAGACCCTGTCTTCTGGGGATATGATGCTGCTTGGTGCTTTTTTGAGACTCAGCAAGATTCCATGGGAAGAGAGCAGGGCTGGGAATGGAACCTCAGAAGTCTCGATGTTGATGATTAGCTCTGTGACTTCAAGTTGCTTCCACTCAGTTATGAAGTGGAGAAGACAGTTTGGCGCTGACAGGACTCTGTTTCCTCGTCTGGACTTTGGGCATCCTGCTCTTGATCTCACTGGGTGGTTTTGAGGCTCTGGTAATAGCCTCAAATGTTGGATGTGTAGGTGCCTTGAAAATGGTGAAATATTTTGCGAGTGTTGACTTTTAGTGCCCTTTCTTGAACTTAAAAAAAAAAAAAAAAGGCTGGATGTGGTGGTTCCCACCTGCAACCCTGGCATTTAGGGAGGTTGAGGTGGGAGAATCACCTAATGCCGGGAGTTTAAGGCCAGCCCTTCGCAACATAGTGAGACTCCATCTCTACAAAAGCAGTTAAAAAGTTGGTTGGGTGTGGTGGCACATGCCTGTAGTTCTAGCTACTTGGGAGCTAGAGAGAATCGCTTGAGCCCAGGAGTTTGACGTTACAGTGAGCGGTAATTGCAGCACTGCACTCTAGCCTGGGCAACAGTGTGAGACCTCATCTAAAAAATTAAAAAATACTCTGGACTTGCCCTTTGACAGTAGAATAAAAAGAGCTTCTCTAGACATACATCGTGTCCTGCCTGGATTGGGGGACATGCCCTTCATGTAGAGGGCTCAGCAATCCTGCCTTTACACCAGCTCATGGTTCAGGATAAACTCCATCATCCTTACTGTAGGAACCTCTCTCAGAGCTTCTCAGTTCCAAAGCATTCCTCTCATCGACAAAGAAAGGAAGCTGCACTTGCTGATTTGATCCTCTTGAGCTGAGCTGTTTGGCAGCTCCAGGAATCCTGTGGAGCATTCTGGTTCTTTTTGATTCCAGGAAACTGACAGCTTGCTAGAGAAGGGCCTTTTGCCAAAGAGTGGCAAGATGCAACGTTTGCGTCCATAGGTGCCTAGGATGGTTCTTCTCTTCAGTGTAGGAAAATGGCTATGGTGGCATAGCACAGAACTGATTCGTCCCCACCCTCAGGAGATAGGCCTGGGAGTGAGAAGCTTTATCCTAAGGGCATGGTGGTCCTGGCCCTACCAAGTTTTCTCACAGCCCCTCACAGTTAGCAAGTGGCAGTGATCAATGGTAACAAATGGGGATCAGTAGGGCTTGGAGAGCCCTGGTGAAGATGTTAGAACCCTTAGGAAGATGTTGCAGTTTCCCTTCGACATGTTTCTCTCTCCAGAATTCCTCTATCTCTCCTTAGGGAGGAAGGTTCCTCATTGTCTTCCCTGTAGGTGTGGCTACCCCTGTATTCTCATGCTACCCCACCAAAAGCCTTGTCCTTTATTGGTGTGCCCCCATCCTGGATCAGATCTCTGTCCTTTGCAAATAACCCACACAATCACCTGGTCATCCCATCTTTGTCTTTGTTCTACAAGTTCCTTGAATTCTGCTTGTCCTGAATTGCACCCCCTCCAGCCAGCTTCCCTATGTCTTTCCAGTTGACAGCAAGCAATGTGACAAATGAAAGCCAGTAAAGAAGGCTCTCCTCCCCTTGGCCTGTCTTTTTTTTTTTTTTTTTTAAGACAATGCACCATAGCCTTTATTTTATTTATGGAACAAGTATTATTGAGCATCTACTCTGTGCCAAACAACAAACATTTTCACAACTGGGGATGCAGCAATGAACAGGAAAGGGAACGTCCCTGTTGGCAATAGCCCTCTGTTCTTGTAGAGTTCAGGTTGAAGGGAAGACAGATTAGACTATAAGCCAGTCACAGCGGAGTGGCTAATGGTGCAAATGTCAGCCCAAGTAGGAGGGCAGGTGACTTTAGAGCAGGATATTAGGAGATGTTTTTAGGTAAGCAGGTCCCTGAGTAACTCCGTAAGTAACAGAGCCAGATCTAATTGTGCTGTAATCTCTCTCTTTCTCTCTCTCAGGGGGTTATAGATGTGAGTGACTAATAGTTTTCTTGGTATAAGCTTTAGATTTCTTTTTCTTTCCAGCTGTCTGTCTGGGATCCTGAGGCAGGATTAGTTAATTTATGAAGTTGGCTTCTTTGGAAAAAGTTACATGGGTCCCATCCTATCTATTTCTTTAAGTGCATGCTCCAGAGGAACTGGGTTTTGCCCATGGCAGTCCATGAAGCAGCAACTCTTCCAGGGCCTGCCAGAAGTAATTGGCAGGGTTTCACCCCTGAAAAAAATCAGAATAGGAGAGCTATTACCAGAAAGTCCGTTCAGATTTAGAAGGAAACATGGGAGGATTAGAAACATTGATCGTCACGTGAGCACCCCTTTTAGGAATGACAGCACGTTGCCTTGCAGACAAAGGAGACAATTATTCTCCTTTGGGCTGTTTTATCTGTCAAAGGTCAGGGAGTGGCACGTTTGAGTTGGGGCGATAGGAGGAAGGTTAGTGTTGAGGGAATGCACAAGACCGTAGAATCCCTTTGTTGGCTGTTGATTGCTGGTGTCTGGGACAGAGTCGGTGGGCAGTCAGTGCCAAAGCATTTGAATGGCACTTTGCACATCGCCTACTTCAAATGTGAAAACTTTGGAGTAAGATTTGCATGATGTGATCTGATGTGATCTCAGCTGGCCGGGTGGTTTGAAAGACACCCACTCATTTTTCCTCCTTCCTAGCTGAGTCATGGGGAAGTTCTGTGACCACTGGCTGTCAGCACAGTCAGCTAGAGGGACATTAGTGTATTGTAGCAACAGTGATTTGTTCTGCCACTGAAAGAAAAGGCAGTGGATTCTTCACTTCTCCACCCAAAGTAGACCTAGGCTGGCCCTTTGTGGAGTTCACCATGAGGACAACTTCAAGGGGAACACCCAGCCCTTAAAAGGGGAGTGTGTGTGCCAGGAAGCTTCTGAGTTGATGATGATGGAAAACAAGCATAAATACTGGGCTTAGCTAAAAAAATAAAATAAGGCCTTTGTCAGTGTTCCTTTTTTTTTCTTTAATCAGAAAACTTTCCTTGTAAAACTCATTTTCTTCCCCTAAACTTAGCAACTTCTCTGTTTACAGCCTAGGGTATCTCTGCTCTTCAGCTAACTTGCACCCTCAACCAAGATGAGGAGGAAACCCAACACCAAAGCAGTAGGTCAAGATCAAGGTATATTACATTGTAAATTGGGTGAGAGTGAGTTCCTTGTCTTGCATCTTTCTCCTCCCTTCTGAGTAGGGTGCTTAGTATGCAACAGGTGCTCAATAAATACTGAATGTAAGTCTGAGGGTGAGAAGTTGATTGGTTTGCATTCCAATCCCCTCCATGCCTAATCTTGGGGCGCCCCAAACAGGAGGTCTTCCCTGTGTGGGGGCTTCCTTGGGTCGTTTCATCTAGCATCTACTTGCTTTGGGTGGTTAAACTCCTACAATGCAGCAAACTGCTACTGTACCCAACTTGTTTACTGCAGAGCAGCCTGGAACGACTTGAGTGAGGTTTGAGCTGCAGAGTTCTAAGAGTCATTTCTTCATCCAGAAAATACTTCATGAGTGCCGTCTTTGTTCTTGTGTCAGACGTTGTATGGGGAACGGTCACATAAGCAAATGTGAGTCAATGTCCCTGTCCTCAAGGTACTAACAGTCTAGTTTAGGAGATAACACACTACACAAAAAGAAACAAAACTAAGCATGATGTAAGAACAAGAAACTCATAAAGTGTAACTGTGGCAAAGAAACCAAACTCTAGCTGGAGACACCTCTCACCCTTGCTTCCTCCAACAGCTACACATTTGGGGACATTTGAACTACAGAATGGAGCATATGATACTGGAGGGAGTGTTGGGTGTTTGAGGGCAGTCACTCTTCTGTGGCATTCACTTGTCCATTGAGGGCTTTGGAATCAGATAGCCAAGGGTTTGAATCTCAGTTTTGCCAGGAGAAGCTGTTTTGACTTTGGGCAAATTACAGAGGCTTTCTCATCTGCAAAAACCAAACTAGAGGCCAGGTGCGGTGGCCCATGCCTGTAATCCTAGCACTTTGGGAGGCCGAGATGGGTGAATTACTTGAGCCCAGGAGTTTGACACCAGCGTGGGCAACATGGTGAAACCCCATCTCTACTAAAAATACAAAAAAAATTAGCCAGGCATGGTGGCACACATCGGTGGCCGCAGCTACTTGGGAGGCTGAAGTAAGAGGATTCCTTGAGCCTGGGAAGTAGAGGCTTCAGTGAGCCGAGAGTGTACCACTGTATGAGCCTGGGCAACAGAATGAGACCTTGTCTCAAAAAAAAAAAAAGAACACCCCAAACCAGAGATGATGGTGCCAACTTCAGGGGGTAGTTTTGATGGCATAGATGAAATATCATGTAAAAAAAACCTTTAGCATGCTGTCTAGCACATAGCAGACACTCAGTACATATTCCCCTCCTTCCTCTTGGTTTGAATAACATTTAAGACCAGCACCTTTACCTAATGGATGAGAGTACAAACTAGTATAAACGGCCAGAGCTGGAAGTTCAGCCTCATCGCTTACTGTTATGTGACCTTGGGCAAGCTACTTAAATGCCATTTCCTCCACTTTAAAATAGAGATTAAGGGAGCACTCCTTCTATTCTATGGAGTGAAGCGTTGCCCCCCCTCAAAGGAAAAAATTAACAATTAAAAAATAAAATGATTCAAAGAGTATATATATTTATAGAGTGCTTTGAGCACAGTGTATCAGCTCTCATCACTATTATTATCTTCCAGGGATCAATGATTGTAGGCTATCCTAATTTCAGTAGCTGCTGCTTCCTGCATTTCCCTAACCTCTTTCCCCAAAAGAACTGAGGGAATCCAGGAGTCAAGGCAGGAAAAGCTACCAGCATAACCACAGCTTTCAGGACAAACCCTGTGACTGGGGTGGGAGCTCTAAGGAAATCTGGAGTTGGCCAGCTGTGACCCTACTCCCAAAGTTCTCAGAGATCTTAGCTTAGCCTTTAAATCCATAAACTCTCTTCATGAGTGATTTTCCACCAACTCAATGAGGTTGTTTAGATTGTCTTTGTCTCTGAAGGCCTGCCACCTCCTTAATCCCGAGTTGACCTTTTCAAAAGAAGCCTTGGATTTGGAGATTTCACAAATAACAGTCATATGAGCGGTTTTTGCCTGGACATTATCGGTTACCATGGCATTTTCCTTGGAGCCGCCTGGCATTCCTGGGTGCTGGGGGCTCATTCTCATGATTAAGCTCAAGCTCTGGGTTCTTAGTTTTGCAGTGTCTCGCAGCCCCAGCAGCCACCTTGGACTCTCGTTGCTTCTTTCTGGGGCATCCACAGACTCAATCCCAAGACCCCCTGCCAAACCTCAACCACACATGTCCCAAGGTAGCTTGCCTGGCAGAGTGCCTTCACTCTAGCCTAGTCTCTTCCACTTGGGATCTTGGAGTCCTTGTTTATGCTCCATGTTGCTAGATCAGGTATTCACTAGTAGGTATAAACAAACATCTAAATGATGCTGGCCAAGGGGTAGAGAGCAGTATTTATAGTGACAGGATTATGGACTGGGGTGTGCAGACTTGCCTAAATAGTACCAGCTTTGTGGTGTGCACATAGCACTATGTGGGGATGGGCAATGAGTGTGGAAGTCACTTCCACATAATTCCTCAGGTGGACATGGTCCTGGGAGATGGAGCTTGTGTTAGTCTGTTTTGGATTGCTATAAAGGAATATCTGAGGCTGGGTGATATATAAAGAAAAGAGGTTTAATTGGCTCATGGTTCTGCAGGCTGTACAGGAAGCACAGCGCCAGCATCTGCTTGGCTTCTGGCAGGGCCTCAGGAAGCTTCCAGTCATGGTGAAAGGCAATGGTGGAGCTAGGATATCATATGGCAAGAGCAGGAGCAAGAGAGAGTGAGGGGGAAGATGCCACACAGATTTAAACAGCCAGATCATAGGAGAACTCATTATCACAAGGCGAGCACCAAGGGAATGGCACTAACCCGTTCATGAGAAATCCGCCCCCATGACCCAATCACCTCCCACCAGGCCCCACCTCCAACACTGGAGATTACAATTTAACGTGAGATTTCTTTTTCTTTTTTCTTTTTTTGAGATGGATTCTTGCTCTGTTGCCCAGGCTGGAGTGCAGTGGTGCATCTTGGCTCACTGCAATCTCTGCCTCCTTGGTTCAAGTGATTCTCCTGCCTCAGCCTCTCGAGTAGCTGGGATTACAGGTGCACACCACCATGCCCAGCTAAGTTTTGTATTTTTAGTAGAGATGGGATTTCACCAGGTTGGCCAGGCTGGTCTCAAACTCCTGATCTCAAGTGATCCACCCACCTTGGCCTCCCAAAGTGCTGGGATTATAGGCATAAGCCACCACACCCAGCCTCAACATGAGCTTTAGAGGGGACAATATCCAAACCCATCATGCCCCTTTACATAGTAACACTTTCTTCAAGTTGTCTGTGCAGCTGAAGTTTTCACCAGCTGTCCTACTCTGTGAACTTAACTTCAGATTAATCTTTAGGCCATAAAATCATTGCTAGTGTGCAGAGAGGTATGTAGATATACACATTTACCTAATCACTGTATCATGTAAAACATCCTTTGGTGAGGACAGCATCACACTGAATGCTTTAAAATTACTCATTTGGGTTAATGAGCTTACAGTAATCCGATGTGTGGAAGTCTAGATTGAACAACCAATGTATCTTTTATGAGGCTCTTATTTTAAAAGGATCCTCAACCATGCTTCTTAAAGTAGCAAACTTTCTCTGAGAACCTTGTCTAGACTTAAATTTCCAACCACATCTTTCCACAGTTCTGGGCTTACATGACAAATGTGCAGTGGCAATGGTGCTTTCCTGACATGCCAGTTAACTGCGGCTCATTCTTTCAACACCCATGTATTAAGTAAGCACCAGACTAGCAAGTTTCAGAAAAATGGCTGACAACCCAAAGATTAGAGGAAGTTAGGGCAAGACAATCACACCTAGTGAGGATCGTCAAGGAAAGCTCTGTGAGAGAATTCACATGGTGATGGGTTCTGAAAGATTAAAAAGGGAATAACTTGGGATAAAGGTATAGACAAGATGATGGAAAGGTTGGAATCATGACTTGTTCAATCCGGCTGGAATATAGGGGATTTATAGGGATACAGGAGAGAAGGGACTGGAAAGGAAGGTTGAAACTAACAAAGACAGCTGTACTAGTCTGTTTTTACGCTGTGATAAAGAATTGCTTGAGACTGGGTAATTTATAAAGAAAAGAGGTTTAATTGATTCACTGTTCCAAATGGCTAGGGAGGCCTCAGGAAACTTACAATCATGGTGGAAGGGGAAACAGGCACATCTTACATGGTGGTAGGCAAGAGAGCAAGAGAGAGAGTGTGTGAAGGAGGAACTGTTAAACATTTCTATAATCATCAGGTCTTGTAAGAACTCACTACCATGAGAATACCATGGGAGAAACTGCCCCCGTGATTCAATCACCTCCCACCAGGCCCCTCCCTTGGCACGTGGGGATTACAATTCGAGATAGATTTGGGTGGGGACACAGAGCCAAACCAAATCAATGGCCAAGAACAGTGGCTGAGGGGTTTGGACCTGCTTCCTTCCTCTGAGAGGACTGACACCTTGAAGGTCTTTGAGCAGGGATGGTGGGGTCAATGCAATGCCGAGGACCATGATCTGAGTACATCATGCAGGTTGAGCAAGAAGAGATCACAGTTGCCTGGGAGAAAGGCAGAAAGGGCTGAAGCAGGACAGGGCAGATTCAAGGAGAACTTTGCAGAAGGGTTTGGGAGGATCTGAGATGAAGTGCATATAAGAGGGCAGAGTCAAAGATGACTAAGATAATTGAGGAAGGACACGCAGATGGAGCCAGAGAAGGAAGTGAAGCAGAACCAGGGTAGGATGATGGTTTGTATGACTTCCCCAAATAAACCAAGTGCATCTTGGGAGTCCCAGTGGCCTCTGCTGACTGTCACCTTGCTGTGTGAGAGCGTGTGGTAAAGAGCCAACCTTGCAGACAGGGAGTGAGCCTCAGCCCGATGAGCTAGATGGTATTTTCTTCCTCTTGTGGATTAGGAAACACACAGAGAGGTCAATTAACTTGTCAAGCTCTAGTAACTGGTAGAGCCGAGATTTGAATTGAGATCTTTCTGACCCCCGACTCTGAGCCTTTAACCAGTATATTAATATGATGATGTCTCTGAGGAATGTTGAAGGAGAAAGGAGAAGAAGTGGGAGATTCATTTAAAAATACCATAAGGCCAGGTATGGTGGCTTATGCCTGTAATCTCAATATTTTGGGAAGCTGAGATGGGAGGACCATTTGAGATCAGCCTAGGCAACATAGTGAGAGACCCCAATTGCACAAAAAATTGTAAAAAATCAACCAGGTATGGTGGCATGATCCTGTAGTTCCAGCTACTTGGGAGGCTGAGGCGGGAGAATTGCTTGAACTCAGGAGGCGAAGGTTGCAGTGAGCCAAGATTGTGCCACTGCACTCCAGCCTGATGACAGAGCAAGATTTCATCTCAAAACAAACTTGTTTTTAATTTAAAAAATAAAAGTAACAAAGCCTGGGCATGAGGCAAGCCCCAGATTAAGTCATGAAGAGACCAAATTTGATGGAAGCCTTCAACCTCAGGGACCCTGGTGCAAAGAAAGCTGCTGGCTCAATAAAGGGATATATATGTTAAAAAAACACTTTTTATATGTATTTATTTTGTATATATTATATATGTATATTTTTATTATTATTTGATACATGGCATTTTACATGTTTATGAAGTATGGGACATTTTTGACTCAGCACTAGGAAGATAGCTCCTGAGAGACCTGAAATCTAAGGGAACATGTCCAGCCATACCCAATGACTGTGCCCAAGGGAGAGGAATGAGCCAACTGTCTTGAGCAAATTGGGGCCCAGCCCTAGGGGTGAGGGTGGTCTTGCCTTTGTCTGAATAGCATGGCACACTGGGAGAGGAATGAGTTTCGGTAGGTGAGAACCTGTTTATGGAGGTGGCTGTCTCCTAACAAGAGCAGGATCCACCTTGCCAGTGGCTTGGGTCAAGAGGATGAAGTGCCTGGGACCCAGCAAGAGGCTCAGATGGGGACTACCGGTTCTTTTCCTGTTCCATTTGGACTGAAGCCCTTACCACTGTGGACACAGAGTGCCTTGCCTTGCCTTTTGTGGAAGCTCTGGGATCCTCCCTGAATGGCCTGGCCATATTCTGGCCCCCTGAATAGGTAGGATTTAGGAGGGCATCTGTGTGCTAGGGTTCTGATTCAGTTGTGACTGAGGGCTTTGTGAATGGTGAATAGGGACAGTGGATGGTAGAAGCGGATAGGAAACAGTGGTTCCGTGGATCTCACAGCCGGCATAGCATGCGTATTGTGTTGTGTAATGGGTTGGGTATGGAAATCTTACCCCAGATGCAGCCTGATGATTTTCTGGTTTTATTCTTGCTCTGCCAAATGCAAGAGCTAGAATCACAAGTGACACATCATTCAAAGTATGGCTTCTCCCTGTCATCCAGGGCCCTCAGACCACATAGACATGTTTTTAACTGTGACATTTGCTCTGGAAATGCTCCTGATTACTGACATTGCAGTAGCATTTAGAGGTCACCTTTGAGTTTGCAGAAAGGGCGAAAATAAAATAGAAAATTAAAATTAAATATCCCAGGCTGCCTCTCCATCCCTTCATTCATCACATTTTTTGTTGAACGCCCTCTATTGGGATGAAGTAAACTATAGTTATAAAACTTACCTAACTTTGGAATACTGTGTTGAAAACTCCAGCCTTGCTACCTAGAGCTGTGTGACCTTGAGCAAGTCAGTCAGCCTTCCTGCATCTCAGCTTCATCATCTGTAAAATTGGGATGATGTTAGACCCCTCTTTCTGGGGTTGTTATGAGGCTTGAGATACTCCACGTAAAGCTCTGTATGTTTTACTATGATGAGTATTATCATGTACCAGGCTCCAGAGATCAGTGTGAGCCCTGCTGTCATGGAGCTTGTAATCTGGTTGGGAAGACAGATGTTAATTAAATGATCATACAAATATAAAATTACCTATGCAGGAACCCGAACTCATGTAAGGGATCAGAGCAACCTTCCTGAGGAAGCAGGATTTGCACTCAGACCTGAAGGATATCTGCATTGACTAGCTGAAACACGGCAGGGAGACATTCTAATCCAGGTAGGGGAGCCAGTGCAAACTCCCCGTGGTCACTTGAAAGACAGAAAGGAACTCAGTGTAGCAAAGTCCTGAGGAACAAGTTGATGACAAGAGTCAGACCATTAGGCAGAGCCCATGTGCAAAACCTTGTGGCTGTGTTTCGGATTTTTATCTCTAATTTAAAGCAAGGAGAAGTCACTGCAGGGTGTTAAGCAGGAGAGGTACATGATCTGATCACGTTTGCCAAAGATGACTGGCTATCATGGAAAATAGCTAGGAGCAGAGCTGCATGGAAACTATTAGGAGGCATGAACCACACTTTTCCAGAGGCCAGTGTCTCCTCAACTCCCTTGATGATGATGGGGTTGCCTGCATATGAAAATACAGGTACTTAGTACCCACCTCAGACCTGAGGGATAACAATGGGGTTGGTACTGGTGACGTTTGTTATGGGACAAGGTTGGGAAATACTGCTATAGAATAGGTAAAAATGAAGAGAGCCTAATTTTTGAAAAGTAAGTTCCAGAAGAGCTAAGACTGTGACTTGGTTTGACCATGCATTTTGTATTTTGCCCATGACTTTGTGTTTTGTTGAGAATGATAAAACTAGAACAAGTGCAAGGATGTAAGTCAACTCAAAACCAGTTAGCAGTGACATTCATTCATCTGCCTTCCCAAGGTGGGTCTCCAGGAAAGGTGCCAAACGCTGCAGGTGCAGCGTTTTCCCACATTTTAAATTAGTGTTTCACTGATTCAGGCCCCAGGTCTCTGATTTGTACCCCAGAGGTTTCCTATCAAATGAATGACAACTCAAATGGGTGAAAATGTAGACTTCTGTGTTGACTAGTATCTCACACCAACATTTCATGGAAGGCAGCAAAGTGAGCCTGGGTTCTGACATAGACAGAACTGGCTTAGGAGCCCAGCTCCTCTGCTAGCTGCCTGTGTGACCCTGGACAGGGTGCTGAGCAGAAGGTTTTTTTTTTTTTCCCCTCTATCTTTTTTGTTGTTACAAAGTTATTGGGGTTAGGCTGGGTGCAGTGGCTCACGCCTGTAATCCCAACACTTTGGGACGCTGAGGCAGGCAGATCACTTGAGGTCAGGAATTTGAGACCAGCCTGGCCAACATGGGGAAACCCTGTCTCTACTAAAAATACAAAAATTAGCCAGGCATGGTGGTGGGTGCCTGTAATCCCAACTACTTGGGAGGCTGAGGTAGGAGAATCACTTGAACCTGGGAGGTGGTGGTGGTTGCAGTGAACTGAGATCGTGCCACTGCACTCCAGCCTGGGTGACAGAGTGAGACCCTGTCTCAAAAAATAATAATAACTAATGAAAAATAAATAAAGTTATTGGGGTTAAATTAAAAGATGAATTGTATTACATATTCAGTGCATAGTAGATGCTCAAGATACACTAGGGTATCCTAGCCTCTCCTTACTTTCCCATACACATTTTTTTTTCTTACCACTATGAGTACAATGTAGAAAGAACCTGGACCTTAACAGGGAGATGTGTCGTTCCTAGCTTTGTGTGGGCAGGATTTTCCACCAATGTTCATCTTTTCATCCATCCATCCATCCATCCATCATGACTGCGGGACAGACCTATAAACTTATAAACTAGGAACTAGAAATAGACTCTCCCTAAACACTGCTCTTAAGAAGCAGGACAAAAATATGTCTTGAAAAAACAAAAGAGGAAGCAGCTTACAGTCTAATCCTTATGTTTTGGTTTTCCACACTGGGCGTAAAGGTCCCTCCATAGCCAATTTCCTTCTTGAGAAAGGTTACCATGAACAGTGTTGCTGCCCGGCTGGGGTTACTGTAGGCCACTACTAGGGCCCACCCATCCACCCTGCTGCCTGGAGAAGGCTTGAAAGCTGGAGTTGGGGTGGAATAGCACTCACTTAAGCTTAGTGTACAGATGGAATGAACAGAGTCCAGCTGCCCCGGAGGAGTAGGGCATACAGTGTAGCACCGGCTGGGAGGATTTCTTTATTGGGGCAGAAGATTAACTGGGAATTAAGGTATCCTGTGTTGGGACCTCAGAGCTTTGATTTTCTTTTGGAAATGAAAGAGTCACAGAACCTCAGATGGTGTCTGTATCTTTCCTCACTCTTGCAAATGGGACCTTGGGAGATTCTACTTAACTTCCAGACCTCCAACTCCAAAGTGTTTAGAAGGTCATATATGAGCTGGAGTGGGCCCAGCTTCCCAACTATGAAGAAGGTTGTATTTGCCCCTCTGCTTGTGGCTGGTTTTTAACTTCAATTAAAGTCTTGAAGATGAGCAGTTGAGAAGCCTGACTCTGACAAACCAGTATGACCAAGGATCAACTAAAGATCCAAGGACACAAAAGAGGCCTCTCTTCTGCAGAAGCCTGCCTGCGTGGGCCTTTCTCAAGGCTCCTAGCCCAGGATGCACTGGCCAGAGAAGCCAGGAGATCTGCTTTCTCACCTCCACTCTGCTAGAACTCTGGGTGACCCTCAACAAGTCACAGAGCTCAATTAACTTCACTTGGCCTTTGTTTTCTCCTGTAATTATTGGGTTTGTAATTATAATAGAGGATTACAGATGAACTTTCAAACTGTAATATTCTATCATTTTAACCCACAAACATGGCCAGTTGTGTTATCTGTTGTATTTTTGTTTTAACATTTTTCCTGCTAATAGATTATTAAGCTCCTTGAAGGCAGGAACCCTGCCTTATCCCTCTTGGTACTTCCTAAAATATCTAGCAGAGTACGTTTTAAAGATGCATTTGGTTAATTGATTGCATATTGGTATGAAGAGTTCTACACAGAAACTATGAGTGATCACTTTTGCGAATATTCCAGAACTGAGAACCACTGGTAAACGTCTTGAATGACTGTGACTGACACATTGAAAAACCAATCAAGGGGGTCAGCAGATTGGCAGCTGATGGATGATGTGAAAATGAGGAGTGAAAGCAAATTGTTTCTTTACCAATAGCTCTTTCAAGTACAACAAAGGAAAAATGAGACCTTACGACAAAGGAATTACTCATCTTCCTTCACTCTTGGAATTTGAAGCTTGCCTGAGTTCACAAGCTGTTTTCCCATTTCCGCCTCAATATTATGTGCAGCAGAAGGGCTTTTGTGAATTGTGTCACAGCCAGTCAGTACTGAAGCCAAGTCTTTCTGACCTCAGAAACACTCAACTCATGTTATCGGTCAGGTCACTGGAGTTTGGACTCCAACCCAGATAAGAAATGGTTTAGCACTTTGGGAGGCCAAGGCAGGTGGATCACAAGGTTGAGAGATCGAGACCATCCTGGTGAGAGAGACATGGTGAAACCCGTCTCTACTAAAAATACAAAAATTAGCCAGGCGTGGCTCACACCTATAGTCCCAGCTACTCAGGAGGCTGAAGCAGGAGAATTGCTTGAACCCAGGAGGCAGTGAACCAAGATTGCGCCACTGCACTCCAGCCTGGGTGACACAGCGAGATTCCGTCTTAAAAAAAAAAAAAAGAAAGAAAAGAATAAAAAAGAAATGGTTTAATTTGTTGGGGGTGTGTGTGTGTTTACAGCCATTTTTTTAGGTGCCTATCTCCTGTGTGTGTAAATTTATGCAGTTATGTGTGACTCACACTATAGATGCTTTAGAAGTTACTATGTTATTCACACAATAAACTGAAGCTTCCATGCTTGTAAATGTGATAACAGCTTTAGGCTTCCAACTCTTACTGAACGCAAGTTCTTGGGCTTGCAGGGTATAGAATTTCTCCCCAGCTGGGCTCTCAGCTCTGGGTTAACAGATTCAGTGAAACTAAAATTTCGAGTAGCACAAGGAAACAATGTTATTTTACTCTACTCCAGATATGGGAGTAGAGGAACCATCATTCATCAGTTTGCAGCTAGAGAAGAGCCAGCCTGCATTGAGATCATCAATTACACATTCTTCTAACAGGCATTGATAGTGAGGGTGGTCAGAAGGATGTATAAGCCAAATTGTCAGTCAGAAGAAAGATTTCCCTGGTGTTTTGAGGTGAGAAATAATCCCTGCATGGGTGTTAGGAAGGATTGGAAGTTGGGAATTAGATTTCTTATTAGGAATCTCTTTACATTTGTGTTGTCACCTCTTGGCCATTGATAACTGTGATTGGTTGTCTCTGTCTTATAGCTTGGAATTGCGATTGGGTTCTTGGTCCCTCCTGTTTTGGTACCCAACGTCGAAGACCGGGACAAGCTTGCCTACCACATCAGCATCATGTTCTATATAATAGGAGGTGTGGCCACTCTCCTCCTCATCCTTGTCTTCATTGGTAAGGTCATTAGTAGACAGACGGGGCAGCAGGGGCAAAGGGGCAGGGAGACTCTGCTGACCTTGGTGGGACCTGTGTGAACATGCCCTGAAATACCATGGATATTTACAGAAACTGGAGTCTGAGCTTCTTAAGGTCTTCAAATGTTTTAGCCTGGGCAGTTGTCCTGACACAATGCTAGTTGGTCCTATCCACTTTGTTAGTGGCTAAGGAAAAGTTTAATGGTCATTAACCAGTTCCCAGTCCTACCTCATCAGAAGTAATGGGTAGACTGCTAGTCTCCTTGATGAAACCCACTGAGCATTTAGGCCATCACAGGCACTGTACTGAGCATGGCTGATTTCATTTAGTCTTCAACAACTCTATCAGTGAGGTACCACTATCAGTCATATTTAACAAAGAGAAAAATGAGACTTAAGGGAAGTTATATCAACTATTCGAGATTAGATAGCTAGTAAGTGGCAGAGATTGGATTCAAGTCTAAGCTTGTCTATGTCCCTATTCTAAATTTCTGAAAAAACAAAACTGAAATTGATGCATAAAACTAATAATCTCATAGATTAACCAGACAATACTTGAGGATCATAGTTCTTTAATGCTTTTTTAATAATTATAAGAGTAATGTATGCTTATTATAGAAAAATCTAGAAAATACAAAAAAGTATAGAGAAAGGAATGACCATTAACTTGTCATTGTACAAGTTAATCCCAACCATGAACCTCAGATAACTACTGTTAATGTTTTATTTATTTATTTATTTAGTTTTGGAGATGGAGTCTTGCTCTGTCACCCAGGCTGGAATGCAGTGGCGCAACCTCAGCTCTCTGCAACCTCTGCCTCCTGGGTTCAAGTGATTCTCCGCCTCAGCCTCTCGAGTAGCTGAGATTACAGGCAGCTGTCACCATGCTCAGCTGATTTTTGTGTTTTTAGTAGAGACGGGGTTTCACCATGTTGGCCAGGCTGGTCTGGAGCTCCTGACCTCAAGTGATCCGCCCGCCTCGGCCTCCCAAAGTGCTGGAATTACAGGCATGAGCCACCATGCCCGGCCACTACTGTTAATATTTTATATCCGTGTGCATTTAATGATTGAGGTATTTCGTAAGATAAATTTACATCCCCTTTTCTCAGCTAGGTGATATTATATGGGCTATGATAAATTTAGAACCAGCAAGACAGAGGTTTTTATTTTCAGTTAGTCACCCGTCTAAAGGTTAACCAGCTTTCTTCCTAATACCTGGAAGTTCCACCTCACATGTTAAAGGTTTCATTCCTGCCTACTGACCCCACCTCCAGAGTCAAGCAGTTCTATAATTGGGTACCTCATTCAACCGTTCTCATTGCGTTGTTCCCCGCCAAGAATCCAGGATGAGAAAGGCTGTCTAATGGGTTTAAAAGCTGGCAGAATGTACTAGACAGAGACCTTGGTGTTCCTGGTAAGGTGAGAAGCAAGGGAGCTGTGGATGAGAGCAGGGAAGAATGATACAGCCATGGGCCTCTTAGCCAGACTTTGAGTTTCAAATTATATGTCCAGCTCCAAATTCTCAAGCAGATGAGGGCCTGGTCCTTTGCAGTTGAAAATCTGGAGGTAGGACATTTCTGTTTGGGCATTTTATTATCAAGCACAGATGGATAGTCGCTAATTGAGTAAAGACCTGAACAATCTTATCTGAATTCTGGTTGGTGGTTGCCAAATCCTTAAGCCAATACCTGCTGATGTAAAGATAAGCAAACTTTTTGCCTTGCATTCTTTCCCCCGATTGAAGGGCAGGTGAAGGGGCAAGACAATGGATGAGAGGCTCCCAACTATAATATCCAGCACAGTTTCTACGGAAGGAGGAAGCAGGGCTCTGAAGTCTGCGCAAGGGCATTTTCTGGGTGGAGGGCCCCTTTGATCTGCCAGGAGAGTAAATTTCATTTCCATGGCTTCCTCTAAGTGGCGACAGTCTACTGACCTTTCAGGAGCATTCTTTTGGGGTGTAGAGGAGGCCATAAGGTGCTTATTTGGAAATTTTTCTCTTTTTCTTTTGATACAGAGTCTCTCTCTGTAGCCCAGGCTGGAGTATGTGGTGCAATCTTGGTGCGCTGCAACCTCCGCCTCCTGGGTTCAAGTGATTCTCCTGCCTCAGCCTCCCGAGTAGCTGGGACTATAGGTGTGTGCCACCACGTCTGGCTAATTTTTGTATTTTTAGTAGACAAAGTGTTTTACCATGCCTATTTTTAGTAGACACGATGTTTTACCATGTTGGCCAGGCTAGTCTTGAACTCCCGACCTCAAGAGATCCACCTGCCTTGGTCTCCCAAAGTGCTGGGATTATAGGAGTAAGCCACCACTCCTGGCCACGTATTTAGATTTAACAGGGGAACCACTTTAGCCAAACAACTAGTTAAACTGATCTGCCCTCTAGAAAATGGACTGGCGATCAGTACAGTCAATGGAGGAGCATGTATTAATCTTCTTGTTTCTATCATGAGGCAAAGGTCTGATTCAGACTTTGAGAAATGAGGAATGGACCCTAGATTTTTCTTTTTTTCCTGCAGAAAAAGACCCCTTTCACTTATTCAGGGAATATTTATCAACTGCTGCATGCCATGCTCTGTGCTAAGCATGGGCAACATAGTTCCTTTCCCCTTGGGAAGAACTGTGGCACTAAGCCATTAACTGGGCTCACCAATCCCAAAACTTTAGCTTTGTGTTGCTAGTGTGTTTTTTCAGTTCTCTGTGGTATGTTATTTGCTGGTTATTATGAGTTTCCTTGATCTTTGAACACTGCCTGAGAGGTCCAATAATTTCAGCCTTCCAGAGGTCTAAAAAAAAGTAATCAGGGCTGGGCGTGGTGGCTCATTCCTGTAATCCCAGCACTTTGGGAGGCAAAGGTGGGCGGATCACTTGAGGTCAGGAGTTCAAGACCAGCCTAGCCAACATAGCAAAACCCCGTCTCTACTAAAAATACAAATATTAGCCAGGCATGGTGGTGTATGCCTGTGGTCCCAGCTACTCAGCAGGCTGAGCCACAAGAATCGCTTGAACCTGGGAGGCGGAGGCTGCAGTGAGCGAAGATCATGCCACTGCACTCCAGCCTGGGTGGCAGAGCGAGACTTCGTCTCAAAAAAAAAAAAAAGAAAAGGAAAAAGTAATCAGGCCGGGTGCAGTGGCTCACGCCTGTAATCCCAGCACTTTGGGGGGCCGAGGCAGGCAAATTGCTTGAGCTCAGGAGTTTGAGACCAACCTGGGCAACATGGCAAAGCCCCGACTCTATGAAAAATACAAAAAATTATCCAGGTGTGGTGGCATATATGCCTGTAGTCCCAGCTACTCAGGGGACTGAGATGAGAGAACGGCTTGAGCCCAGGAGGTGGAGGTTGCAGTGAGCCGAGATGCTGCCACTGCACTCCAGCCTGGGTGACAGAGCGAGACTCCGTCTCAAAAAAAGAAAAAGAAAAAGAAAAAAAAGTATAAAAGGATCATTCACTCAGCCTCAAACAATGAGAAGCAGCTTCAAGAAGAGGGCTGTTAAGGGTTTAATTGAAGAATTAATATTTCCTTTGGGAGTCTTAGCTCCTCTCAGATGATGGAGCAGCTTTCACTCATGTGGAACTAGCTCTGCTGGGGTGGGACCATGGGAAATTCCAGCCATCTCTGTTTTTTTCCTTTCAGTGTTCAAGGAGAAACCTAAATATCCCCCCAGCAGGGCCCAATCCCTGAGCTATGCCTTGACCTCTCCTGATGCCTCGTACTTAGGTTCCATCGCCCAGCTCTTCAAAAACCTCAACTTTGTGCTGCTTGTCATCACCTACGGTAAGGCGCCAATGTGTCTAGGAATGCATTAGAACTGGAAGTGTTAGACAAGAGGCCTAATGTGTCTTCACATGTTACTCTTTCCAAAGCCCAAATGTGCTTGGAAAGTTGTTGTCTAGGGTCAATCCAGAGGACCCAGCTATGCCCAAGGGCCTTTGCATGTGTTATAAAGTCCACCTAGAAAATAATTTCTTCCTATGTCAGGTTATCTGACAAATGCCTGTTGGTCCTCCAAGTCTCATCTCAGTGTCACTTTTGTAAAGCAGTAGTAGGTAAAATTTTCCCTCTCTTACCATGCTATTCCTTATACATCTTAACATCTGTCATTAAAAAAAAAAAATTTTGCAGGTCTATTTCCCCATCAGACTGAACTCTCGAAGATTGTGGATTTATGTTTTTCATCTTTATAGTTCTTCAGCAGTGACTGGCCTCGAGTGACTATTCCAGTAGTTACTAAATTCGTAAATTAACTAATGCATGCATGCATATATGTGTTTTGCCACATGAGTCAGTCCTCAACAGTCCTCCCTCATCCTGTAATTGACTTCCATTTTATCTGATTGCACAACAACATCCCTCTTTCATTTTATTTGCTTGGCTCTTGGAAAGATAAATTGGAATCTTAATGCTAATATGTTGGCTTTCTTTCCCAGCATGGTGTTTTCTGTATCTTCTTTCAAACCTGTAATAAGATCATTGGATCGAACAAGGGCAAAGACAGAGCCTCATGGCATTCCACTAAAGAGTGTCCTCCAGATGAATGCCAGTCTGTTAGTACCCTTAGTTCAAGCTGCTACATATCTACCCACCTTTATTGCTATTCAGCCTACATTTGGTCATTTAATCCACCAGTTAAAGTTTGATTAAAACCAAGAGTTAGCAAATGTGTGACATGTACAGTAACCATATGAAACAAAGAAATGAAATTGGTTTGACATAACTTATTCTTAGTGAAACCCCACTTGGCCATGGCTTCATGTTGCCTACAGACTCAAAAGCTATTGCTTTATCACAACAACAGTGCTTACTCTGTGCCAGGTGCTTTTCACATCTGATTTTATTTAACTTCCAGTATACCTATGTGATGTTGGTACTAAAATTATCCCTATTTAACAGATGAGGAAACTAAACTCAAAGTAGTCAAATAACTAGCCCAAGGTCACACAACTTTCAAGTGGCAGGACCAGAGTTCAAATACAAGTTCGTCTAACTCCAAAGCCTCATTCTTTTTTTTTTTTTTTTTTTTTTTTTTTTTTTTGTTTGAGACAGTTTTCCTCTTGTTGCCCACGCTGGAGTACAGTGGTGCGATCTTGGCTCGCTGCAGCCTCTGCCTCCCCTGCTCAAGCAATTCTTCTGCCTCAGCCTCCCGAGTAGCTGGGATTACAGGCATGCACCACCATACCTGACTAATTTTTGTATTTTTAGTAGAGCTGGGGTTTTGTCATGTTGACCAGGCTGATCTCAAACTCCTGGCCTCAGGTGATCCGCCCACCTCGGCCTCAAAAAGTGCTGGGATTACAGGTGTGAGCCACTGCGCCCAGCCAAAATCTGCATTCTTAATGCCTGTTCTGTAATTGCTGATGTTCCTTCCTAAAATTGTTCCAGCATTTCATTTTAGGCTCATCAATACATTTTATATCAACTGAAACGTTTATTTGCTGAGACACTAGATAAGAGGTGGCTTCATCCTGGTAGAGGGGCAATCCTGTTTTTCAGGCATACATTGAAATTAGGTGACCTTTCATCTGGAATAGCCATAGATGACCAGGTTCGTCTTCAAGATCTCGATCCTCCATTCCTCATTTCCTCCAGTTTCTCAATTCTCTGAGTATGTCTCCCCATTCATCCGCAAAACAAAGACAAAGTTTCAAAAGCTTAGAGACGTCCAACTAAGGAAGTTACAATTTCCCCATCACTGGGAGGTGTTCAAGCGTAGATAGGACTAACCACTTGGTGGGAATGTTGTAGGGGATCTCAGGCTGAAGATGGATAGTGAAACCAGATGGCCTTTGGGGGCCCTTGTAGACTCAGGATTCCATGACTCTAAGAGCTTTTACTTTTAGAGTTAGATATTGTGAGTGCATTGACCTCTGACAACCATAAACCTTGTTGCATCTAACAAGAGGGTATTTGAGGCCCACCTGGGATTCTAGGGCAGATGAGTACTTCATAAATCTTTTCTGTGGCTGAAAATGGTGACAGCGGTGATAACTGGGCAGTGGTCCCATTCCAAAGGCTATGATCCTCAGTGCTGGAGGTTGTTGGTGTTAGGGCCAGGTCACTGACTCATGGGAACAAGAAACAGACAAAATGTACCAGGAACATTGTTACTCCTGGTCTTCAAGGGGCTCAAGCCTAGGCCATGCTGTGGGGAGCAAAGCTACTCCTCCTCCTACCTCTCGCATGGCTGGTTGCTCACATGGTCTTTAATCTGACAGAGTAGTTTTAATCCTGTACTCCTGGACACTTTTCCTTATCTATTTGATAAAATGATAAGCCAGGAAATAAATAGGAAAGCACTTCTTGAATGGTGGAGTAAGGACCTTCGAAAATCCACTCCTCTATAAAAACAAGAACAATGGCAAAAAATGTCAAAATGAATTTTTTCAGAACTTTTAACAAATGATGTGCAACAATCCAAGCAGCATTTATTCAAGAGAAATGGCTAAATATCAGTAAGAACAGTGGGCCTTGTGTTTTCACTTGCCCTGTTCCAATCCCCTTCTCCCAGGCTCTGCAGTAGCCTTGACCACTACAGCCTTGCAGCCATGGGGCTGTGACATCCAGCAGCCTCATAGCCATGGAGCTGTGCAAACCAACTGCCTCATAGCTATTGGAGGGAGTAAAGTCGATTTGGTGCTCCACCTCTGCGAAGTACTATTTGACCTACCTAGCAGGTCCCCAGAAAAGCCCTGTTCATAGGACATGTTTTTTGACCTGACTTGGAGTTTGCTTATGGGAAAAGCCCTATTGCCAGGGCATTTGTTGAAAACAATCAATGGCACTGCTTAACATTGTAGCTGCCTGCAGTGGGGATAACAGTTGGGGTGAACAAGAGGCTGGCTGAAAATGTTGAAAGGAAACTCTGGAGAATGTGATGTCCATGTGGGGCTCTTTGCCAAAAAGAAAATGATTCTTAGACTTAATCACAGATTTGAAAAAAATTTTGATTGAAGAATCATGTTAATTGCTTTACATGTATTATCTCATTAAATTTTCAAAACTAACCCATGACATAAGCCCTTTGTTTCATTTTAGACATGAGGAAACTGAGGCTCTAGAGATTTAGTTTCTTGCCCACAGGGCAAGAACTATAGGCACTTACTCCAACTGTTAATCTTTGCTTTCTTCTCCTACTGTGTTTGTTCTGAATTAAAACAAACAAAACAAAAACAATTTTTTTTTTTTTTAACAGAATCTTGCTCTGTCACCCAGGCTGGAGTGTAGTGGCATGATCTCGGCTCACTGCAACCTCCACCTTCCAGGTTTGAGCAATTCTCCTGACTCAGCCTCCCGAGTAGCTGGGATTACAGGTACCTGCCACCATACCCAGGGAATTTTTGTTTTTAGTAGAGACAGGGTTTCACCATGTTGGCCAGGCTAGTCTCAAACTCCTGACCTCAGGTGATCTGCCTGCCTCGGCCTCCCAACAAAAACAATTTTCTAAAATGCCCTCTGTCAATTCAACTAGATGCTTTGAAATCCTCCAGAATTACCCCAGTCTTCCTAATCCCCTTGCAGTTTCATATTGGGCTTTGAAGAATGAAATGGTTCATACTTTTTACATTGTACATGTAGTGTTCATATTTAGCTCTGAATTATATGCATTTAAAGAGCATGTGGCTGGGAATTAAACAGGCAACAGCATTTCACAGGCACATGTATTGGACATGGGTGGACATGTCTTAGGTTAAGAGCCTTGAGTGCTGGACTCGTAAGTTCAGAGCTGGCTCGAAAGAAATGGGAGGTCTGAGTTTTGGTGTCAGTTCTGCCAGTTACTGAGTGTACTACCTTCACCCATCTGTGCTGCCCATCCTTCATCTCTTTAATACTCTCCACCCCCACTAGAAAACAGTAATGACACTTACTTCCCATTGGAGTGTTCTGAATGGAAGTGAAAGCTTTTAATGTAGTTGAGAATAAAGACATGACATGCCTCCAGACTGCCAGTCTGCCATTGCCAGACTACAATGCTATTGCATTGGTAAACTTACTGATTTCCAGCATTGCTTCTTTGGTCCAAACCAGATTTCACTAAGAGGAGGAGTAACTGTCCTGCAGCTGGTGGTATTGTATTTGCAGTGGCTTTCCAAGTGGTTCTCCAAACTGATGAGTCAAGTGCCCAGAGCTGAGGTGCAGCAATAATTGAAGGCCTTGGAGTAAATCGAGGGTGCAAGTGTTGCTGGCTTTTCCCTAGACTTCTGGCTACACTCTTAGAGGTAGGGTTGAGAGAGAAAATAAAGATCATCCTGTTAATTTGAATTTCAGATAAACAACAAACACTTTTAATATAAATATGTCTTATGCAATATTTGTGGCATATTTATACTAAGAACTATTATTTATTACAAATGTATTTATTTGCTATTTTTATTTTGAAATCTGCCAATTCAGTTTAGAGGGGAAGAGATGCAGGGGTTGAGCTTGGGTTTGATGTTGCTGAAATATCACATCAGTAAGAAACTGCCAGTAAAACACCCTCTCTCCTTCAACTTTGGCAATGTGGGAAGACTCAGGGAACCAGAAATTCCACGTGTCTGACAGTGTCTTTGGTGTGTTTCACAGTAGGGTGGGGTGGGGTGGGATGGAGAAGGGAACCTTCCTCTGGCTACCTTCTCTTTGTGTCTCTGAGTCTTGCATTCACATGGCCTCCTCTAATGTCTTATGATCAATGGCATAACAACTGCCCTGTTGAAAAGAACTGTTGGAAAGACTTCTCTTCTAGAAAATGGCATACTCAAAGGGCATACTTTTTCCATAGTTATGCCCCAGCCTTGCTGCCAGCAAGATTATTCATGCTTCTGAATAAACTTCCAACACCTCTGGCATCTGAACTCAAAGTCTCGACTTGTGTATCCCAAGATTCACCTTCCCTTGGGGCTCTCAGTGCTTTATCATTGTTCCACCTACATGGGCCTAGGGAAGGCGCTTCATGCCCCCTCTAAAATCCTAGCTGAAGAGTGGGCATAAAATCCTTCTCCGGATTCTGGGGAGCTTTGCCGAGGTCAGGCTGGCCCTTTAAAACAAGAACTAAAGGGAAATGCAGAATAACCAAAACCCAAAGATATGATCTGGAGTCAGTGTTTCCCAGACTTCCTTGAGGACAGGACCCCCTGGAGTGCTTGATTGAATGTGTACATAGATTTCCGGAAATTCAAATTCAGAAAGTCTGGTTTGGGGCCTAGGAATCTGCTTTCTCCCTAGCATTCCAGATAATTCTGACTTGCAGCAGAGTTGAGAACCTCTGAGGTAGCTTTGTGATGGGTCTTGAAGGCCCTTCCCATCCCAGCTGCCTCCATGTTAACCCCACCACCTGGGAGCCTAGGTCTGGTCCCTGATCTTTTGCATCTCGAAGGCCATGTATTCTCAAATTCCAGACATTTTAACAAGTGCATTGGGGTTTTATTGTAGTTGCTAAAGATGCAGATTCCTGGGCCCCGTTCCAAGAGATTCTGATTCAGTAGGTCTATGGTAGGGCCTCAAAATCTGCATTTTTAAACTTTAAGGAATTCTAATGTCAGTAGTCACTGGAACACAGTTTGAATAAAACTGTTATTGGCTGGGCTTGGTGGCTCACACCTGTAATCCCAGCACTTTGGGTGGCCAAAGTGGGAGGATCATTTGAGGCCAGGAATTCAAGACCAGCCTGGTAAACATAGTGAGACCCCAAATAATTTTTTACAAAGAAAAACATTGTTTTTGACAAAGGAGAGAAAGAGACTCAGAATGATGACAGAGTCCTTTCTGCCTCTCTAAAGCCTGCCTTCTCAGTAAGTGGCACGTCTCCCAGGTGACTGATTCCAGGAATGACCAGGCCTTTCAGGGGAGATCACGTTTTCTCTTCCCTGGCCCAGCAGGCTCACCTTGCTGAGGATGATCAGACCTGAATAGAATGCAGTCACCTGTACTCCTGTAAGAGGTACTCACGCAGGAAGGAGCATGCATTTCATTCCTGCCCTTCTGTGTGGAATGCCCAACCCCTGTGTTTAGGCAGTAGAGTGGACTTATGCTGGTTAACCGTGTCTGGCAACCTTTGACAATATGGTGAGGGACATCTAGACCAAAGATGGATTCAGAAAACATGCATAGGCTCCTGATTCCTCTAAGGTGGGGCTGCAGAAACAGTGGAACAGATTGGCAGCCTTCCAGGATGAACCTCTGCTCTTCCTTCCCTCCCACCCCCTTTAACCCCAATTCAGTCTCCTGTCTGGCCTGGAGCAGGGATGGCTGTTGGTTAACCACACTGCTCTAGGGAGCCAGTGCTTCCACCTGGAGCATGATCAGAATCACCTGGGAGGCTTGTTCAAATGCAGATTGCCGGGGGCCTCACTCCCAGAGTTTCTGCTGCAGTAGGTCTGGGGTGGAACAGAGACCACACTTTAGAAACTATTTCACGAAACCATTGAGCCCCAGAAAAACCATTAAGCTTCAGCAGTATGGGTCAACTTGTTCAGGACTCTGTTCTCCAGGCCTTTATTAGGACCAGTGAAAGCATTGGTGTATTTTTTTTTTTTTTTCTCCCAGTCCTTCTGGATAATTTCCTTCCTTTTTCTGTGGATTCTGCCCTCCTTGGCTCATCACAGTTAGGAAAGCAACTGTTCCACCTGAAGCTAAGCCTGAGTTGGAACATTCCTCACCCTTTGCCGTGTTAGACTAGGGCAAGAGGCTTAGAGAGGAGCGGGAAGAATGAATGGGAAGAGGGGAGGAGACTGTTTTCTTTCTTCTCCTTCCCATACTCCACCTCACTTGACTTTTCAGGAATGTCTCCTTGTGGGACCTCTTGACTCAGAAATGGACTTTCTAAGTGGCTGAGTGTGTGCTATGAAGGTTAGATGGGAATGCCGCTTGAATGAGATGTTGCTGAGAGCCTCATGATCATTGCAACCATCAGCCTGACAGTTGTAGTGACATTTGGGGACATGTCTGAGTTTATTGGCCCACTGTGGCTCTGTGCTGCTCAGGAGGCTGCATTGGGCCCAGCTTTGTTGCATTCCTAGGGTGACCTGCTGGGAGAGGCTGGGACATGAGGAAATTGTTCAGTGACCTGAGCTGAGAAAATCTGATTCAAGAGTCAGCTTTGTGAGGATGTAAAGCAGAGTGATTAAGATCAAGAACTCTGGAGCCACATGGCCTAAGTTCAAATCCAGTTCCATCACTTAATAGCTGTGTGATTGCAAAGCAAATTATTTCCCATTTTGCAAGAGAATTTGACCTTTGCTTAACTTTGTATCTTTTACCCCCTGGGAACCTGATGAAGGGAGTGTGTAACTATCTTTAGGTAACATTGCTTATGATAAAAATGTGCTCTGGTGATAGAAATGGACAGGGAGACCTATTCATTCTTGTGGGAAGCCATTCTTTGTGCTTCCCTAAGTACAATGACTCTTTTCACTGGCCTGTCACTTATGGGACCCCTGGAAGCGACGCCTACAGAATTGTTACAAGTAATAGTGGCGCCTGTGAGCATTAAGCCAGGGTGGTTGCCATACTCACCTTTCCTTGCACGTTAGCCATCATCTGAAAGAGAGTAGCTTCTGGAAAGCTGTATGAACTGGGGTTCTATGGATTGGTTCCATTGAAGAGGAACTCCTGAGGCTGCCCTGCCCACAAGCTCTGTGTCCTGACTTACACCCTCCCAAGTGAATCTAATATGGAGTGTGCCGGTGGTAGTCTTGTGTGCCTCAATGTTTAGTTAAAGTTTGAAAGACCCCCGGTGAGCATTATGGAGTGGTTGTATTTGTTGTTTTAACTGTGTGTGCATCTTTGTTATCTCTAAAATGGTGATGATAATGCTACCTACTTTCTAGGGTTGTTATAAAGTGTCTAATCCATAGGTATGTGCAGCCGCCATTGTCATCATCATCATCACCATTGAAGGGAGGCCAGAAGGCCTTTGCTCCTTTGGGTCAGTTCCAGTCTCAGCTACTCACTTGCTGTATGGCTTTGGGCAAATGACCTTATTCGCTAAAGATACAGCCTTTCACAGCATATTCTAGGTGCTCCTTTGGTGAATGAATTGGTAAAGTAGGAGAGTCAGCTGAATGCTCTTTAGAGTCTCTTCTAGTTTCATGTAATAGATTTTGTGTGACATTGAATCAGCAAAGAAAGTTGGAGAAGGAATGGAGAAAGAGGAGAGAAACCACCTGCAGAGGGAGTGGTGTCAGAGGTCAGAGGTCTGGAGCAGCCTCAAGAAGGGGCAGGGTCATCAGGAGGAGGAGGGTGACCAGGAGTCCTACTGACCACCCCTTAGATCTACCCAATGCTTAAGAAGAATGTAGATGACTCTGCCCTGGGAGTAATACTCAACAGAGTCTATTTTCCAGGGCAAATTAAGGGGATCAGAGAGCAATAGTGTGTGGCTAAGGGAAGGTTAAATGGTTACTTTTGGTTGTTTTGAAGTATTTCTTTGAGAAAACTGCAGAGTAGCCTCAGACCTCCCTGGAGTTTTCTTCTCTGAGGATGCTGCTCAGAGTGGCAGTGGGATGAGGATTTCTGCCCACCCCCTAGATGCTGGGGGAGAAGTTAGCAATGGCCCCAGAAGAAAGCTGACCCTAATGTTGTATTTCTCACTCCCTCCTTCAGGTCTGAATGCTGGTGCTTTTTATGCCTTGTCCACTCTGCTGAATCGCATGGTGATCTGGCACTACCCGGTAAGGGAGTTCCCTAAGCATGTTGGACCTCAAGATGATACAGTTTTTAAGTCTGTCTTGGCAGGACCTGCGATGACTTTTAAGTCTTCATTCCCCCCAGTTCTAGGTAGCGTGATATAGTGGTTTGCTTATGGGATTTGGAGGGAGATGGCCCTGGATCTCAACCCTAGCTTTGGTGGTACTAAACTGTGTGATGGCTTGACAGTGTGACAAGCTAGTTAGTGTTTCTGACCTCTCATTTTTTTTTTTTTTTCTGCAAAAGAAGCATAATTACTTCTTGCAAGATTCTTTTTAGGATCAGAGAGTAAATAATGACACTTGTGTATATATACATAATTATATATGATACATATATTTATTATACAGCATAGTGCCTGGCAACGCTGTTGGCAAATATATAAAAAAAAAAAGTTCTGAATTTAAATGTTTCCAGAACCCACAAGGCCTGGGCTGGATGCTGGGAATGGAATACTGAGTGGCCTGGAGTCAGGAATATGGAGATCCAACCTTCTTTTGAAAGGACTAGGCTCTCACACTTGCAGAAGTGGTAGCCTATGTGGCTAAGTGTTCTAGTTTTGGAGTTCAAAGGCCTGAGTTCAGATCCTAGCTCTGAACTTAACACATGCCTTGTGACCTTGGGCTAGTAGGTTAATCTCATTGTGCCTGTTTCTTCATCTGCAAAATGGAGAAGACTGACTCCTAACACTTATGACGGGGAACGGCGAGGAGTAAATGAGGAAATGATATAAAACCTTAGGCATGGTGCCTGGCTTATAGTAAACACTCAAAAATATATAACGATTATCTTTCCATTCCTCTTGGCATTGATAGCTCAAAAAAACCTAAGAATGGAAATTTTAACATATATATTTTAATTTCCCCATCTGTGAAATGGAATTAATGACAGATAAGATAGAAGAGTTGCTGTGAGGTTTATGTTTTTTAAAAAATTTGCCTAAAAGTAGTTCTAAGAACAGATTTGGCTCATCCCTGTCACTCCAGCATCCAATATCATGCACACACAGTCAGGGTTATATTGTTGGGGGGAGTAGTTATTCTAGAATTTTCTCCTAGGCCATCTTCTTATAGGCCATCTTGTCCTGATACGTTCTGAATATTGACTCTGATGGAGCCTGAGTTACCTGCCTTTGTTCCTTCACCCCATGGTGACTGTTCTCTGTCCCGAGTCTTGTCCCATCGCCTTGTGATCTTTGGAGCTATGATTTCCCCAGGGGGAAGAAGTGAATGCTGGAAGAATTGGCCTGACCATCGTCATTGCAGGAATGCTTGGGGCTGTGATCTCAGGAATCTGGCTGGATAGGTCCAAAACCTACAAGTAAGTGACTCATCCTCTTGGACTGAGAATTGGGGACCTGTTTTTTGAAATGACATATTCATAAGCAATGTGGCTCCAAGTCATTGTTTGGAGACCTGAGTGGCCAAGCAGGTCATTCAAGTTTGACTTCTCTGAGCCTCAGTTTCCTCATTTATCAAATGGGGGAAGCTATACCCTTCTTAAGATCCTCTAGGGATCCCACAGGATCTTAAGAAGATGAGAGCTACTGAACTTGAAGGCCTAGCATAGTCCTCTTCCCCATCCCTACTCTCTAAGTAGCTTTGTGAAAGCGGTAGCGGAGGGAGAAATGAAAATGAATGGTAAAAAAACATCTCAATAGTGGGAAGTGTTTGTGGAAACCCCAAAGAGTGGAGATGAGGAGGAGGTGATTTCACCGCCCTGTTCTCATGGCACCTTGTGGACCCCATGGGGTTAACCAAGGTGCTCTGAGCTTTCTCCAGTTTGCAGTGTATATTATCTTGCAATTATTTATACCTTGTTGGTAAATATTGTAACATACTTTGGATCTGAATGCCCAGTGCTTTTCTAAGAGCCTGGAGCTATATTAAAAGGTTTTATCAGGCTAGGCAGAGTGACTCACATCTGTAATCCCAGCGATTTGGGAGGCCGAGGCAGACAGATTGCTTGAGTCTAGGAGCTCAAAACCAGCCTGGACAACATGCTGAAACCCCATCTCTACAACAAATACAAAAATCAGCTAAGCATAATGGCACACACCTGAAGTCCCAGCTACTTGGGAGGCTGAGGTAGAAGGATCGCTGATCGCTTGACCCAGGAGGTGGAGGTTGTTGTGAACTGAGTTCACGCCACTGCACTCTAGCCTGGCTCAAAAAAAAAAAAAAAAAATTAAAAGTTTTTAGTGAATGCCAGGCCACTACCCGCCCCATGGATGCCAAATCAGCAGAAGAATCTGCATTTGTGAAAAGCAGCCTGAGTTCCTCCATTCAGCAGCTGGCCTTGGAGAAAATGCTCTGGCGAGCAGCAGCCTGACATCCTTCCCTTGTGATGTTCCAGTGCTGCCCGTTCACTGGGTACTCAGTTAGCACTGGCTGGCGGGGCAGCTCCTGGGCTGTGTTGTACTGGGGCAGAGCAGTGTCCCCGGCTGCTCTGTCAAGGCCTTCAAAGTTCCCTGTGTCTGCAGGCAACAGACAGTGGCAGACCTGTTCTCTGCCACACAAACCCGCTTCTGTGAGGCTCTGGTCAGACCAGGTCTCATTCTGGCTGCCCTCATCAAAGGCCAATTGAGACCATCCCTAGGGAGGTGGCGACGAGGAGCCTGGCTCGGCTTAATTACTGCTGGCGGGGCTTGGCCGCCGTCTCATCGCTGCCATCTGTTAGTTGCTTGCTTCAGCTGGACATAAGAGCAGTGAGGACTGGCCATCCCCAAACCACTGAATAGCAGTGTCCCTTTTTCCAGGGCTTGCTCTGCGGCAGGAGGAGGGAGGGATTGGAATGTTGGCTGGGCTGGGGTGGGACATGGGCAGCCAGATGATTCAGATGAATTAGAAAAGATAATGGGAGGACTGGGAAGGACACTTTCTCATCTCTCTTCAGAACCTGGATGTCACCAGTTCCTAGTGTCACGTGATGTCTAAATCCAGTGGTCAGCACAAGATATTTTTCTCCCTGTGCCACTACCTAGGCAGAGAAAGGGCTACTTCCAGTGGGATGAGAGGTCTATGATCCCATCATTTTGGAGCCAGTCCTTGCCACTCTAAGGCTCCCAGATTTGTCTAGTTTGGTTTGGAGGTTGCAAATTAGGTGGTGAGGTCTGTTTATCTCAGGCTGGGACTACAAATAGTTTTTTCTAAACTGGTCAGTGGTTTAGGATGAAGCTATGGTTAAAGTTTCATCCTGGTGAGCTTGTGGGATCATCGGGCAAGACTGGAGTCCATGACGTTGCTTTCGGCAGAGTTGGTGGGAAGAGTGTGAGGGAGGAGCGAGAAGGGAGAAGGAAGCTCCTCTACCCTTAGCAGCTGCTTTGAAGCACCAGGTGGGAGCAGCATCCTTTGGAGACTCTGACCTTGAACTTTTCCAAAGATGTAACCACATAGTGCATCATTATTCCTGCATGCAGTAGCAGAAGGGACACAGGTGTCAAATCCAGTTCTGAGTTCACATCCCAGCTCTGCATTTGTTCAGCTGGTGACTTTGGACAAGTAACTTGAGTGGCCTGAGCTTCCGTTTCATTGGTAAAATGAGAAATTGTCAGATATTTCTTACAGGATTTTTGTAAAGGTTGAATTGAAATAATAAATGCATATGAAGTGCTTCACAGAATCTGGCACTCAAGAGATGGAGGGTTTAGTTTGACACAACCATAGTGTGCCGGTTGGTGCCTCCCCCATGATTCTGACTTCAGGGGTGATGTGTAAAGAAAAGCTTTAAAGCTTTCGGCTGGGCGCAGTGGCTCACACCTGCAATCCCAGCACTTTGGGAGGCCTAGGTGGGAGGATCACGAGGTCAGGAGATCGAGACCATCCTAGCTAACACGGTGAAACCCCATCTCTACTAAACAAACTGCAAAAAACATTAGCCGGGCTTGGTGGCGGGTGCCTGTAGTCCCAGCTACTTGGGAGGCTGAGGCAGGAGAATGACATGAACCCGGGAGGCGGGGCTTGCACTGAGCTGAGATCGCGCCACTGCACTCCAGCCTGGGCAACAGTGCAAGACTCCGTTTCAAAAAAAAAAAAAAGAAAGAAAAGAAAAGCTTTAAAGCTTTCATCATCTGAGTCCTGATGTTCATGGTAGGGGGGCAGAGGGATGTGCAGTGCCTGTGCCCTGCCTTAGGTAGTGCAGGGAGAAGAATGCAGGTCGAATTGCAGGAGTCAGGGCTACAGCAGAGTCCTAGGTGGGCAATATGGGAAGAGAACTGCTGGAGGGGCACAGGAGGGGTGAGCCTGAAATAGAAATCAAGACTTGCTGATGGAACTTCTGAGGGGACTGACAGAGGGAAATGTAACAGGAAGTGGGCGAAGATAGGGAAGGTTTCTCACATTGACTTTGGAAGTCAAACACTCAGTTCAGGCCGAGAGAATATTCTCTCTTAGTTCCTGCTCTCTGAAGTGGAGTAGTTCAGACTCAACAGAAAAAGCTTTGCTGGGCTGGGCGCAGTGGCTCACGCCTATAATTTGCACACTTTGGGAGGCCAAGGCAGGCAGATCACCTGAGGTCGGGAGTTTGAGACCAGGCTGGCCAACATGGCGAAACCCCATCTCTACTAGAAATACAAAAAATTAGCCCGGTGTGGTGGCGCATGCCTGTAATCTCAGCTACTTGGGAGGCTGAGGCAGGAGAATCACTTGAACCCAGGAGGCAGAGGCTGGAGTGAGCTGAGATCATGCCACTGCACCCCAGCCTGGGTGACAAGAGTGAAACTCCATCTCAAAACAAAAAACAAAAAAAAAACACAAAACTCCAAGAACATAGCAGAGGGCTTGACATACAGCAGATATCTAATAGATGCTTGTGGAATAAATGAATGAATGAGCCTATTAAAGTCAGAAGTGTTTGATTCAATTTCTTTGCCTCTACTTGTAGAGAGACAACCCTGGTAGTCTATATCATGACTCTGGTGGGCATGGTGGTGTACACATTTACCTTGAACCTGGGACACCTGTGGGTAGTGTTCATCACTGCTGGCACCATGGGGTAAGTTTCACCTCTGGCCTATTTGTTAGAAAACACCAGGCCATGGCTCTTAGAGCTTCCAGCATCCTAGAATGCAATATTGATGCCTTTGCTGCCTTCTCACTGACTTCTGGAGATATGGACATGGTGCCCAGGGATCTTGGTAGTACTTGTAGTACTTCCAAAGGCAGCCTGGGCTGTCTGTTCTTTTGGGATGGAATGAAGCATGAATCACACCCTTCACGACCTCTTGGAGGCTACAACCTGTTTAGAGTCTTTTTCAGCTTTGCCTGGACAACATGGGATTATGGAAAGTACACAGGGCTTGGAACCAGAGACTCTGGGTCCTGGTCTCAGTTTTGCTGCTGCCTACCTGTTAGACCATGGGCACAGCACTTAACCATTCTGAGCCTCAATTTCCTCGTCTGGAAAGGAAGATAAGAGTGACCTGCCTTGTCGAGTTGTTGGAAAGATTGAGAACAATAATAGATATGAAAGCATCAAGAAGCATGGTGCAAATGTAAGAAATTAAAGTTGCTGGGTGTGGTGGCTTCACGCCTGTAATCCCAGCACTTTGGGAGGCCGAGACAGGTGGATCACAAGGTCAGGAGTTCGAGACCAGCCTGGCCAATATGGTGATACATCGGCTCAACTCAAAAATACAAAAATTAGCTGGGCATGGTGGCGCACACCTGTAGTCCCAGCTACTTGGGAGGCTGAGGCAGGAGAATCGCTGACACCCAGGAGGCAGAGGTTGCAGTGAGCCGAGATTGAGCCACTACACTCCAGCCTGGGAGACAGAGCGAGACTCCATCTCAAAAAAAAAAAAAAACAAAACAGAAATTAAAGTTGGAATTTTCTAGACCTGTTGTATGAGAAAACATAAGAAACAATACCTCTTTCACAGGAGTCTTTGTTCAGCTCTGCTTCCCAGTTATTTTCCTATGAGAGTATATATGAGAGAGAGAGAGAGACAGAGAGAGAGAGTGTGTGTGTGTGTGTGTGTGTGTGTATGTGTGTGTGTGTATGTGTGTGTGTGTGTTTATGTGCATGTGAAAGACAGAAAGAGGGAGAGAGCGTACGCTGGCACTCAGTCCTCAGCTGGCTCCTCTCCGGATGGAAATAAGGAGGACTCTAAGGTCCTCCTTCCAGGTCCCAGAGAGCCATGGAAATGCTGCTCAATATCCAGGAACTTCCCACTACCAGTGCAGGGCCTGTGTACCCGGGACATAGTCACTCAGCTGAAGGTTGAACACACCAGGCATCCTTGCCCTTTCTGTAAATGCTGACTCTGGCTGTCACTGATGGAAAGATGGAGAAGCAGCAAGGGACCCCAGAGGCCTACTGAGCACAAGGTCTCCCTGTGAACTTCTTCCTGGCCTTCGGGGTGCCCCTCTCCTTGGTATGACCACTTAGAGGATGGCCCAGATCATTAGAGGGCCTAGTATGTCTTGGTGGAAAGAAACAAAACAGCAAAGGGAGTCCTAAGGGAGGAGGTGGGCTCCCCATCCTTCTTGTGCTGGAAGTTCTTCATCCCCTTGTTTCTCTGGTCTGGACTTCAGCTTCTTTATGACTGGCTATCTCCCGCTGGGATTTGAGTTTGCCGCGGAGCTCACGTACCCGGAATCAGAAGGCATCTCCTCCGGCCTCCTCAACATATCTGCACAGGTAGAGCTCGTATTTCCTGTTTGTTTCCTGGCTGGGCTGGGATTACATCATGGCAGCTCAGCTCTCCTCATGAGTTAGTTGACTGGGCCCTTGTTTCCTATCTTCTTCATGCCTTTCCAGGTATTTGGGATCATCTTTACCATCTCCCAGGGCCAGATTATTGACAACTATGGAACCAAGCCTGGGAACATCTTCCTGTGTCTGTTCCTTACTCTCGGAGCAGCCCTCACTGGTGAGTTGGAGCCTGAGGGCAAGATGAGGCTCAGGTTGGCAATTTGGGACCCCAGTGTCTCGATGGGGCAACAGATAGGGAGTACATATGTAGGGGGACAGATGGAAGGGTTTGTTGGGGAATCTGTTTCGGAGGCAGCACATTGTTTTGGTAGAAGGAGCATGGGTTTTGGAGCCAGAAGACTCATGTTGGAATCACAGACTATGATACTGACTTCCATAGCTGTTGACCTTGGGCAAGTGGACCAACCTCTGGGAACCCCAGTTTTTAATCTGTAAAATGAGGATTGCGGTGATGATTAGAGCAATGTGTGCAAAGTCCCTGATCCTTAAGTGAAGGCCACCGTCATTGTTGGCTTCTGCCTGTCAGGGACAGCAGCGATCCTCCAGCTCTCTCAAGTTGGCTGATGGTGCCCTCAGCCACCAGCTCTCTTGAATATCTGAAGTAAGTTCGGGATACCCGTGACCCTTAGGAAATGAAGGTTTCTTCTCTCGGATGAACGTAATAACTGTGTTTTTGTCTCTCTTCCTCCTTAATCTATCAACCTTAGCATTCATTAAGCCAGATCTCCGGAGACAGAAAGCAAACAAAGAAACTCCTGAGAATGTAAGTATGTGCGAGCTTTGTGGGGCTGAGATCAGGGTCCATGGCTTTTGATGAGGATGTGGCAACACATCCTTGATGAGGTGGGGCAGGGAGAACTCCCACAGGGACTGGTTTTGTCACAGCTGGGAGACCAGTTCATCACTTACACATGACATCCTAAGACTTTCCTCAGTGGGTGTTTTTGGCATTGCTTTCTTGCTACCCTTTCTTGGACTCTTCTCCCACTTCCTACCCTCTTCCTGGAGCCCCCAGCCTCATCCCCAGAGTGTGTCACTGTTGTCACAGGCAGCTGAACAGCACCCCCGACTGGATCTTGAGTCAAGTCCTGAGGCTCTGGCTCCACTGCTTTCAGCCTGGGGTCAGTGGCTGGGGAGGAAGGGAAAGCCTGGCTCTACCACTCTGTCGTGGCAGTGGTGGCCCTAAGGCTGTGACTCTCCTGGCATATGACAACTCCTTAGGCAGGGCCATGGGGACGGAGCCAAAGAGTGGCCAGTAGGGGTCTGAAAGGACAAGTCAGGAAGCAGGAGTTGGTGTGGTAGGAGAGGAGAGGACCAGGAGTATGACCTAGAACAGAAAAGTGTTTTCCATCTGTTCTAACCAGCCGGGAACCACTTTAAACAAAATGTTAGGTATCAAATCTGAGTGATGATGAAAGGAATTTCAAATCTGAGAAAGAGTAAAGGTAAGATATGTCTTCAAAAATTTAAAAAAATGGATAGAGGTAATACATGCTCTTTGTAGAAGAAGTAAAAAATACATAAAAGTGTACAAAATTTAAAAGTCATCCTGTAACTGCATCATTTAGAGATGAGATGCCTTTTTTGCATTGATTGCTGCATATCTATATCCACTTACAATATATACATGGACATATGAATGTGTGTATATAAATGCGTATTTTTTAACAAAAATAAAACTGCTTTTTTTCACTTATTGCAAGCACTTTATCAGGCAGCTAGTCTCTTACAACATACTTTTTTTTTTTTTTTTTTGAGACAGAGTCTTGCTCTGTCATCTAGGCTGGAGTGCAGTGATGTGATCTCAGCTTTATCATACATCATTTCAGTTCGTTTCCTAAA
>NW_012116265.1:18217944-18281937 GCF_000951035.1 Colobus angolensis palliatus | reverse complement strand
GATCTCAGCTCACTCCAGCCTCTGCCTCCTGGGTTCAAGTGATTCTCATGCCTCAGCCTCCCAAGTAGCTGGGATTGCAGGTGCATGCCACCATGCCCAGCTAATGTTTGTATTTTTAGTAGAGACGGGGTTTCACCATGTTGGCCAGGCTGGTCTCAAACTCCTGACCTTAAATGACCCACCAGCCTTGGCCTCCCAAAGTGCTGGGATTACAGGAGTAAGCCACTGTACCCGGCCTACAACATAATTTTAATGCCTGCATAGTGTTCCTTTATATGGATAAGCCATGATTTATTTAGCAATTTTCCTGTCTGTGGACATTAAGGTTGTTTTGAACTGTTACAAATAATACTGTGATTAATATGTTGGAAGTTGAATCTTTGTGCATGTTCTCCAGTACTATATTTCCTGGAGAAATGGATTAATGGTCATACCCATTTCAAATACTTTGATATGTGTTGCTAAACTCTAGAAAGGTATTTTGAGTACTAGCAATTTCTATTGCTAGGCAGTCATATGAGTGCCAACACTGAGTATTTTTCATTTTGAAAAGTCTTTGCCAATTTTCTAAGGCAAGAGATATCTGTAAGGGATATTTTTAGTGTTTGAAGGATCTGTGTTGGCAGATAGATGATAATCTTTAGGTCTTTACTATTTGTCTTTTGCTATTACGTTCTAGAGTTGGCAGGCAGCAGCAGATAAGCATGTGGAAGAAGGAGCCTAGAACAGGAAATCCACTGGGGAGACAAGGAAGGCCTTTCAGCAGGAATGACATTCTTTAGTTCTGTGTCAGGGCCATAGTATGGCCACCGTGGAGATGGATTTTCACCCATCCTGTGTACAAGGGGGCATAATGATTTGGTACGCTGACTGGGCACAGTGGCTCATGCCTGTAATCCCAGTTCTTTGGGAGGCCAAGGTGGGTGGATCACAAGGTCAGGAGTTTGAGACCAGCCTGGCCAACAATGGTGAAATCCTATCTCCACTAAAAATACAAAAATTAGCCAGGCTAGTGTTGCACACTTGTAATCCCTGGGAGGCCAAGGTGGGTGGATCACAAGGTCAGGAGTTTGAGACCAGCCTGGCCAACAATGGTGAAATCCTATCTCCACTAAAAATACAAAAATTAGCCAGGCTAGTGTTGCACACTTGTAATCCCAGCTACTCGGGAGGCGAAAGTTGCAATGAGCTGAGATTGTGCCACTGCACTCCAGCCTGGGTGACAGAACAAGACTCCGTCTCGGGGGAAAAAAAAAAAGAGAGAGAGAGAAATGATTTGGTATACTTGGGTAAATATATGTATAGTGAGTCTGGGAAAAGGTGCGTGGTGAAAGATTTCAGTTTGGAATATGATGTGTTATGTCAAGTGACATGAGGTTTTGCTGTTTACTTTATAACCTGTGTTTATGTTGGCAGACATAGGCAAACAAAGAAAATAAAAATCACCTATAATCCTGCTTCCCAGAGATAACCTAGTAGCATTTCCAGTGTTGTAGTCCGTGGACATGTTTGTGTATATTTTGTTTTCTACTCTGCTTATTTACTTGTTAGTATAGCTTGATAACATTTCCACACTATTACATTACACCACAACCTCATGTCTACCGTATATTTCCATCTCACTCATTATCTCAGTTGTTCCACTATTTCATTGTTCTTGCAGCCAGCTCTTTGTGCGCATGGACCAGGTTTGTTAATCAAGGTTACAATTGTTGGCCCAGTCTCTTTTGAGTGTGGGGTGCTAGAAATGGCGATGAGTAGGAATAAGAGCCTTAGGTTCCGATAAATGGTGCTCACCTGTCTTGTGTCCCTGGGTAATTCACTGTGTGTCTGTAGACCTCCCAGCCACCTGTGGCAGCATGGTATTATGAGGGATCAAAGTCATGCTGGGACTGACACCAGCAAGGAAGCCAGAGCCATCACAGAGCAGCCCTCCTCTGGAGCCGTGATATTACACACCCCGTGGCAGCTGGTGTAACTCAGAGACCTGCAGACAAATTCATTGTCAGGGTCAGGTGAAGACTGGGCACATAGCAGATCTGGCCAGTCCTGCTCTTTTTAATCAGTGAGATGTATAGTTTAGGGAAAAAGAGATAGGACTTCTGGGACAGGGTAGTAATTGTCCTTGACTATGAACATCTTATTGTTTTGGGTTTCCATTTTTCTTCTAGCACACAGACAGTAGTTGCACTAACTTGTTTCCCATTTGTGATTGTGATTTCAAGATGATGGCTTTGGAGGAGGCGGGTGTGTTGTGTGTGTGTGTGTGTGTGTCAGAGAGAGAGGGGAGACTAAGTGACTGAAATAGGCTGTTAGTTGCCTGAATGATGGCTCCTCATGGCTGAGGCTGACTTGATGCCAAGTGTTAGCAAGATTGAGAATGGGAAGGTTGGATTCTACAGCTGTTGCCATTGCCACAAACAGGCACTGAGACACTCCCTGGGGAAGAAAGCACCATTTGTCCACTTGACACTGGCTTCTGTCTTAGCCCTGTGCACATCCTCTAGGCCTTGAGTAGTGTTGGCTGTGTGGTGCTGCACCTGTGCCCAAGGCCTTCTTGTGAATCAGAAGAACCTTTGAGGTCACAGACAAAGTACTTCTTAAAACAGCAGACAAAGGCCCAGGTTGGCAGCATGTACCTAGAGGCCCCACAGGATAATTTCCAGGTCATGTTTAGTTCCAAACCCACCTAAAAAGTATGACCTATAAGACTTTCCTGTAAATGATTCCTGTGCCATCCCTCCCTTAGAAAGCTAAAGCCATTGAGCTTACATATGCAATTATGCATACTGCCGTGGGATCTGCTTCATGTTCATTATGATGGTATTCCTCAGCCGGGCGCAGTGGCTCATGCCTGTAATCCCAGCACTTTGGGAGGCCAAAGCGAGTGGATCACCTGAGGTCAGGAGTTCGAGACCAGCCTGGCCAACATGGTGAAAACCTGTCTCTACTAAAAATACAAAAATTAGCTGGGCATGGTGGTGGGCACCTATAATCCCAGCTACTCGGGAGGCTGAGGCAGGAGAATCACTTGAACCTGGGAGGCGGAGGTTGCAGTGAGCCGAGATCATGCCACTGCACTCCAGCCTGGGTGACAGAGCGAGACTCCGTCTCAAAAAATAAATAAATTAATTAACTAAAAAAATAAAAATTAAAAATTAAAAAAAATAATAAAATAAAATAAAAAAGTATTCGTCATCCTGGGGCTGCCTCCAAATGGGGGTTGTTGGAAATTCCCAGGGAATTGCAGACCTGGCACTTTGGACAGTGATTTGATGGTTAGTCGAGGTGAGTTTTCAGCTGTCAGAACGTGGAGGGAAAACGGCTTTGCTTCTGTTTCAGTCCTGAGAGTGAGCCTGGAAGAGTGACACTCAGAGCCGGATCATTTGTGGTGGCCTCGGCATCATAGAAAGCTTGCCCTTTTTCCCTCTGATGAGCTCATGATGTTGGGTGGTGTGTGTTTGTGGGGACGTTTATGGCAGGGGCTGGTTGCTTCTTTTCTTGTTCCCTTTCTTGGCTCTCTGGGATGCTGAGTGGCCCCTGGCTCTTGTATTCTCCACTGATTAGTCATGGCCAGGCAGCTGCTTCAGCCAGGGTGGAGTCCTGTGCCTTTACCCACAGGACTGCCTGTTTGTTTTGCTTTGTAGAAACTCCAAGAGGAGGAGGAGGAGAGCAACACCAGCAAAGTGCCCACTGCTGTGTCAGAGGATCATCTCTGAGATGAAGGTGGTGACAACTCAGGGAACATGAACACCCCACCTTTTCCTTCAGCACGGCTCTCACTGCCAGCACAAAGGGCTTCGCTAGAGACGTTTTTGGAGGGAACCAGCAGGACTATTTGTGGCTTGGATGGCCTATTCCTCCTAGAACCCACGTAAGAGCTTGGATGATTTAGTTGGAGAAAATTGCACCTATCACCAAATGCCCGTTTGATTCCCACCTCCACCCCCTTTTAGGTTATGGGAATTGGTGTTGGGACAGGGTGACGGAGAATTTTTGGAGTCAATCCTAGCTTGGTCTCTTGCCTTCCCTCCTTTCCTCCATCCATCATGGACAATGCTTGCAAAATTTTCACAGGAAGAAAGCTTATTCAGGATACTGACTTGAACTTTCCAGTGTCCTAAAGGCCTCTCATGAAGCCCAATTCTGAGAAGTGGCAAGCGGCTCTGCCGGGGTGATCTCCTGGGTCATTGGACTGGCTGCTCAAGTTCTGCGGGAGAGGAAGCACCACTAGAACAATTCCATCGGAACAGCTCCACCAGGACTTGTGGCCCTAAATTTTCCTGGCCTAACGGGGTCTGTCTCCAAACCCTCTTTCCTAAGAGCTGAGCAAACCAAACATCAATAAACTTGACAAAAGACTTTGTTGTGGCCATGATGGAGATACCTACACGGGAGGGCTACCTACCTAGGTGTGATGGTGCTGGGGGCTACCTTCTGAGTATATTTGTGGAGGCCCATATTTGGGAACTCTGGCAGCTTGAGTTGGGAATGGGAAGGTTCTTTTTTACAGAAGTACTTCCCCAGGGACTTCTGTGTGTCACAGTCACCTCTGATGCCTTTATCTCGATGCTGCATTGGGAATCTCAGCCATTAGCCCAAGTGCTTGTTTTATTCCAAGGCAGGGTAATCCCAGCCAACTTACTCTAACCTTTGCTGAAAACTAATCTTGATTCATTCCACTCTGACAAATCCAAAGCTGCTTCTGAGAGATAAGAGGGAAGAGATAGAAGGAAAGGTGCCCCTTGAAATGGGAATTGAGTCTGTTAGAATTAAAAGCTCATCTCACGTCTGCTGGGGACAGTATTTGCACCACCAACCCCTCTCTTCACCTGCTTTGAGCGATAATCTTTATCAGATATTCTAAACTTAAAGGGATTCCCTTTAAACCAACTCAAGCTGACCTTTCTTATCTAGCCTGCTGTTTGGCTGTACTCATGGGCTTTGATAATATCTCCTAAAAATGAGATTTTGGTAATTTCTCCTATGCATTGGGCAACTGCCATCGTGACCACTGTGCTGTCTTGCTCCATCCACTACCCTGGCCTCAGCATATAAGGGCAGCCTGTGCTGGCTGCAGTACTGTGGTGCTTGGGCCACTGCCTGAGAGGAGCCAAGTGTGTGTGTGTGTGTGTGTGTGTGTACAGATTCGAGTAATGGATGCAAGGAACGTGCTGTATGTAATAGAATAAAGAAGTTCATGCTTTTGGCAGAAGTAGTGAGTCAGTGTGGAAGAGAGGTGAGGGTGTGCTTCACTTTTTGATAAAGAGAAAGATGTTTACTCATCAACCCATCAAAAGGTATTAACACAATGTTTACCAAACCTATTACTTTATTTGAAAAACATAATTTGTGTTTTCTGTTTGTAAGATCAGACGTTTTGAGGCAATAAAAACTTCTCAGAAAGTGGTCTGCCTTATCATTTGGTGGGGCAGAGATGGCTCTTAGAAGTCCCTCAGGACTGTGACATATTCCTGAGGTCCCTGTCTCAGGTATGGGGAAGGGCTGGGCTGGGGTGGGGGAGTGTGAGGCTAGAGGAGCAGCAACTGTGGCCTTCCACAGGAGCATCTCACTGTTGCCAGACCTTACCATCTGGGAGGGATATTTTTTAAAGACAAGGCTGTAAAGGTTACTGTTTGCCTACATGGAGGGGCTGCAACTCAACATCCAACACATGACCCTGACCTCTTTCCACGCTGTGTACGCGCTGGAATGTGAGTGACTGCGGATGAGAGAGTCCACTGTTGTTCCTGGCTCTGCCTCAAAGGGTGGTTGAAATATTTGTTCTCTGATTACTTCAGCCATGCACCAGCTTGCTGTGGCTGGGGCCCACGGTTCAGTCCCAGCAGCTGCGGTCCTGCGTTACCATTTTTCTTCCTAACTGTCCAACTTCCTGTTACTCATCCCTCCCCAGTTGTGATCCCCTTGTGCATGTTACTTGAATACGCTGCTACTACCTGTGTGCTGTGCCTTTTTTCCCTAGAGAGTTCTACTGGGCCTATGGCATTCTAGCACCTTATCTATTAGCAATTCTTAGCTGAGGAACAATATTATGATTCTATTTTAAATGATCTAGGAAGGGACCCAAGCCTGGGCTGTTAAGAAATGTAATATCCATAGTGTCTGCTAAATACTCTAACTATACATCTCTTTAGATCCTTTGGGACCCTGCCTTTACTAATCTGGAATCACTTTTTTTTTTTTTGAGATGGTGTCTCGTTCTGTTGCCAGGCTGGAGCGCAATGGTGTGATCTTGGCTTACTGCAACCTCCGCCTCCCTGGTTCGAGTGATTCTCCTGTCTCAGCCTCCCCAGTAGCTGGGACTACAGGCATGTGCCACCATGCCCAGCTAATTTTTATATTTTTAGTAGAGACGGGTTTCACCATGTTGGCCAGGATGGTCTCGATCTCTTGACCTCGTGATCTGCCCGCCTCAGCCTCCCAAAGTGCTGGGATTACAGGTGTGAGCCACCACGCCCGGCCAGGGAATCACATTTCTATGACGCATGCTCAGAGGACCTAAATCATCCAATGTTTTCATGAACTCCTTTCATAAGAGGTCTTCGTGTGGATCTGCGTTCAAATGTTAACTGTCATCACTGCTTTTCTTACTGCCTCCTAACAATATAGCTGGCAAGTAAAGAAAAGATAGTTCTTACTATTGAGATGTTTTTCTAGATACAGTGTTCTGGGCATATGAGACCTGGAATTTCTGCAACCAACTTTGGTACCATAAAAGAGGTTAGCCTGAGGATGCCAGCAGACAGGTAGTGCTGAAAGAATCGTGAAGAAATGGAGCTAGTCTTGATCAAACCCTTCCTGAAGCTAATATTGTAATTTTCAGTTATATGAGCCAGTTATCTTTATTGTTTAAGCTAGTTTAAGGTAGGTTTTGTCCTTTCATCTAAAGAGCCTTAACTGATAAGAGAATTCCCAATGTATTTAAGTGTAAACATCAAGCTTCTTATCACACACTTACAAGCCGCCTGCCTCCCTTTCTGACCTTTTCTTTCACTTCCTAACTCTTCACCATGCTGTGATTATGTAGATCTTACTCCTTGAAAAATACTATTTCTACCTTCCAGTTGCCGCTCCCTCTGCTCTAACAGCCTGCTCCATATCTTAAGACATTTGACTCCTGGGCATTCAAGTCTGAGCTCAAATCCCACCTCTTAGCCTGGGCAACATAGTGAGACCCCATCTCTTCCCACCCCCAAAAATATTAGCTGGGTGTGGTGGTGCACACTTGTAGTCCCAGCTACTTGGGAAGCTGAGGCAGGAGGATCACTTGAGTCCAGGAAGTTGAGCTGCAGTGAGGTGTGATTGTGCCACTGCACTCCAACCTGGGTGACAGAGTGAAACCCTGTCTCTAAAAAACAAAAAAATCCCATCTCCCCAGGGAGGACTTTCTGATGATAATTTATGTTCCCCAGTGCCCACCCCACATTCCTTCTTGACCAAAATACCTTGTGTTTGTCAGAGTTCTTATCACTATTTGAAGTTCTTTATTCATGTATTGGCTTGTTGATTCTGTTACCTTGACTACAATGTAAGACCCACAGGGCAGGGGCATTGCTTGTGTCGTTCATTTCTCTCTTTCCCAAATGTCTGGCATGGAGAAATACTCAACAAATATTTGCTGAAACAGCAATGGCCTTTTGGATACACACACTGTGTATGAGGGTCCAGCTGGGGGAGGCCCTCTGGGTACAGTATAAGAGCAACTGTCCATTCCAGTGCATTCTCCTCGGGGTTTAGTTGTCTTCTTCCCATGTCATGCAGTTGTTTCATCTACGCTGCCTAGTTCTATTTTTTTGTCGCTGCTCTCTCAAGAATCTGTTTCTTCTTTAGGAGGAAACAAGAAAGGGCACTTAGTGTTTAGTTGTGAACGCAGAATCCTGAAGGTGCGAAAAAAGATTTGACTTCAAGAATACAAGAGGAACGAGCAAATGACAATAAGGAGCTGGAGGCAGCCAGGCTGACCTGTGTCTTGAGCTGTCCTACTCACTATGGTGTATTCAATCAGGCATAAAGCTGTGATTCTCCTAGGGCTCAGAGAAGGCAGCCGTGCTCTTGTCTTAGCAGAGGTCAAAGTACAAGGACTGATCAGAGCAGAGGGTTTTTCTATTTATTACAAAAGTTGTTACACAAATACAGCTGACCAGAAGGTCTAAAAACAGCCCAGACTCTTCCAACCCTCATGCATCTGTAGACAGAGGGAGAGCCATGGTCTTGCTCACACACAGGGGAGCCCTTCTTAGAAGAACTGCCTGTCCCTTGGAAGGTTCAGAGTCTTGGGTCCAGCAGCAGAGAGGAGCCCAACCTGCGTGGACAACCCCTTGAGGCAGCCCTTGGTCACAGCTGCTCTGGGTGGGCAGCGGGTTTAAGTTTCATAGTTCACATGTTCCCACCACACAAGTCAAATCAAGGCATGAAAATAAAAGGGAAAAAGGGGAAGGCTGGAAACGGGAATCCTGGAAAGAGGTTGCAGGTGGGGGAAGGAGACACAGTGGGTTTCTGAGGAGCTGTCAATTTCTTGACTTGGATGGAGTTATATAGTATTCACTTTAAAATTATTCTTTAAATTGTACATACATGTTATATACTTTTCTGTATGTGTATCTTTAAATTTTAAAAATTAAAAATAAAAAAGAGGCTAAAAGTGAATAAAGGGGCTGATGATGGAACAGAAAAGAAGAAATTAAAGAGGAGAGACGATGAAGGAAGAAGATGGCCAAGGCGGAAGATGATAAAGTCCCGGAGGTGGTAATGCTGGCCTCAGTTTCTCTTCTTCTGTCTGGATACTGGTTCTGCTTCTAGGTACTGGAGCCCGACTAGCATACCCAGGATGGAGAAACCTTAAATACAGAGGAAAGATTAGTGACTGACACAAATACAGCACCTTTTTTCCCTCTCTCCTGTGTCCACCCTCTGTACTAGCTCTCGAGCTGGGACAGTTCCTATAGGAGGTCTAGGGTGGTTGGATGCTTACTTGCCACCATCAGAGGGGCCAGGACGCCAATTGTGGGAGCTGCAGTTCCATAGACAAACAACTCAGAGAGGAAATGCCCCAGGGCGAGGAGGAAGGTCCAGAGTGTGATGTGATAGAGCCTACAAGGAAGCAGACAGAAATGGGAACCAAAGTTACTATTTGTTCAGAACAGAGGAAAATGATCAGACTTGATACATACAAATAAGAACCCAGGATGTGATTCAGGCTTAAAAGAAAGGACACTTGTTCCTGAGGAAGACCTGGTTATTTGATCACACCAATATTCTCATCTAGGGCAAAACTGAAGGTTTCAACTGCTAAACTGAGAGGAGAATGGTTCGGGCACCCAGAATGAATGTCCAAGTCTCAGCAAAGTGGTGAACTCAGCTACAGTAAAGCAGAGCCTGAATTATGACAATCCCAGGCAGTGTAGACAACTTTGGATCCAGCATGCTTACATATTCTATTTATCCCAATTGGTTGACTCTGCAGTCTAATCCCATCTGGCAGGCATCTGGCCACGCACTTGTTGGTGTTTATGTGATGGATGCCACAGAATGAATGGCCTCATGAGGAGTAAGGAGCAAGGTCACCTCTGGGGCTTTTAGAAATGCTCTTGAAATATACGTTGGTTACTTTGTGTTTTAGCCTAGAAAAGCAGTCACATTGAGGACATGGTGACAACCTCATGGGAAGAGAACTTGTTTTTCAGCTTTGACTATAAGGTAGAGAAGAGTCAGGCTACTAGGTGACTGACCACTTTGTTTGCTGACATCTTTTTTTCAGGTATAAAATTTTTTAAAATTATGAAATACTTCACACATTCAAAAAATTTACCAAACACTGTAATGAACATCAATGCAACCAACACCCAGCTCCCTCAGATCTTAACCTCTTGAGACTTTGTTTCAGAGACTCTTTTCTAAGAAATACAAATTTACAGAATAGAGTTAAAGCATCCTGTGTATCCTTATCCTGCTCTGAGCCTGTTCTCCCTCACCCCCACAAGTAACTGGTATCTTACATTTGATTTGTATCTCTCCTGTGCATGTTTGTATACTTTTTTTTTTTTTTTTTTTTTGAGGCAGACTCCTGCTCTGTCTCTCAGGCTGGAGTGCAGTGGCACAATCTCGGCTCACTGTAACCTCCGCCTCTTGGGTTCAAGCAATTCTCCTGCCTCAGCCTCCCAGAGTAGTTGGGACTACAGGTGCATGCCACCACGCCCAGCTAATTTTTGTATTTTTAGTAGAGATGGGGTTTTGCCATGTTGGCCAGGCTGGTCTCAAACTCCCGGCCTCAAGTGATTGATCTGCCTGCCTTGGCCTCCCAAAGTCCTGGGATTACAGGTGGGAGCCACTGTGCCTGGCCCATTTGGAAACAAGTATGTATGTGTGTTGACTTTCAGTCTCCAGTTAGGGAGGGAATAGGATCAGAATGCACATCAGAAGTGAATGGATCAAAGTCCTAGGCTAGAAAGGGCTGGAAACAGAAGTCAGCATTTGCAGCTGTCCTGTGTGGGCAGAGGGGAAAGTAAATGGTAACTGAGATAAAGATAAGTCTGGGTTAGGCCAGGCATGGTGGCTCAAGCCTATAATCCCAGCACTTTGGGAGGCCGAGGTAGGCGGATCATGAGGTCAGGAGTTCGAGATCAGCCTGGCCAACATGGGGAGACCCTGTCTCTACTAAAAATACAAAAATTAGCTGGGCGTGGAGGTATGTGCCTGTAATCCCAGCTACTAGGGAGCCTGAGGCAGAAGAATGGCTTGAACTCAGGAGGTGGAGGCTGCAAGGAACTGAGATTATACCACTGCACTCCAGCTTGGCTGACAGAGCAAGACTTTGTCTCAAAAAAAAAAAAAAAAAAGATAAGTCTGGGTTGTCTTTGCTCACTTCAAAAGCACAACAAGCAAAAGAGATATCCCTTATACTCATCAGCAATCCTTCTTCATGGTACAGGTCTTTAAATGATTATTCAACCCTCCCTTCCTCTTAGTCACCCTGAGAGGTAGAACAGGTATCTATTCTCATTTTATGGATGAAGTGGCCAAAGTGCAAGCAAGGTGAATAATGGACTTGCTACTGCAAAGCTAGTTACCAACAAAACTGGGGCCAGAACTAAACACACTGCTTCCAAAAGTATGTGTCAATCTAGGACAAGTCAACTATAGTTTCAAGTTTGGGGAAAAAAAAAAAAATAAGGTTGAAGAGATCAAAGGGCTAATAGTCCTGCTTCAAATCTCCCTTAAGTCAGTCTTTCTTTAAACTAATTGGATCTCTAATATTTAGATGTGCAAAATCAGGAATTAAAATCATGACCTCCAGGGCTGCTAAGAAGAGACTGAATCAAGATCATGTAGATAAAAGCTTGGCATAATAAGAGGAGGTCAATAAATATTACCGCCTCCTGTTTTCCCCAGATGCCAAGAGCCTGGATAAGACAGAAAAACATCTTAATGTGAAGCTGGCATTCTGACAGCCTCCGTTGGTGACCTGAACAAACTGTTTTCACCTAGATTGTGATGATGACTTGCTGGGAAGAAAGCTTGAGCCCCCTCCAGTGGCCAGAGCCGGTTACGGCTTCTGATTGCCTGCAATTGTTCCACCGTGGTCTGTGGACCACGAGTACCCAAGACAGGTAGAGTTCAGGAGCCCCAGCTTCTCTTTCACCCTGACCTGCTGATGCTGCATACACATACAACGGTTTACTTGTGGGTTCCTCTTTTTTCATGGATCGTGATTTCTGTTCATTCTTGCTTAAGGAGGAATGTGAGAAAGGTAAGTGTAGGTGGCTACTCTAAAAAGAGCACACCACTCTACTTCTTCAGTAGAAGAAAGGCTGATTCTTTCGTAAAGAAGTGGAGGGGCACGATGCAGGCCACTGGATAACGGCCTGCCAGTTTGCTATGTCAGTTCCAGAGAATTTTCAGACTTTAATGAAGACCTGTTAGGTCTATTATGTTTTCTAGGCTTGGAGGGAATGTAATCTAGGAGTATTTTGTTATCCACATTCTAAGCTAATGCATTAAAATGATTAACAGTTCCCATTACTCAAAGTAACAGGTATGCCTCACATCTGATTTCCAACAAAAGGATGCTAAAGCTCTTCCTTCCCTTACATACGTCTTGTTGTGAATGTCAATGGCACAGAGGCAGCGAATCACCGATGACAGCAGCGTCCAGATCCCAAAGGTCCGAGCTTGGAGGCCATTCACTGTGTGGCAGAAAAAAGCAAGAGTGTTGAGAAGCGGAGGTTTGGGGTTCCTTCCAAACTCCTCCTATTTCACTCGTGGTTCATGGGAGGTAGGGAGCTGGACCTGACCTCTCTGTGGCTGGCAGGATGGAGGTCCTGGTGGCAACATGGGAACTAGAAGGAATTCCAAAATGAGAACTTCTCAGATTCTCTTCGAACGTCTATAGTTGGAAGGGAAGTTCCAAGAGTGAAAACCCACAAAGAGCCCAGTTAGGCAAATAACTCCTAGATATAGTAATTTACCCCTTCTGTCCTAGAAGCCAAGACAGTCTGGATCAGGACAGGTTTTGGGGAATGTTGTAGAGACTGATCTGGAAATACAAGATGCCCAGGAGGCCAGTAGACTTTCAAGGCTGATCCGGGAGAGAACTCAGAGATACTGGGGACCAATTTAGATGCCCACATATCATCTTTAACATATGTGAGTGCTTGGGTCTCTTCCTGCATCCAGATCTATGCTGTTGGATGAAACAATACCAGGCTGGTTTCCTGTACGCATGGCAGTGGGACAAAGCACTGTTTCTTTGTTGCTTGCTGGGGGCACCCTGCTCTTGGTAGCTTTGTTCTGACATTGCTGTATTAAGTATCTTGCCCTGAAAGTATGGGTCATATTCCACCATAACAGTGGTTCTTAACTCTGGACATTTATTACAGTTAACTGAGGCAGTTTTATAAAATTACAAGGCCTGGGTACCAGACCAACTATACGTATTCTCTGGAGGAGGGTCCCAGGCATAAGTATTTTCTAGAAACTCCCTGCTTGGGTGATTTCAATGCAAAACCATTGAGCTAAGGCATCCAGTGGCTCGGGGATGCCAAAACAGTGGAAGATACTTCCTTTGCTGGTCTACTGCCTGTTGAATGAGATAACTTTTAAGGGACAAAATTGACAACTGAAAGGTCTACTAATGTTTACTTGGGCTTTAAGGAGTTTTCCAGCCTTTGGAAAACCAGACAGCTCTCCCAAATTCAGAATACTGAAGACCATTAGATAGTAGTGAGAAAAAATTCCGTATGCCAACCAAATATCTAGCATTCGCCCTGGATAGCTACCTTCTTTATAAACCAATTTGATAGCTTTTCTTATGAGAAGACTGAGGACTTTTCTCTAGTTAAGAGTACTCAACCAGCCCTAACCCGATTAGGTATGAGGTAAAATTCTGTGGGACACTTTAGAGCACTGCCACGTTCAGAAGAGTACCATGAAGGCCCCTAGATCACAAGGGAGATGGCGGCTTCAACTTCTGTGCTGGCTGAACACACACACATACACACACACACACACACATACACACAAAGTTCTGCTCAGCTATATGCCCTTAAGTCACATGACCTCTGGACTTCTTTGCCTCAACTTTAAACTCAAAGGGCTAGACCAGATGACCTCTAAAAATCTGTGAATCTATATAGGGTTCCATGACCACCTGAGGGCAGCATTTGAAGGCGAAAAGATGGAATTATTCTGCTCACTTTCCCAGGTTCTTTACTCTCATTATATTTGAGCTTTGCTTAAAATGAGCCTTAGCCTACTTAATTTCATTTTATACTCAGACACTGCAGAAAAACGAGCTAGGTCAGAGCCTGAATCTGGGTTAGCTATAAATGTGACACAGAATTGTCATCTGCTGTGAAACGGTGCTGCAGCTTAAACTACCCCACACACCAGCGTGATGAAGTACAAGCTGAAACGGACAAACACTCTCAGCAGAGAGACTCAGGAAGCCAGGAAAGGCTGCCATGGGCCTTCTTAAGTTTCATTTTGGGAGACTAACTGGAAGGGATTTTAAATATTTTCTCAGGGACTATGTCATGGGAAGACCTTGAATTAATAACTCTCCATCTGTAACATGGAATATGAGTCATGTAAGCCCTAACCTGATTCTGAAGAGGGCTTTGAGATCTATGTAAAGCTTCTTTATGGCTTTCTAGTGAGGCATCACAGAGTCACCAAGTAAGTCTATTTCCTCACTTGCCCTTATAATTTTTTTTTTTTTTAAATACGCGAATTGCTCAGGGTAGTGTAAAATGAATGAAAAGTATTCAGAGAAGCTTGGGGGGAAAAGGGTCAAGTGCTCACTACAAAGTCTATTACTCCAGTGGCTGCCAAAGGCTAGCTAAGGCAGCATCACAATTATCTGGGAAGTTTTTTAGCAGCTGGATTCCTGAGCTCCACCCAGGTTCAATAAATAGGTTTGGTGAGGGAAATGGGTACCTGTGTTTGTTGAAGTTTGCTAGGTTATTCTGATGTACAGCCTGCTTTGGGAACCACAGCATAGGGCCAGTCCTACAAAGGATGCAGAAATTCTTTGATTTCTTACCAAGGTTCGGCTTGCCAGTGTACAGCTTTTCATAGAGAAAGGTGTGGTCTCGGAAGCTCTGCAGTGTGTTCCCCATGGCTATGATGGACACCATAACCAGCCAACTTCTTAACACATTCAGGAAACGGCTCATGACTCCCCTCAAATGTGGGAGGGCTTTTTGCCTTGGAAACAAAGGCAGAGGACATGAGACAATGAGGGCCAGTCTATGTTAACCATAAGCAGGAACGGAGGAAGAATGAAGCAGGCCAAAAAAAGATATTCAGTCACACTAATAGTGGTGAATGAACAGTATACTTTGCAATAAGTGGCACAGTACTTGTCTTTGTCTAAGCAATTTCTCCAAAATATTACCCTGAATCAGAGCTCCTTTTTCTGGGTTGGAATCAGTCCTCCATCTTTACTTCCATAGCTTCACGTTTTCATGCCGTTCCTTTGTAATGCAAGTAGTTCAAAGGTGATTATAACTATACTCACAGACACCTGCCAGGCTATTGATGACAGATTCTTCCAAGCCTATGGAACTTTATACATTTGAGTGGGACTTACGGTGTGAGGTCACTATTTACATCCCTAGGTTTTCTGGACGCTGGTTCTCAGGTATACCATGCTCCATAAACTAGAAGAACAATCTAAAAGTTAAAAATAAACTGCTGTGTGTCAACTCAAAATAAAATCCTAAGCCCACCACGGACTGAACAGAGGCCCTCTTGGCCTAGGGGACCCCAGAAAAATCCTAAAACTGAGCCCCTGGCCATGACGAGATGGGAGGTCTGACATGCCCTGTTATATCCCTTCCTTTTTCAGGTTTAGAGACAGCAACTTACCAGCATTAAAGTTAAAATAGAGATCATAAGAATGACAGAACAGATTCGTTGTGCAATAAGGTACCAAATTATAAACAAGACCTAAGGCCATGCCAGGCAAGGGTTAAGTCACGCACTCCCACATTTAAAGAATAAAACTTATATTCTGCCACAAGGTTTTTTTTTCTCCAGCAGCTAGACAAGCACTGGCTTGAGATAGGCAATATTAAAACAATTATAGCTCATCTAGCTCACAGAGGCTGACTCCATGACCCCTATTCCACCAGCTATAACTACACCTTTGATTGGACAAGAGACTGATTTCAGTAACTTTCTCCAGATAAGATCACCAACTGTGGACTGCTCCTGGCCAGTATAGCAAGATCACACACTTGAGTGTCTTGGTGTCCTGAAAAGACTTTTTGATGCATAGAGCCTAGGTGTGATAGACTTAAATGTTAGGTCTCTACTCCAAAGTGAACAGGGGTCATATGTGGTTACACATGATTGTTCAATATGCACGTGTCAGGACCACCTTCAGGAATATTCATAGTTCCTCCTGTAAGCTGTTGAACATGTATGTTTAGCCAACCTGTTCAGCATAAAGCTCTACCCCAAACCCATCTCCTTCAAAGCACCTGTCTCTGATCTTAGTGGGAGGCACTCTTCCCTGTTGGGTGGCTGTAACCCTTTGCAAGAGATAAAGCCTCTTTTCTTTTTCCACATTTATAAATTGTGCGTGTTTAAGTTAACATGTGACTTTAGGACTAGTAAGAAAATTATATAGTGAAGGAAACAGCAATCTTGGTGTTGGGCTGCAAGATAATAACAGGTTTCAGTCATTGAGCACTTACACCATGAACTGTGCCAAGCACCTAACACATATTACCATTTAATCTTCACAATGAGGTAGGCAGGCACTATTAATATTTGCATCTTACAGATGAGGGCTGGAACGGAGAGGTTAAACAAGTTTCTTTAGGTCACGCAGCAAAGTTGGCAGAGTTGAGATAAGAATCATAGTCTGTTGGACTGCTGCAGTGCTACCTCACTGTTTGAGACTATTTTAATGAAGTTCCCATTTTTTGATAAAGAAAAGCATACCATATCCTCTTCTGTCTTCAAGTTGTATAGAAAATACAATTAGATTACATACTTTTTATTTTTTAATTTATTATTATTATTATTATTATTTTGAGACAGGGTCTTGCTCTGTCACACAGGCTGGAGTGCAGTGGCATGGTCATGGCTCATTGCAGCCTCGAAATCAAAGGCTTAAGTGATTTTCTCACCTCAACCTCTCCACTTGGGCTCAAGTGATCCACTCACCTTGGCCTTGCCTCCCAAAGTGCTGGGATTACAGGTGTGAGCTACAGCACCCAGCCTTTTTTTTTTTTTTTTAAGGCTTAGATCAACTCTTGTTGAGTAGTAATTTCAGTTAGTCTGATTTAAATAAAACCAAAATAGATAAATAATCTAATAATGGAATGACTTTTTCCCATCCTCATTATTATTTTCTCAGTCCATGGTTTATCTGTTGTCAGGTTAACCTCTTGGGCCTGAAGTGGTAATAAACTAACAGGTTTTCTTTGTCCCTTTGGCAATATAAATTTCGGTATTGTTCTATGCTACCCAGTGAGATAGATATTACAGTCAGCAATGGTCCAAGGCAGTGTGAAACACCCCCCCCCCAAAAAAAAAAGCAATAAAGAGATCTGGAGAAGGAAGGGTGAATTGATGAGCCCTTCAGGGAGAGCTGATCACAAAGGTGGTCTCTGTCCAAGACTGAGGATCTACTGGATATCACAGGCCATTATCACTTGGGCCAAGATCCACCTATCCTCTTTATTTTCTCACCCTCTCTCAAGAGGAGACTCCTCCGGGGTTTAGAAAAGCTGCACCTCTCCACTTTTCTGCACAAGTACGCCTTCCATTTCACAGAAGCTCTTAGAAATCCCAACAGATAGCTGATGAGGACAGAATCTGAGTACTTCTGAATTGCTCTGCCAATTTCTCAACCTAATTTCCCTAAAGCTTTAGGGCCTCATAGAGTGTATAGAACATCTATTTCCAAATTTTGTCCTGGCCCTGGCCCAGCCCAGCCAAGCCCAACCCAGCCCAGCCCAGCATAGGTGTGCTGTTAAAACTTAATCAGGAGAGAGGGATTCTTATCTTGGCCCTACCACTCAGTAGCTGTGTGACCCTGGGCAAGTCATTTACACTTTTCAGTCTCGGTTTCCTCATCTGCAAAATGGAGATAGAAATATCAACCCGAAGGGTTATTATAAGAATCATATGAGAAAAAGTGAAGGCTCTTTGTACAGTGCTAGGCTTATAGTGGCTGTTCATTCGCTCATCCATTCCTTCTTTCCTTGAATTCACCAGCCTTCTCCATCTTCCTAGCTCCCCCTTGTCATCGCCTCTCGAACCCTTTTCCCCCCAGAAGGTTGCCTTCCAGGTATCTTCCTTCCATCTCACCTCTATTTTTCCAGATTCTCCGATCCTCTCAATCAGAAGCAACACAGACACTTACATCCCTCTTCTCCCCCATATTCTCCTTACCTGGCGACCGGACCCCCAGCACAGCAGTGGCAGCAGCAGCCGCCGCAAACAAGCTCCCCCAGAACAGCTCCAGCTCGGAGTCCACCTGAGCCATTTGCCCCCACCCCCTCCCTCAGCCCTGCTCCAGGATTGGGTCGTTTCCTTTAGTCCTCTCTCTGATTGGCTGTCCCGGTTTTGCCCGAGCAGGAGATGGGGAGTGAACCCCTTTACTGCCAATCAGCGGTTGCCGCTGCCTAAGCCTCTCCCCAGGTACGCCGCTCACGCCGTAAACCCTCCTGTTGGACTTAGCGGAACTCCGGGTTTGGATCAACCTCTTAGGGGCGGAGAAAAAAACAGCGGAAAAAAAAAAAAGAAGACTCTTTCTGCTGAGGGCAGGGCTCTGCGCCCGCGCTGCGCGGCGGTGACGACATTCGCCCGCGTCCGCAGCTGAGCGTTATCAGCGCCTGCGCAGTGGCTCCCAGCGGGCGGTTGCTTGTTGGTTGTTGTAGTAACCGGGGAAGCGCCGTCGGCGGCTGCCCTGAGGCTTGCTGGGGAAGGAAGAGGGAGGTAGGCGCAGAGCGTGGTCCACGCCTACTCGCCCCGAGCCATGGGAAGATGAGACAGGTAAACGCCTGCTCCGGCGCGCATCCCTACCCTAGGGAGGAGCGTTCCCGGGTCCAGGCTGGAGCTGGCCGCCGCACTTCCCGCTCAGAGCCCGGGAGTAGCTGTTGGCTTCCGGGCGCGCCGCGTTGATTCGCGGCAGCGGGGTCGTCCTGTCCTTTCCGGGGGGAACATCTGCGGACCTCCGTGGAATTGGGGTGAGCTGGGTTTGGGGCTGAGAAGCAGATTCCTTTAGGGCGAGGAGTGTCCTTAGGCTAGTGTCTTTAATCTTCCGATCGACCTGTTTCTCCCTGCTGTGCAAGCAGCCTAGGAAAGGTTGGCATCCCTTCCCGTTTAGAGGTTTTGTTTAAACTTAAAGGACTTCCCAACATTTTGGGAAAGATTAAGAAATCCCCTTGAGAATCCCCTGAAGAAAGCCATTGAAGTCGTTAGACATTGCCCATTGCGCCGAAGATCATTATCGGGGTCGTTTTTTTTTTGTTTTTTGTCTGATTTACAGTCTCATCGTATTTATGAATGTATGGAAAAGTTAAGAAGGATTGACAGCAAGTAATTATCGCTGAGTAATGGGATTATGGTCATTTAAACATATTCCTTTTCTTTATTTGTAGTTCCTATTTCTTCTTCTGACACACACAACGAACATGTACTTTTTTACTTTGGAAAAAATATTTTAAGTTAGAAATGCAGTGTTGGAAATTTCCCAATTTTATTGTATATTTGAGAGTCATATCAAAGTTTGTGATTTTTAGTAAGGAAGAATAATTTTTAAGAGTGGAAGGGCATTCCCCCCTCCCCCCCAACTATTTATATGGACCTTTGATTCAAGAGAATATATTCATCTTTCGGTTCATTGTTGAATTTATTTTACGGGAAACATGATGGCATCTTGTCAGAGTGCTTGTCATAGAGCCTAAATAAATATTTTCAACTTGTTTTTTTTTTTTTTTTTTTTTTTTTTGTGAGACGGAGTTTTCGCTCTTGTTGCCCAGGCTGGAGTGCAATGGCGCGATCTTGGCTCACCGCAACCTCCGCCTCCCAGGTTCAAGCGATTCTCCTGCCTAAGCCTCCTGAGTATCTGGGATTACAGGAATGAGCCAACACACCGGCTAATTTTTTGTATTTTTTTTTTTTTTTTTTTTTAGTAAAGATGGGGTTTCTCCATGTTGATCAGGCCGATCTCGAACTCCCAACCTCAGGTGATCCGCCCGCCTTGGCCTCCCAAAGTGCTGGGATTACAGGTGTGAGCCACCCTGCCCGACCTGCAAGGGTCTTAAACCTTGAGTTTTTATTTATTTATTTTTAACCCAGGCCAGGTTTGTCTAGCAAGGAATATACGTTTTAGGGAATCAGTCACCTGCCTCAGACTGCCCTGAAAGTGAAGAGTCTATCCTTTTGGTGCATATTCGATTTAGTAAATAATGAGAAACTCAAACTTAGTAACAGCTCTTCAGATATATAGAGCACAGACAGTATGTTTGAAAAAAATCTTGATTTTTGTGGCATATCGAGGCACTGTTATGGAAGATAAACTTATAGAGGTTGAGCACTATTGAGGAATATAGTCATTCTCATTACTTAGATTACCAGCAATAACCAATAAATAGACAACTGCATTGTGTTTCAGGTCAGTTGATCTGATCAAGTTGATTTCCTGCAGGAATTTGTGCCATCCAAATTAGGCTTGATCCAGTGAATCTGCTAGGAAAGGTCTCTGAGGCCCCCGTCTGCTGACTGCATGACAAACCCTAAAGGAAATGCCAGTCGTGATGGCCCGGGACCTGGAGGAAACAGCATCATCCTCAGAGGATGAGGAGGTCATAAGTCAAGAGTAAGTAATAGCAAGCCTGCTTTTGACCTGTGCTTTAGACTCTTTTACTTATATGCTCTTATATACTCTTCTCTTTTACCTATATACTCTTTTTTCTAGTGTCATTCCTTGGGGATTATCTAACTCCGGTTTTAGCTTCTATCCATAATGTCATTTAAGGTCTTGTTATTCATTCCCAATCAGCTATGAGAAATGAGATAAGGCTCTCTTTCTGGGCTCGTAAACGAACATCAGCTCTAAATGTTGTGAAATGCAGGTAGTAGCTCTTGGTGAATGAACTCTTGCTCAGAGCTCCCAACATAGAAGATTTTGAAATGTTTCAGTATTGAAGAAAAGCATGTCCAAACTCTGTGACACTAGTTACGTTTGCTAATTTTCTCGAAAGCCTTTACAATGATAAAATGGTGGTAATATAGAGAGGTCAGGTAACTTACCATAGTAACTCTGAGACAGGATGTTAGAGTTCTATGGCCTGTGCTGCGTCAATTGAACCACATTGCTTTCCTGAGTTCTTTTAGTTAAGAGTGCAGTTTCATGATTACTGGATCATCACAATAAGAATGAATGATAATAGCCAGGCGTGTTGGCTTATGCCTATAATTCCAGCACTTCGGGTAGCCTAAGTGAGTAGATCACCTGAGGTCAGGAATTCAAGACCATCCTGGCCAACATGGTGAAACCCCATCTCTACTAAAAAAACAAAAATTAGCTGGGTGTGGTGGTGGGTGTCTGTAATCTCAGCTACTTGGGAGGCTGAGGCAGGAGAATGGCTTGAACCCAGGAGGTGGAGGTTGCAGTGAGCTGAGATTGTACCACTGCATTCCAGCCCAGCTGACAAGAGCGAACCTCCATCTCAAAAAAAAAAAAAGAAAGAATGATAATGATAAATATAGCTACTACAGATGATGATAAAGGCTTTATCTTATCTATATCTTATATATTTTTAAATCTGAAGATGTTATTATTTACACTTTTTTAAACTCAGGAAATTTTTTTCACTTTTTTTCCACTTTTTTTAATCGGGAAATTTCCTCAGTGATGCATCGAGCGTAAATGATGCCTTGAGATTTGGGCTTAGCTTTTCTGGATTTTGATCACTTTGCTCTTTTGCCTCCTTTAATTATTACTTGACACAGAGTAAAGAGAGAATCTGGTTTAAAGGTAAAATTCATTTTTAAGAGTCTCCCTGAGTCCCTTTGGATATGTGTGTACTGTGTAACCTGAAAAATAGAGATAATATCTCCCAGACTATTGTGTAGGGGTCTAGTTAGACTCAAATAGAATAATGTATGTGAAATTACTTTGTAAGTGCCATACAAATGTAAGGCATCATTCTTATTGGTTTTAATATTGAATTTATGGTGGGCTTCTTAGAAGATTACTTGTTTTTGTAATTTGAAGAAAATTGTTGAAGCATTAAGAAAGCTTTGAGGAAACATTTCTTATCAGTGTTAGGTCATAGAAACGAATAGAGATTTGAAAGTATATTTGGGTCATTCTTGTTCAGGATAATTAAAGGGATAATTCCCTCTGGTTACTTTGTCTTTTTCTGACTTTGCTTTCAGTGTGCTGCCTCTTACCCATTTTGTAAAACTTTTAACTTCTGCTGCAAGTATCAGTCTTTCCCCTTTATAAAAGTTGCTCTTTTACTCCAGTACTGTCTCTCTTATTAGTGGGCTTACAGATTGGGCCTGACAAATGTTAGATTGAACTCTATGAAACTGCCATTTTGGTAGGTCAGAAACAGTCAAATACTGACGATTGCAGGTAGTTTGACCTAATATTATAGTAGGTACTTAGTAAATTCTTGCTGACTGAATAACAAAATGAAGGAATAAATGAAGGCTTTATCCTTTACGTTACCTTAGATCAGAGTTGTTAACTTTTTTATGACATGGATTCCTTACCAGAATAATATTTTTAAGGCTTAAAATAAAATACATATCATTACAAAGAGTACTAATTACATTCAAATGCAGTTATTAAAACACATTTGTAACATAGTAATATGTGCTGTTTTACTAATACATTAAATAAGATCATTTAAAATCTGGGAAAGTTAAATTTTGTTTTCTAAAGACAACAACATGAAGTCTGTTTTTGTTTAGTTTGTGTAAGATCAGTACAATTGATTAACAATTGTGGATGGAGGGTACTGGGAAGCAGCATAGATGTCTGGGCCACCAGTATGAGGTGTCATCATTTAGTGACTGAATGATTATTAGGAGGAGAGTTGCCCAGTTGTTGTCCAGCCTCATCATGCTAGCATTTAGATAGAAAGACCATGATCACATGTGATCTAGGGGTGAGTCTTAAACTACTATAACTTAGAAGTAGTGACAAATGTAATATTTTGAGATACCTACAACACCTGTAATAAGGTATAAAAATACCTGTAATTGGCCAGGCGTAAACCAGCACTTTGGGAGGCCGAGGTGGGCAGATCACTTGTAGTCAGGAGTTCAAGACCAGCCTAGCCAATATGGTGAAACCCCCTCTCTACTAAAATACAAAAATTAGCTGGTGTGATTGTGAGCGGCTGTAATCCCAGCTACCTGGGAGGCTGAGGCAGGATAATCGCTTGAACCTGGGAGGCAGAGGTTGCAGTGAGCCGAGATCGCGCCACTGTGCTCCAGCCTGGATGACAGATTGAGATTCCATCTCAAACAAAACAAAACAAAACAAAAAAACCCCTGTAATTTTAGATGACGTCAAAGGCACAGATAATGCTAATATTACCATGGTTCATTGCCTATATTCATAATTAAGAAATACTGAATTTCTAGTAAAAGTTAGTGAAAATAAAGGTATAATTTTCCCCCTTCTCCCATCCAAATTTATGGACCACTTCTTCCTTTCAGACTCCTACTGTTGATTTTTAACTGTTAATCTTGTTTCATCAGCTTATGTCTTGTCTATCAGACACTTATTTTTTACATTAGGAAGCTTAAATCAATCTTATTCACACCTGAAGCAGTAGGCTTACATTTTAAAAGTTGATTTAGAAGTTTGAAGGCCGTAGATCATCTCAAGATGTTGACTTGATCCAAAGATGTATATCCATGGACATCTGTTAGATCTGCTCAGATCCTTAGGCTGTGTGAAAATACAAATTCCTTGCAATCCTGGACTTCAGGAATAGAAACTGTCCAGGCAGTCCTTGTTTTGCATGGTATTATTTCAAATAGAAAATGTAAAGAGGCTATTTTTCTATATTTTGCTTGGGGATCCCAAATACAACTCTGTATATAGATATAGAAACTTTCATATAAGAACGTGATGTAAGATTTCTTTGGTCACTGAAAAAATGTCAACTTTAATTGCTATTGTAAAAGGCAGTTAAAAATATCATTAACAATCAGTTATAAAGTGGGTGCTATAGGAGTTCAGAGAAGGAGGTATCGTAATGGGCTGAAGGAGCTGGGGAAGGCTGCCTGAAGGTGCTGAGATTTCAGGTAGGCCTTGGAGAGTGGGCTTAGATAAGCAGAAGTGGGGAAGGCATTTCTAATAGGGGTAATGGTATGAAGACAGCCTGGAAGCAAGAATGCAAAAGCTGCTCACAGCTCCATCTTTGAGTTATGTAGGCTGGGTCCCAGGAGTGAATGACGTCTATTTCTCATGAAATTATTCCCAGAACACCAAAATGTTTTTAGGCTTTCAATAAAGTGAATCATAAAACTGATCTGCTTTGGTGATTATTCAAATCCTGTGTTTTTCATGCCTATGAAAGTGGATATTAATATATACCAGTTTCTGATGTGAATGAAAATGTGAAGTCCCAATTTTCAGTTTCCTAATCATTCTGAATTTTTTTCTTTTAGCGCCACTTGGTGGGAATATGTTTTTCATGACAATTTCGCATATTCCTTTTTTTTTTTTTTTTTTTTTTTTTTTTAAGCTAACCTTACTGTTTACTCTCTCTTTTATCTTTCTATAGGTTGGAAATGAAAAGATTTCTCTGTTAGAGACCTGGCTTTCTACAGATAGTACAGTTAGGGCCTGGGCTCTTCTCAGCTCTGTACCTGTTAATTGTGTTCCCCTTGTCAGGCATTTTTAAATTGGAACAGCAATCCATTGTTTGTAAATGCTAAGGCATAGTGGTGCCAGTTGGTAGCTAGTGCTAGATTGACAGAGGACTTTGGATAGTTTCCAGAGTTCCTGTCTGAGACTTTGTAGTTTAGGCTGCCAGTGTTTTTTCTCTACTTGCTGATTTAGAAATGTAGTGGAAAAATGAAGGTTGGAAGAGATCATAGGAATCGCCTGGCTTCATGCCCACATTTTACAGGTGTTAACGATGAAGAAGCAAGCAAGCTACGAAAAAATCCTTCTTGCTAAAAAAGGTACCCTATCAACACCGTTTCTCACAAGTGGGTACTGTCACCAAGTCAAAGAACAAGAATAATAAGCATCCACATGCCATTTCTAGAAAACAGGGAATGAACTAGGTATGCTGTTCTTTGCTTTCTTCACTAGAAAGCAGTTGGTAGCTTGTCCCAAGTCTAAAGACTGCCTCACTCCTAAGATTGGGCACCTGACAGACTGTGCGTTCAGAGTGTGAATCTTTTTATCTTTTTTTTTTTTTTAAATCGAGATGGAGTCTTGCTCTGTTGGCAGGTTGGAGTGCAGTGGCACAATCTTGGCTCACTGCAACCTCCACCTCTCAGGTTCAACTGATTCTCCTGCCTCAGCCTCCTTAGTAACTGGGACTACAGTCACATGCCACCACACCCAGCTAATTTTTGTATTTTTAGTAGAGACGGGGTTTCACCATGTTGGCCAGGATGGTCTCGATCTCTTGACCTCGTGATCTGCCTGCCTCGGCCTCCCAAAGTGCTGGGATTACAGGCGTGAGCCACCGTGCCCAGCCCAAGTGTGGATCTTTTTAAAGTTGGATTGGGAGGGGCTGACTTGGCCCTGAGATTTGTGGTATGACCTTTGTTAAGGGATGTGGTTATGTGAGTTTTTAAGAGTCGAGTGAATCTTGGCCAACTGGATTGTATTGCATTTAAGGAATTGATCAGTTTAAGTTCCCAAATAATTGAATTCAAGGTATCCAATATATAGAACTTTGCTGAAATGCGATTAGGGAAGCAAATAGTAGAAAGAATACAGATGCTGGGTTCAAATACCTCATCCCTTACTTAACCAGCTGTATGACCTTAGGCAGGTTACTTAACCTTTCTGAGACAGTTTTTCTTTAGTTCATAGTATGGGCAAGGGGATTAAGTGACATATGAAGCTCTTAGTTTAAATCCTGGCACATAGTAGGTACTCAGTTCATTTAATTTTATTTCTCTTCCTACCTCCCTGCCCAAATGAGGGTGAAGATTTTCCTAATCTGTGAATAAATATTCATCAGCCTAAAATTAAGCTGAGATTTCCTGAGGATAGGGAAAAAGAATAAAGTCAGAGGTCTTTTTCTCCCCTGTGGTTTTATACTGGAGGAAAATATATGTTGTTCCATTTAGCATGGGTTTCCTTTAAAATACGTGATTTTAATTGGGATACTTGTATTCAGAGTTCCTAGTTCAGAATCTTAGGATGCATCATCAAATTAGCTTGAAAATGGACTATGGCATGTAAAAGGAGTATGTAAATTATTGTGAACTCATCAGTCAGGATTCTTGATGTGTGCAAAGGATTACAACATAATCCAAATGGTCGTAAGTAATAAAGAGAATATGTTCACTCATTCAGGCATATCTTGATTCTGAAACTCCCACTTTAACGCCCAGGATCTCTTCAGTCAACCTCCTGCTGACTTCCTCATTCACCAACAGCTACAAGCTCTTCCCTCAAGGTCACAAAATGGTTGTTGACGTTCCAGACTTCTCATTCTCATCCTATACCATCAAGAAGAAGACAGGCTGTCATCTGTAGCCGTTACAGAAGAGAAAGAAACCATTGCTTTTTCAGAGTCTCAGAACATGTCTCCTTAAACTCATGGGCTCCAATTGGTTTATGTGCCTATCTCTGAACCACTAACTATACTGAATGATGAAATATCTTGATTGGCTGAAACCAATCAAGGCCCATCCCTGGACCAGAAATAGAGTTAATTTTAAACACACAGCTAAGAATGGGAGATGTGATTTCCCACAGGATATTTGGGATTTGTATTTCAGAAGGAAGGGGAAACTTGCTAAGCAACAAACCATAGTAATCTGCATCAGCAGTTAGTTCGGATTTTGAGCTGTAAATTAATGAAGGCTTTGTTGTCATTATAGGGATCATCCATGCATCATGTGGACTGGTGGCTGTAGGAGAATTCCAGTTTTGGTATTCCATGCCGACGCTATTCTTACAAAGGACAACAATATTAGAGTAATTGGAGGTGGGTATAACCTCTCCCACAGAGGACGGAGCTGGGCATGGCCCGGACATCCTTGTCTTAAAGAAGTTGATATGACATATATATAGGGAAAGGGCCTTGGCTGTGAGAAAAATCAATTGAGTTGTTATACTTCAAATATTATAATTTCTTAAATTGTTTTCTGCTTACGTTTTTCCTCTGATTTTTTTCCCTGGAATAATGTGTGCATGTGTTTATTTTTTTTATTGTGGTAAAATATGCATAACAAAATTTACCATTTTAGAGTGTACAAGTCATTGTTTTTTAGTACATTCACAATGTTGTGCAGCCATCACCACTGTCTAGTTCCAGAACATTTTCATCATCCCCAAAGTACAGCAGATACCCATTAAGCAGGTATCCCCAGCCCCCATACCACCAGTCCCTGGCAACCACTCATCTGTTTTCTGTTTTTATAGGTTCACATATTCTAGATGTTTTATATAAATGGAGTCATGTGATATATGGCCTTTTTTGGTGGGCTTCTTTTCACTTAGCATAATGTTTTCGAGATTCATCCATGTTGGAGTATATATCAGTCCTTCATTCCTTCTTATAGCTGAATAACATTCCATTGTATATGCTAATGAATGCATTCCAATGATAAACCACATTTTGTTTATCCAGTCATCAGTTGATGTACATTTTTTTGTTTCCACCTTTTTAAAAATTTTTATTTTTAAAATTTATTTATTTTTTAGATACAGGGTCTCACTGTGTTGCCTATGTTGGTCTCAAACTCCTGGCCTTAAGCAATCCTGCCTTGGTTACATGCATGAGCCACTGTGCCTGGCCTGTTTCCACTTTTTGTCTGTTGTGACTTGTGCTTCTATGAATGTTCATGGAAAAGTTGTTTGGACACCTATCTTCATTCTTTGGGGTATACCCAGGAATGGAATTGCTAGGTCATATGGTAATTCTGTGTTTAACTTACTCCGTGTCAAACTGTTTTCCATAGCAGCTGCACCATTTAAATTCCCATCAACAATATATAGGGGTTCCAGTTTCTCCACATCCTCACTAACATTTGTTATTTTCTGTTTCTTAGATTATAGCCATACCAGTGAATGTGATGTGGTATCTGGCTGTGGTTTTGATTTGCATTTCCTTAATGAGTAATGACATTGAATATCTTTTTATGTACTTTTTGGCCATTTCTGTGTTTTCTTTGGAGAAAGGCCTATTCAAGTCCTTTGTACATTTTAAAAATTGGATTGCCTTTATTGTTGTTGAATTATAAGAGTTTTGTATGTTATGGATGTTAGACAACATATATATTTTACAAATATTCTTACTCTGTGAATTGTCTTTCACTCTCTTGTTAAAGTTCTTTCATGAGCAAAAGTTTTTTTGTTTTGATGATACCCATTTTCTTTTGTTGCTTATATTCTTTGTGTCATATCTAAGAAACCATTGCCTAACCCAAGGTCGTGATCCCTGTGCTTTTTTCTAAGAGTTTTTTAGTTTAAGCTCTTATATTTAGAGCTAAATAGTCTTTGATCCATTTTGAGTTAATTTTTTAATGTAGAGTTAGGTAAGGATTCACCTTCATTCATTTGCATTTGGATATCCAGTTGTCTCAGCACAATTAGTTGAAGAGACTGTTCTTTTCCCCACTGAATGGTCTTGGCACTATTGTCGAAAGTCAGTAGACCACAGATGTATGGGTTTACTTATAGACTTTTACTATTTCATTGAACTATACATTTATCCTTATGCTAGTAACACACTCTTTTGATTACCATACCTTTGTATTAAGTTTTGAAATTGAGATTGTAAGTCCTCTAATATAGTTCTTTTTCAAGATCTCTGGCCATTCAGGGTCCCTTGCAATTCCATATGAATGTTAGAATCAACTTTTCCATTTCTTCAAAAATGGCTGTTGGAATGTTGATAGGGAGTACATTGAATCTATAATCACTTCTGAGGGTGTTGCCATCTTAATGATGTTAAGTCTTCTATGAACCTGGGATGTCTTTCCAATTTTTTGGGCTTCTTTAATTACTTTCATCACAGTTTTATAGTTTTCTGTGCACAACTGTTGTACCCTCTTCGTTAAATTTATTCCTAAATATTTTGTTCTTTTTGATGTTATTGTAAATAGAATTGTTTTCTCAATTTCATTTTTGGGTTATTTACTGCTAGTATATAGAAATATAACTGAATTCTGTATATTGATCTTGTATCCTGCACTCATTTATTAGCTCTAATAGTTTTTGTGTTTAGGTTTGTCTGCATATAATATGTTATCTGCACATAGAGAGAATTTTAGTTCTTCTGTCCAACCTGGATGCCTTTTATTTCTTTTTCTTCCCTAATTATTCTGGCTAGAATTTCTAGTACAATGCTGAATAGAAAGAGGGCATCTTTGTCTTGTTTTTGAGCATAGGAAGAAAGCTTTCTGTTTTCTATGTGTATGATATTAGCTGTGGGTTTTTCATAAATGTCTTTTGTCATGTTGAGAAGGTTTGCTTCTATTCCTAGTTTGTTGTGTGTTTTTATCATGAAAAGGTGTTAGTCAAATGCTTTTTCCACATCAACTGAAATGCTATTTCCCCCTTCATCCTGTTAATGTGGTACATTACATTGAGGGACTTTTTGTATTGAATCTCCCTTATATTCCTGAGATAAATCCCACTTTGTCAGAGTGTATAATTGCTAGTATTTTATTTTATTTTTTTTAAGATGCAGTCTTGTTCTGTCACCCACACTGGAGTGCAGTGGTGCAATCTCAGCTCACTGCAACCTCCACCTCCCGGGTTCAAGCAATTCTCTGCCTCAGCCTCCCGAGTAGCTGGGATTATAGGTGTGTGCCACCACGCCTGGGTATTTTTAGTAGAGATGGGGTTTCACCATGTTGGCCAGGCTGGTTTTGAACTCCTGACCTCATGATCCACTCGCCTCAGCCTCCCAGAGTGCTGGGATTATAGGCATGAGCCACTGCCCCTGGCCTAATTGCTAGTATTTTGTTGAACTTTTATAGTTTTCTTCTGATGCCTTTGTCTGGCCTCATAGAATGGGTTCCCTTCAACCTCTGCTTGTTGTAGGTCTATTCATATTTCCTATTTCTTCTTGAGTCAGTTTTGGTAGTTTATGTGTTTCTAAGTATTTGTCCATTTCATTTAGCTTATCTAACTTGTTTGCATACAATTGTTCATAGTATTCTTTTATAATCCTTTTATTTTCTGTAAGGTCTGTAATAATGTCCCCACTTTCACTTATTTCAGTCTTTTCTCTTTTTTCCTTAGTCTAGCTAGAGGTTTGTCAATTTCATTGATCATTTTTATTTTATTCTTTTTTAGCAACAAAGTCTCACTCTGTCACCCATGCTGGAGTGCAGTGGTGCAATGCTAGCTAACTGCAGCCTCAAACTTCTGGGCTCAAGTGGTCCTCCTGCCCCAGCCTCCTGAGTAGCTAGGTCTGTGGGTATACATCACCATGGCTAGCTAATTTAAAAAAAAAAAAATAGCTTTTTGTAGAGATGAGGGGGGTCTCACTATGTTGCCCAGGCTGGTCTTGAACTCCTGGCCTCAAGCAGTCCTCCCAGCTCAGTCTCCTAAAGTGTGGGGATTATAGGTATGAGAATTTGCACCTGGCTTTGTTGATAATTTTAAAGACCCAACTTTAAAAATCCACCTTTTGCTTTCTCTTGTTTTCTGCATTGTTTGTATATTATCAATTTCACTTATCTCAGTGCCTCTTGGATTTTAAGCAGTGTTCTGAGCCCTGGTGTTAGTCTGTAGCCATCTTCAAAGGTTATAACACTGTGGATCAGAACTATCTTGTGGTATAGTGGAAAGAGTGTACACTTGGGTTCTCAGCCATTGGTTCAAATCCCAGCTTTGGCACTTCTTAGCTGTGAGTCTTGAGCAAGTGACTTAGACTCTCTTAACCAGTTTCATTATTAGTAAAATCTTAACTAGTTTCATTATTAGTAAAATTATTAGTAAAACAGAGAGAATATGATATTGTGAGGATTACATGAGATCATTTAATGTCTGACACATAATAGGCGCTCAGGACTTGGGTTGCTTATTTTACTGATTGAATAAGATCTGTTCTACTTATAAATGACTTTTGTCTTGTCTCTTAATAGGTCAGGAGTTCAGAGGACTGTTAGCGTTGCTTCTGGGATGTGAATCCTCCTTCCTCCCCAAGGATCCTTGTGTTCTAATCCCCTCAGCAAGTTGCTAGGTTACCATTTAAAGGGATGTGGTTCATTCATATTCTCTGAAGGCTGAGTAACTGAAGACCCCTTGTTGAGAAACTCCCTCTAAATATGATTTGAGCCAAAATTTTAAAGGTGGATAAAAACAAATATTTCCCCCAAACATACTTCTTTTGGTCTGTTGGTCACATAAAGTAATCGATGTATTCTATGACAATAGGCAGACCATTCTTTTTTAGAATACCTAACATTTATTGGAAAATAATATCAATGTCATCTATTTAAGCAATTACTATTTTTTAGGATCCATAAGTCTTCTTCTTTACACATTCCTGTGATTAAAGAAAAAGCCGCTGAACTTTTCTCAAATTCTGTGTTTTTGAGTTTTCTGTATCTTTCCTAGTTCCTTGTGGCTTAATAATTTTCTTCACCTTCCTTAATGAAAATAACAATTTGAATGACTTTTACTAGTTGCTGCTTCAATTTTCTGCATTGTTAAATACTCTCAGTCTGTAACTTTTTTTTTTCTTTTTGGCTCTCTTAAATAGCTGACACAGATCTGTTCAGATCATAAGCCTGTGGTTAAATCCCCCTGAGAAGTGTATCTGGGGCAATAGTTACCTTCTGTTGATCTCATCGTGTTAGATGCCAGCTTTGTTTTTTCTCTTTATGACATGTTTCATTGAATTCACTATTAATGTTTTGTTTTTGGTACAATGTGATTTCTCATGTTTTATTTGTGAAATATTCTAGGAATGTGGCTTTTTTTTCATTATAACCTTGTTTTTTTCCCCAAATTGTGTGTACTTTAAATGTGTAAATGGAATTGTATTTTAGAGACAACATAGGTATTTTCAGCTTAAAGTAAACTTCTCCTAGAATGAAGCATTTGATTTTGTAATTTGCTCCTGAATGTATTTGTTTAGTAAGTTTGTATTTGCATATACTAGCAATAGATGTATGATGCAAGCTATATATGTGATTTGAAATTTTCTAGTAGGAAATTCTTTTTAAAAGTAAAAGGAAACAGGTAGGTGCAATTAATTTTAATATATTTTATTTAACCCAATATATTCCAGAATATTATCATTTTCACATTTACTCAATATAAATAAATAAGATATTTTATATCTAGTATATATTTAACATAACAGAGCATCTCAATTTGCTGCGAAATTTTCACTGGGAATATTAGGTCTATATTTAGATTTTATAATTTTTATAGTTGAAAAAGTAAATTCATATACTCAATTGATTCTTTCCCCTCCCCACAGGCAAATTGTTTAAAATAGGATTTCCAGTAACTGAATCAAGTATTCATTCTTAAATTTAAATTAACTAAAGTTAAATAAAATTAAAAATTCAGTTCCTTTGTCCAACTAGGCACATTTCAAGTGCTATTAGTCACACATATTCGACAGCACAGATATCCTAATCCTAATCCTAGGTAACCTAATTTTCTGATACTAGGGTACAGCTACACTATGTTGCCATTAAGGGAGTTATTTTTGTGTTGTACAAGTCAAAAATGTCAGCTTTATCTTTATCCTGATTTCCCATGCTATTTTTGTTTAAACCTTTTAAGGCGTTTCACTACTCTCTAGGTACTTGGCTGTGTTGACAGTTAGATTATTGGTTTGTTTTCATTTGCTCTGCTGTGGTCAGTCCTGGAACTTGCTAGGGGTCCTAGCACTTCAAGTTGCCTCTAGGGGCACATGTGAGTGGTTGGAGAAGAGGAAATTCTATGGTCTTTTCTGTGGTGGAACCGATGTGATGCTTGTTAAGAGGCTTAGAAATAGGATATTTGGCAGTTTGCTAGTAGTCAAGGAGGACTGTGCTCTGCCTCGTGTTTTTATACAGGAGAAAACATGGGATGAGGTGGTTCTTAGGCAGTTGGGCAGCTTCAGTTTACAGTTACAATTTTCCATTTGACTCTTGTCATGGGAGAGAAAGCCTAGGCATGTTAGTCAGAGTTCTTGTTATAGGAGAGAAAGCCCAGGTACATGTTTATCAGGGTGCTCCAGAGAAATAGAACCAATAGGATACAAGGAGGCCGAGAGGGGGAAGGGAGGAATGAATGTTGTTATAAGGTTATTGGTATATGTAATTATGTAAGCTAAAAAGTCCCATTATCTACCATCTGCAAGTTGGAGACCCTGGGAAGTTGGTGGTCCAGTTTGAAAGCCTATGAGCCAGAGAGCCAGTGGTATAGATTCCACTCTGAGTCTGAATTCCTGAGAACCAGGGGTGTTGAGGGCAGAGAAGGTCTATGTCCAAGCTCAACCAGTCAGTCAGAGAGGGAGCTCAACCAATCACCCTTTTGATCTCTTCTTGCCCTCAGTGGATTAGATGATTCCCACTCACATTTGGGAGGGCAATCTGCTTTATTCAGTCCCTGTATTTAAATGCTCATCTCTTCTGGAGATACCTTGACAGATACCTATAAATGATGTTATCCAGGTATCTGGGCATCCTGTGGCCCAGTCAAGTTGACACATAAAAATAACCATCATTACCAGGTTTCTTAAGAGAAGCCCAGAAATCTAGATTTTTATATGAATTTTTCCAATTTTCAATGGCTAGCAACTAATTTAATTTTATTTTAAAGCATCGTGAGTGACAGACAGATCACATCTGCAGATTGGGTCTAGTTCTTGGGTCACCAATTTATAACCTCTGGTTTAAAATATACTACCCACCAGCCTTATTGCACACAGAGGACTACCAGACACAGAGTATATATGAACTGAAAATCTCCAGCAGTGATGTTTGCATTCTGTCATTCCACCCTTCTTTTCTTTCACTACTCTTTTGGAGCATGTTCAATGTATCGGAGTTGGGTTATAGTTAGGTGATATGGATTAGAAGTGGCTTGTCACTGCTTACTTCTTATATACTGTAAGAATCAGATTTGCCACTGAGTGTGGTGGCAGTTGTATTTTTCTTTTATCTTAGGAGGAGTAGGAGAAATAATAATAATAGCATTTTACTTTTTTTTTTTTCCTGAAACAGGGTCTTGCTCTGTCACCCACGCTGAAGTGCAGTGGCATGATTACAACTCACTAGTACAGCTTTGACCTCCTGGGCTCAAGCAACCCTCTTGCCTTGGCCTCCTGAGTAGCAGGGACTAGAGACATACACCACCATCTCTGGCTAATTTTTTAAGTTATATTTTGTAGAGACAGGGTCTCCTATGTTGCTCAGGCTGGATTCAAATTGCTGGCCTCACGCAGCCCTCCCACCTCGGCCTCCCAAAGTGCTGGGATTACAGGCGTGAGCCACCATGCCTGGCCCATTTTAATTTTTTAATTTGCTATATAAAATATATCATTAATTATGCACAGTGCATATACTAATGACTATTTTACTATGTATTTGTTTTTTTACTATATAAAAATAATTTATGCTATGTAGAATAATTGTTTCGTAGCTTTACATGTATTAACTGATTTAGTGCTTACAACTACTCTGTGCAGTAACTACTGTTATTATCCATTCCATTTTACGGTGAGGAAATTGATCATAGAGAAATTAAACAATTTATTGAAGGCTACAGGGAAGAAGTAGAACCAGGGTTTGAACCCTAGTTTGACTCTAGAGACATACTTATTCTTTTTCTCTCGCTCTTTCTCTTTTTTTTTTTGAGACAGGGTCTCACTGTGTCACTCAGGCTGGAGTGCGGTGGCCTGATCATGACTCACTGCAGCCTCAACCTTTCAAGGCTCAGGTGATCCTCCTGCCTCAGCCTCCCGAGTAGCTGGGACTACAGGTGCACACCACCATGCCCAGCTAAATTTTGTATTTTTAATAGAGATGGAGTTTCACCATGTTTCCCAGGCTAGTCTCTCTCTCTTTTTTTAAGAGACAGGGTCTTGCTCTGCCACCTGGGCTGGAGTGCAATGGTGTGATCATAGCTCACTGTAACTTTGAACTCTTGGGCTCAAGCAGTCCTCCTACCTCAGCCTCCTGAGTAGCTAAGACTACAGGTGCCCACCCTTCCACCTGGCTAATTAAAAAAAATTTTTTTTTTTTTGGTAGTGACAAGGTCTTGCTGTGTTGCCCTGGCTGATCTTGAACTCCTGGTCTCAAGCAGTCCTCCAGCTCTAGCCTCCCATCGTACTGGGATTACAGGCATGAGCCACCATGCCTAGATGTGTTATTATTCCCCCTTGTCTCTCATTCCCCATGTAACTGTTCTCTATTTTCTCACACACTTTACTGATCACCTCCCCTGTGGCTGGGCACTGAGGGGCAAGCACTGCAGAACATGCACAGAATTGGGTTCAGTCCTTATTTCTAGCAGTCACTGTGTGGCTGATATAATGCTTTGAGTTTTCATGTGCAAAAATGATGTTAGTGATCATGGTTATCACAGTGAAAGGACCGGATAGTTTTTCAGTTTTGTACACATTTTATTTAGAAACATTAAAAACCTTCAGACAAGTTACAAAAATAGTACAATGAATGCATATAGTCTTTTCCTAGAATCACCAATTACTTACATTTTGCCATATTTGCTTCTCTCTTTCTGAAGCATTTGAGAATTAGTAAAATATTGCATGCCCTAATAGATTATTCAGCTTGTGACTCCTGAGAATAAGGGCATATTCTATACGAGCACAATGATCTGTCACTGACAAAATATTATTATCTAATCCATAGATCTAATCTATGCAGATTTCCCCTTTGTTTCAATTTAGTCTTCTATAGTGGTTTTTTGTTTTTCTATTCAGGATCCAATCAAATATTACATTTTGTTGTCATATTTCTTTAGTCTACTGTACAGCCATTTCCTTGCCTTTTTTTTTTTGTCTTCCGTGACATTGACATTTTAAAATATTCTAGACTGATTGTTTTACGGATATCCTTAAATTTGATTATTATTCATGTTTGATGGTTCCTATGTGTTCAAATTCAGATTTTAAAAAATCTGTAGGAATATTGCTTAGTGAAACCGTATCACCCAGTGTATAACATTTGGAAGTATGTGATGCCATTATTTTGCAGTATTGGTGATGGCACATTTGATCATTTGGTTAAGACTGTGTTCACCAGATGGCTTCATTGTAAAGGTGCCTTTCCCCTTTGTTATAAGCATCCTCTGGTAAGATATTTTGAGATGTATGCGTGTCCTATTCCCTAATAGCCTCTCCCTATTGGTATCCACTGATTCTTTTTTGAATCATTTACTCTTACAGTTTTTGTAAAATGGTGATTTTTCATTTCTATCTTTCCTTCTACATTTATTAGCTGGATTCTCTGTAAATAATAGCTTTCTCTTGTGTGGTAGGCAGAATAATGGTCCTTTAAAGATGTCTACCTTCTAATTTCCAGAATTTGTGAATATGTTATCTTACATGGCATAGGGTGAATTAAGATTGTAGATGGAATTAAAGTTGCTAATCAACTGACCTTAAGATAAGGAGATTATCCTGGACTATCCAACTGGGTCCAATGTAATCACAAGAGTTTTTTAAAGTGGGAGAAGGAAGTAGAAGAGGCCAGAGTGTCGTGATGTGAAAAAGACTACACCCAACCATGGTTGACTTTAAAGATAGAGGAAGGGGACCATAAGCCATAAGACAAGGAATGGAAAAGGGAAGGAAAGCCCACAGAAAGGAACACAGCTCTGCCAATTCCTTGGTTTTAGCCTGGTGAGGCCTGTGTTCGACTTCTGATGTACAGAGCTGTAAGACAATAAATTTGCCTTACAACAACAAATATGTCGTAATTTGTCACAGCAGCGAAAGAAAACCCATATTCCCTCTCAACTCCTTATCAGTGTGAATACATGGATTCTTTTATAAGTACATTATAATCTATCTCTGTCACTATTCATTTTTATGTTCAAATTGTCTTAAACTTGGCCCTCAAGAGCCTTTTTAAGCTCTTAGTGACATGTCCCTAATCAGATTTTGAGTATTTCCCTTTTTTGACATTGGAAGATATTCTAAGCCTATCTTGTTATTCCCACATGATCCCGCAGTGCTTCTTATAATGATACTGCAAAGACAAAGTAATAGTGACTGATCATTGGGATAACACTGTTACTTGACTTTGAAAGTTTGCCACAAGAATGAAAAGAACGAAGCGATTGACATTTTAAATGTTAATCCTCCTGTGTCTGCTTTGCATGGTGTTCCTGCCAGTGCTGAGTAAGTAGCAGCAGAGATTTATGAATATCTTCACATAAACTTGAAAAGGAAATTGTTGTCTTTGACTGTAGAGGCCGAATATTGTTCTAGAGTCTGTCCATGAGTGTCTGTATCATTCAGAATTGTTCAATTCAGGAATCATTCAATATGAAGTCCTCTAAAAAAATTCTTCTGCAGAATTCTTAGCTAACTCTTTCAGTTAGTAGTGGTGCATAGAAAGAGATCGAATTCAGTGGTCCAGAGTAAATATATTGAAATCTCACATGGTTTCAGACTTTCCTCTCCCGTAGTGGTCACAAGCACAAACGCTTACTTGGCCCTGGCAGGAAATGTGATTGAGTGAAGCAGGCCAGGTCCTGTGCTGAACTGAAGAGTGTGGCCTGACCCAAATGGGGCAGTTGCAGTTCTCCAGCTGATTCTTGCCACTGGAGAGAAGAAAGCCCAGGTTTCCAGGTTTTTTAAGAGAAGCCTAGAAATCTAGAGTTTTATATGAATTCTTTTCATTTCAGAAGCTAAACAATGAATTCAATTTTGTTTTTAGAGCACCATGAGAAACAAAACAACCATGTCTACAGGCTGAATTTCATCCTTGGGCTTCCAGTTTCTAACCTCTGGTCTAAGATGTACTGGTAATCAGCATTAGAGGATACAGAGGGCTATCTAGAGCAGGGGTTTTTAACCTTTTTGGTACAATAGATCCCTTTGGCAGTCTGGAGAAGCCTATGGGCCTCTTCGCAGAAGAGTATTTTAAAATAGATTTTAAAAAAGTAAATAATTACAAAGGAAATACATTGTGTTGAAATACAGTAATGAAAATACTTTTTAAGAAATTGTGACGTGCTTTTTTATTAGTGTATTAAATAGCACAATCTAGTGAACATCTATTAACTACTATAATTTTTAAATACTATGAGAATAAGTGATATTTTGAGATAATTATAACTGTAAAATAATATTAAAATATCTGATGTCTATTGGTGGCAGGGTCACAGATAATGTTAATACTGCCTGTTTTGTTGCTTAAAATCCTAATTGAAGCTATTGTTAAATTTCATCTAGAAACTAGTGAAAACCAAGGTGCAATTTTTTTCCCCCATCCATGTCTAATGACCTCCAGTGAGTCTCATTTTAAGAACTCATGGTCCAAAATATGCTCAACTTACTTGTAATCGTTTTAATGGTAGCATGTAATGTTATTGAGTGTAGTTAAGCCACCATGTTACAGTTTATTTTTGTTTTTACAATGAACTTTCTAGTTACTGAACTTGATTCTGGTTTTCTTTAGAACGTTATCATTTGTCTTATAAGATTGTACGAACGGACAGTCGCCTAGTACGCAGCATTCTGACAGCACATGGATTTCATGAAGTAAGTTTATTTTTACTACCTCACCTGATCTGCTCATAAGCTGAAAATCCTAGCCACCTAACTGACTTTACCAGCTAACAGGGCCAACTCTAGGAAGTACATGGGACCAATGCTTAGTGATGATCCATAACTCAGATTGAATTTCAGAGTGGCTTTACTAGTTTCTGCTTGCGATACATGGAAAATGTTTCCAGATGATTTTAGAAAAATTTTTTTTCTTGCTTGTTCTTGGGCTTGGGCTAGGGGCACAGTTGCTTATAAGGAATTGTCTGATACCCAGTTAAGGTTCTTTGATTGCAGGCAACTGAAATGGACTTTGTTTAACTTGAAACGGTGGGTGGATCATGAGATCAGGAGATTGAGACCATCCTGGCCAACATGGTGAAACCCTGTCTCTACTAAAACTACAAAAATTAGCTGGACATGGTGGCGTGCATCTGTAGTCCCAGCTACTCAGGAGCCTGAGGCAGGAGAATCGCTTGAACTTGGGAGGTGGAGGTTGCAGTGAGCCAAGATCACGCCACTGCACTCCAGCCTGGGTGACAGAGTGAGACTCTGTCTCAAAAAACAAACAAACAAACAAACAAACAAAAACCAAAAGGGATTTTTCAGAATGGTGTGCAGAGGGGACCAGCAGAATCAGAGAAAAAGCTGAAAAGGCAGGCATTTGGAAGGAGAGAGACCAGGACAGCCCCAGGGAACTAGGAACAGGAATCTTGAGGATCATCTTCTCAAGTCACTGCCATGGACATGGCTAGACTCCATTCATTGTCCTTTTGCCTTTCCTTGCTCAAAAATCACATTCTGGAGATAGAATGATTGGCCTAGCTTGGGTTTGGATCCACTCCTTGTGGGAGGGGATGGGTGGGTGATTGGCAGGTTCTTGAAAATCAGGGAGTAAGTCATTCTCCAAAGAAAGTTGGAAGGTTGGAATGTTAACATCAAAAAGGACAGGCAAAAAGGCTGAACAGACTTCCACCATAGATACTTTGTGACAATTGATAAAAGTCTGGTTCCTTGCTTGAGATTTGTAAGAGACATTTTGAGGAAGTTCTTTTTTAAAAAGTTTTTTATTTTTAGAGACGGAGTCTCACTGAGTTACCCAGGCAGGGGAACAGCGGCATGATCATAGCTCACTGTAGCCTTGAACTCCTGGGCTCAAGTGATTCTCCTGCCTCAGCCTCCCAAGTAGTTGGTACTACAGGTGCATGGCACCACTCCTGGCTAATTAAAAAAATTTTTTATTTTGTAGACACAAGGTCTTACTGTGTTGCTAGTCTAGTCTCAAACTCCTGAGCTCATATGATCCTCCCACCTCGGCCTCCCAAAGTGCTGAGATTACAGGCATGAGCCACCGCACTTGGCCATGAGGGAAGTTCTGATACCAGTTTGTATCCTGTCTTGTTGCTGTTTTATTTCTGGCACTTAACATGGTGCCTCATTGTTGAATTAATGGACAGAAGAATTTTAATGGATGAATGCGCGAATTCTAAGTTGGTGTACTCCTATAAGGTTTATCTCTGATCAGCACTTCATACTCAGTATCTGCAAGGATAAGGACAGCCTGAGAAAGAAATACAAGAATATTAAGAGACATCATGAACTTCTATAGAAGGGTTAATTTATTTTGGTTTCTGCATCTGGGATTTGCCCAACCCTCCTATTCTTTAAACTTGTTCTGCGATACACTGCTTTTGTCTCACTAGGCTCATGTACTAATTGGGCCACCCCCATGAGTACACTATGGATGAAAAAATCACTGTGGCTTTTTCTGCCATTGCTTTTCCTGGAGGAGGGGTATCTCTGATGTTTTTTTGCCTGTTGTCTTTCTGTCTGCCCTCAGGTTCACCCAAGCAGCACTGACTATAACCTAATGTGGACAGGATCCCACCTGAAGCCCTTCTTACTGCGCACCCTCTCTGAAGCACAAAAAGTTAATCACTTTCCCAGGTAATGCTCTTTGTAGCTGCTTTGCTTCATTTAAAGGTACATGACGTTGGGGCATGTAGCCAGCAGAGGTAATTAATGTCCTTAAAGAAGAGGGAGAATAAAATGAAGTAGAAGAAGACTTTTTTTTTTTTGAGATGAGTATTGCTCTGTCACCCAGGCTGGAGTGCAGTGGCATGATCTTGGCTCACTGCAACCTCTGCCTCCTGAGTTCAAGCAATTCTCCTGCCTCAGCCTCCCCAGTAGCTGGGAGTACAAGCTTGCACCACCATGCCTGGCTAATTTTTGTATTTTTGGGAGAGACAAGGTTTCACCACGTTGGCCAGGCTGGTCTCAAACTCCTGACCTCAAATGATCTGCCCGTCTTGGCCTCCCAAAGTGCTAGGATTACAGGCATGAGCCACCACACCCGGCCAGAAGAAATTTTTCTGGTACAGAACAGCACTCTGCAAATCAAACTGTTGTGTTCATATCCCTGAGCATGCGTGAATACTTTCTAAGGGCTATGTAGACATGGATGGTTTTAAAGGAGGTAGTTTGTGATTCTCTTTCCTAAAATTGAGCTGCTTGGGAGTACCTCATGATGATGGGTTTGCATTTCTTACTTCCCCTTCACAGTTACTGTTTTTTCACTTTTATTAAAGAATGGCTCACCTAGAATCTTAGTCTGGTATGTTGTCCTTAGGTGTAGAAATTTTCAGGGTTCCAAAGAAAGGTAGAAAAAAATTGGTGTCTAATTGAATTCTAGTAATAGCATAACAAATCCTTTTTGCATGATGGTAGTTTCTATTTCTTTGTTTTTAAAATAATTGAAGGATGATATAATCTAGCTATTAGCTGATAGATCATTAAACATAATTTTAATGACTGATCATTTTGTGATTTTTGATGTATAATTAGGAAGGAGTTCACAGAATTGAGTGTCATTGGTGTTTGGATGAATTGTATACTACAATACTTGCAATGATAATCAGTTATGTATATATAAACAGTTATAGCCTTATGATCACAGGGAATTAAAAATATTATATTTCAATTCCTATGTGTAATTTTGCTGTAGAAAAGGTATGATATGCTGTAAAAGACAAGTATTAAATATGTTAGGCTAACCTGTTGTTTGTGGGAAATGAAATGGAAGAATTAAGAGTGACTGGGGGATAGTGTCTGTGTGGTCTAAGGGAGGCTTTTCTGGCATGCTGGGAATGTTCTATACACAACCTGAGTGGTGGTTACACAGGTGTGTTCACTTTGTCAAAATTCATTATGCCCTGCCTTGTACTTTGTATACTTTTCTGTACATGTGTTAACTTCATTAAAAAGCATATTTTAAAAAGTGAAAATTTTACTGACAGAAAGCTTTTCCTTTAATGACATTTAAAAAATGAGGTATTGAGTCTTTATGTTGTTTAGGTTCCCTTCAGTATACTTAAAAGTGTGGGGTTGGCTGGGTGCAGCGGCTCGTGTCTGTGACCCCAGCACTTTGGGGGGCTGAGGCAGGCGGATCGCTTGAGCCCTTGGGAGACCAGCCTGGGTAACACGGCAAAACCATGGCTCTAAAAAAAAAAAAATTTCGGTGGGCATGGTGGCATGTGCCTAGCAACTTGGGATGCTGAGGTGGGAGGATCACCTGAGTTTGGGGTGGTCAGGGCTTCAGTGAGCTATGATTGTGCCACTGCACTCCAGCCTGGGCAAGACAGAGAGACCCTGTCTCAAAAAAAAAAAAAAAGAAAGAAAAAGAAAGGTTGGTGTTATAATTTTGTCTTAATGTAATATTTATGATTCATCAGGTTCTTTGGAACAATTTAAATTTATGATGAAAAATCTTACATGTCAGCTTAAACATGCAAGAGGATATATAGTTTCCCCAGATTCTTCTAGGATGTACCAAGCAAAGAAGTTTGAAAACCACTGATGTGGGGCATCTGTAGGAGAATGCATTCTTTTCCTTACCCTCTGGTTCCGTGTTTCTAATTCCCTAATAATAAGAATTACCTAGGGTACTTTTGCAAAATATACATTCTCAGGTCCCATTGCAGATTCATGGACTTTACCATCTCCAGAGAAGGTGTATATTTAAGCACTTTCTAGGTACCTTACCTTTCCAGGTAAATATGTACCTGGAAAGCTATATATTTAAAAAGCATTGACGTAATTTGTAACACGGAAGTTAGGAAATTACTGTTGTAGATTAAATCAGCGGTTAATGTGGGTCCTGGACTGTCTGTATCAGAATCTTCTGGGGTACTTGTTTAAAATGCAGAATCCTGGGCTTCATCCCAGAATTTTGAGAGGTGAGACCTGGGTCTCACATGCATTTTTTATGAAGTTCTCTAGGTGATTCTTATGTACACTAAAAATTGAGTACCTCTGCTCTGGATTTCAGAAGAGGGCCATAGATAAGAAAGAAATGTTTGTGGTACCTAGATTTGACAAAGCAGTTTTTGAAATCATAGAAAGGAATCTGAACTGTGGAACAGGTTGAATAAGTTTTTAATGATTACCACAAAGGTTCTTAGTTGATTTTGAAGGAGTGGAACAGATCATAGACCAGTGAGTCCAGTCGAGGCTAACCAAAGTGCCTTTTTGGAGTACTGTACACAAGAATGTACACCTGATATAATAGTAATTACTACCCTGGTTTTAAGGTGCTAATTTTCCTGATTTTCTTTATAACTTTGCCTCTTCTATGTCCATCTCTCAATGATGTAGTTAAGTTCTCAACGGGGTTCCTAACCTGGGTCTTTACTGTAATAGGATCATTATACTCTAAAGTTAAGGCTTGTCTTGCGTCCCATCCAGGAGGATCATTTCAGGCCCGTGGTGCTAATGATGATATGAGTTCCACATAGTTACATGAGAGGTTGGACAGTTATTGCTATGGCAATAGATTTACCAATATGAATTAGATAACCATGTGTTGGATTTTCCTGGACAGTCCTTTTTAAAAATATGCTAAATGCTTTTCCCCCTAAAAACAAATTAAGAAAACATCTCAGAAATTCTGATGTTTTAGTAGTTAATCTTTCTCAATTTACATTCTACTTAGAATTAACTCAGAATTTTTTTTTCCATGCTATGTTTCTCAGAAGGTCACATCTGTAGATAACCTGTGGTGTAAAAACTTCCAGAATGCTTTGGTCTGCGAGCTTGCTTTTCGTTGGAGTATTGGTGTTTTTTTCACTATCTGATTAATCCAAATGTTTTTATACTATTAGAGAGTCATGAATTAAATAATCCATTAAAGTGAAACACACAGGGTTCCTAAAATATTTTATAATGATTTATAATAGTGAATAGTACAGACTCTGTTGAAGCTTTTGGAGCTGGAATTTCTTTCACAGGTTCGGTTTTTATAACCTGAAATTTTGGGTATATTTATCAACAGTCAAATTTTTTGTTGTTGTTGTTTACTTATATTTGAAATCTGTTTTAGAATAGATTTTTATACTTGTGAATCAATTTTTAAAAACCTATTTGAAATAAGGGTCATAGACCTAAAAATAAAACATAAACTGTAAAACTTATAGAAGAAAACATAGAGTAGAGAAGACTTTTGCAGCCTTGTGTTAGACAAAGGATTCCTAGATACAGCATTAGAAGCACAGTCATAAAAGGAAAAAATTGATAAATTTGACTTTTTTAAAATTAAAAATATCTGCTGTTTGAAAGACACTGTTAAGAAAATGAAAAAATAAGCTATGGACTGGAGAAAATATTTGCAGAACACGTAACTGATAAAGAATTGGTGTCCAGAATATATAACAAACTCTTAAAACTCAATCATAAGGACACAAACAACTTTATTTTTCAAAATGGGTAAAATATCTGAATGGATGCCTCACCAAAGAAGATACAGGGATGGCAAATACAAGATGCTCATGAAAAGATGCTCAATAGCATTAGTAATTAATGGAATACAAATTAAAACTATACAAAGTATCAATATACCCATTAGAATGGCTAAAAACAAAAACCAGAAGACACCAAGTGTGGGCTAGGATGCATGGCAACTGGAACACTTTTGCTGGCGGGAATGCAGAGTGGTATAGCCACTCTAGATAACTATGATCTTGTGAAATATGTAGTTAGTCTTCCTCGTGTTTCCTGACATATAACTCCTTGACTCCTTGGAATCTCCAGAGTGAGAAGTGTCCTTTTATATACTAATGACTTAACTGGTGCCTGGCAGTCCCTAGGTAGCTTCAGGATGGGAACTGGTTACAAGAAAAGACCAAGGCGTGATTAGAGGTTTAGGACTTCCAGCCCACCCCTCAGCCTCCAGGAAGGAAAGAGGGGCTGAAAGCTAAATTAGTCACCAGTATCCAATCAATTATGCTTGTGTAATGAAGCTTCCGTAAAACCCCCAAAGGACTGGGTTTGGAGAGCTTCTGGGTAACAGAACACATGGAGATTCTTGGCCAGTAGTGTGCCCGGAGAGCACATAGAGGTTCTGTGCCTCTTTTCTCATACCTTGCCCTGTGCATCTCTTCCTCTATATCCTTTGTAATATCCTTTTAAATAAACCAGTAAACATAATTGTTGCTCTGAGTTCTGTGAGCTGCTCTAACAAATTAATTGAACCCAAAGAGGGAGTTGTAGGGACCCCTATTTACAGCCAGGTGGTTAAAAGCACAGGTAAAACAACTTGGGGCTTGCTATTGGCATTGGAAGTGGGAGGCAGTGTTGTGGGACTGAGCCTTCAACTTATGGGAACTGACACTGTCTCCAGGTAGGTAGGGTCAAAATTGAGTTGAATTAGAGGACACCCACTGCAAGATTGCTTGCTTTGTGCTTTGTGTGTGGGGCAACTCCCACACATTTGGTGTCTAAAGTGTTGAGTGATTATGTTGAATTGAGATTACAGAGTAGGAAAAACACTTTGGTTTTTCCTTAGTATCTCAGAATATAGCAGGAGAAACGGAGCTTGTTTTTCCAATATCCTCAGAATAACATTTGGCAGTTTATTATAAAGTTTAACATATACTTATGTGGTGATTGTAAAATGTGTCCATAAATTCTTGGGTATTGCTTTCAAAAGGTTGAGCTTAATTTTTCTGTTCTTGAGTGTTGACTGGATTTAGTGACTTGCCTCTAACTAGTGGAATATGACAGAAGTGACTGTCACTTCTGAGACTAGATTGTGAAAGACATTACAGCTTCTTGCTCACTCTCTTGGATCACTTGATTTGGGAGAAACCAGTTATCACATCTTGAAGGCACTTGGCCTTATGAAAGGGTTCATGTGGGGAGGAGCTGAGGCCTCCTGCAGGCAGGCAGCCACATATGAGTGATGAGCCATCTGGAAGTTGGGTTTTCCATCCGCTATTGAGCCTGATGACTGCAATGCTGGCCAGTATCTTGACTATAACCTCATAAAGGACCTTGGGACAGAACTACCTAGCTCTCTCACTCCCATATTCCTGGCCCCAGAAACTATGAGGTCATAAATATTTATCGTTATTTTAAGCTGCTGTATTTTAAGGTAATTTGTTGTACAACAATAAATAACTAAAACAACTTACTGAACAACGAAGCGGTCTCACTTCTAAAGAAATAAAAACTTATGTTTACAGTAAAACTTACAAAAACATACATTCATATAAAAATCCATATGGAAATGCTTTATAGCAACTTTGTTCATAATCTCCAAAAACTAAACAGCCCAAATGCCTTCAACTGGTGAATGGATAACTGTGGTACATCTATACAGTGGATTACTACTGAGCAAGAAAAGGGACAGAATACTGATGCATACAACAACGATAAATTTCAAATGAGTTGTGCTCTGTGAAAGAAGCTCGTCTCAAAAGGATACACACTGTCTGATTCCACTTATTTGACTTTCTGGAAAAGGCAAAATTATAAGGACAGAAAACAAATGAATGTTTCCCAGGGGCTGGAGGTGATTGAGAGGGTCCACTACAGGGGGAATTAAGGTAACTTTTTGGGATGTTGAAACTGGTGTTTATCTTGATTGTCGTGGTGATTACATAATTGTATGTGTTTGTCCAAACTCATAGAATTACACGTTAAAAAGGGCAAATTTTATGGTGTGGAGATTTTATCTTAATGAAAAAAATCTGACCAAAAAACCCATTTGATAAAAATGATTAATAAGCCTTTGGATTAACAGTGATATGTTTAGGATATAATACTGTCTTCACTAACTGGTCTAAGACTGTGAACTGTAACTCTTTAGAATGTGGTAATGCAGGAAAATTCTGAGTCATAATTTACTGAATGGAAATACTTATTTGATTTTTTAGGTCTTATGAACTTACCCGGAAGGACCGACTGTACAAAAACATTATTCGAATGCAGCATACACATGGATTCAAGGCTTTTCACATCCTCCCCCAGACCTTCCTCCTGCCAGCTGAGTACGCGGAATTTTGTAGTAAGTGCTTGACAGAGAATGCCTCAGTCCCCAGCAACTGAACCTGGGGAATATTTACCCCAAAAGCTGCCTCAAGGTGTCAACCAATCAGGGCTTTCCAAATCCTTAAACAACTGTGACTCTTTAGTAAAACAGTTGCAGAGGTAACTTTAAAAACTATTTTTATTCTGATATGCTCAGTAAACTTGTCAATATCATTTATGTAAGGACACATTGGCATCATATAAGCATGCCCCTTACGTATTTTTGCTTGATGTCCCTTCTCTCCATTGATGACTTAGTGCCTATGTAAGGATTTTTTTTGTTGTTTTTTAGAGAGACAGAGTCTCCCTCTATAGCCCAGGACTGCAGTGGCACGATCATGGCTCACTGCACTCTTTGCTTTCTGGGCTCAAGTGATCCTTCCTCTTCAGCCTCCCAAGTAGCTGGGAATACAGGCATGTAGCACCAGGCTCAGCTAATTTTTAAATTTTTTGTAGAGATGGGATCTTGCTCTCTTGCCCAGGCTGGTCTTGAACACCTGGGCTCAAAGAATCCTCCCCTCTTGGCTTCGCAAAACTCTGAGATGACAGGCATGATCCACTACACCTGGCCTGTGAGGATACTTTATATTCCTGCATATGAATTATACATGCTTCCTTTTCGGTATCCCTTTTTCCCTTGCCATTTAAGAAACATTCTTTCAGCCTCGATTTCTAGTCTTGTGTAATTTATGTTCTTTGGGAGTAGAGACATCACTTATCTTTGGATGTTAGGGTTTGGAGCTACAAGTTAGTCACATTCTCTCCCCTTTGAGTTCAGACTAATAAAAACAAATACACATGGGACATCTAAGGGTCAGCTGTATGGCTGGTAAAGTGATACAGAAACACATGGCCTGGATCCAGGTCTAAAATGGGCTTCTTATTTCTTTTGCATCATTGTGAACTTACCCACCCAGGCCAGGCAGAGGCACTGGGCTGGTTTCAGGCTTTCCTCCACAGGGGCAGAGCCTGACTCACTAGGCTTAGTGCACAGAAGAAGCATGAGTACAGATGAGATGTGAGGCAGGTCTCTTGTGAAAGTCCAAATTACAGTGGTAATAACTAATACTTGCTGAATGTTTCCTTTCTGGTAGGCACTCTTTTAATTGGCACCTCTACTCTGGTAGTATTATAGATGAGGTGACTAAGGTACGGTTTGGTTAAGAAACTTTCTGTGAGTTATGCAGTTTGCAAATAGTAGAGTTAGGGTTCAAACTGGCAGTTTGGCTTCAGAGGCCATGCTCTTCATCTCTGTGCTTCATTGCTAATGGCACTGGGCAGCGTGCATGCAGTGACCATTCCCCAGTAGCACCAGTGTGAGAGAAGTCACTTCTCCCATGAGGAACATCAGGTGAGATGCACAGAGAGGACAGTTTTTCTCCCAAGAAGTCCAAGAAAGAGACTATTTCAGTTTTATGGATAGACGAAGTAGCATGGGGAAAAGAGAGAGTTATCTCTAGACTTCCTGACTTTTGATTCTTTTAACCTGTTAGGCTTGCCAGTCTCTCTGGGTCACCTAGTGAGTTGTTCCATCTTTGGCAGAGGAGACCAGCAGTTCATCAGGAACGCCTGCTTCACCATTTATCTAATAGCCATTTGTTGCTCTGGCTGGGACTATTGGTTGGCAATTCATTGTCTGCCCACAGATGGCTCTGCAGTGGGTCACATAGAGCTCTAATTGAATGAATGAACTTCGAGCTTCAATGCACTCAAAGCTGCAAATTTGTAGTTAAGAAAATTTTTGCTATGTGACTTTAGCCAAGTTACTCCAACTTCTGTGTGCCTTAATGTCCGCATCTATAAAATGGGAGTATTGCTGGTGCTGACCTTATAATGTTGTCAAGATATTTAAGTAGGTTAGTATGTGGAAAGCACTTGGGATGGTTCCTGGTAGGGGTGGCTTGATAAATGTTTAATACTATTTCCTATTTCAGGCTATGTTTGTATTATTAGTGGTAGTTATGTTTGCTAACTATATTAATACTACTATGTTTTTACTATGTTTTACTATTTTACTTTTAGTATGTTATGTTTAACTACTAACTAAAGTTGTAGTTATGTTATTAATAACTACTGTTAATTAGTATTAGTTAAAATAATACTAATTAGTTAAAATAATACTAATTAATAGTTAAAATAATCCTAATTAATAGTATTATGTTCTGGCCCTCCAGTGCTTGAGTATGGGCAATGGGAAATTTTTTTGGAAGGAAAGGGACACCATAAACAGACTGGCCTTTAGAAAAATAACTATGTGAAATGAGTCGGCAGAGGCAGAGAGAAGAAAATGGTGGTCTCTTTGAAGGTTACTGCAGTGATGTGGATAAAATGGATAGGTATGAGTAGAAAGAGTGCGAGAACAAACATTACTGCCTGTGTATGGGAAGTGAGGCAGGAATCAAAGAGGCATCCTAAGGTTTGAGTATGAGAAGCTAGGAAGACCATTGGGTTTTTAACCAGGAAATGTAACCAGGAAGGCAAAGGAGGATCTGTTAAAGGGGAAGAGGAATGTTACGTTTTGGACAAGAGATGGATTTGGATTTCAATGGGGCATCCAGGTAGTGTGTTTTGTAGGCAGTTGTAAGAGCAGCTTTGAGTTCTGGCCAGAGATGTAGTTTCTGGAAGCTGCAGGTATGGAGATGGATGTGATTACTAAGGGAGAGAAAAAAAGAAGCAGCACCACAGAGAATCAGAGAGGAAAGGGAGATTGAAGAGGAACAAGGGAATGAGGTCTCAGAGGAGGCAGGAGAGGGTTAAACCAAGAACCTAAGTAGAAGGATGAGCATTAGAAAGAGAAGTGGGCATGTGTCTCCTGAAAGAGGAGAAGGAATAAGGCTAAGTTGATGACCCAGATAACATTTTAGATGAAGAGGAAAGCAGGTAAATAGGTTTGTGTTACAAATTCCTAGCCTTCTTGGTGAACAGGTTGATGAGGTCTTGTGCCAGGAGTGAGGGGCCTAGCAATGGGTGGGTGTCTAAAAAGGCAGAAGGCGGTTGGAATAGCCCCTGCAGGGCCTTTGAAAGAGAACTGATAAGGATTGGACATGAGGATTGCCTAAAAACACTAGAGACAAGAGCCAAGGTGGTCTCATGGATTTATAGCTTTTTGTTCTAATAAGAGAAAACCTGTAAAGATATAGCCTAGAGACCAATCACTGTCTCCAGAGATGTGAAAGCCTGGGTACTCCCCAAACTATTCTCAGTAATTTGAGTGTAGAGGTTGGAATACATGGTACACTGGTCTATCTAGGCTCCTGGTGTCATCACTGCCAGTTACAGTATTTAGTAGAATAGAATTAGAGGTCTGTGACCCTGAAGATGCTGACTAAAGATCTTTTGCCAACTCTAGCCATTCCCCTCAAGGGGACAGCTTTCTAAGCAGAAGGAAGAAAGAAGCAACAAAGAAGAAGATGGGGTGATACCAGTATCATAAAAGCAAAACTTTCCCCAGAATTGGGCTCTATGGCCATCTCTAGTTGTAAGAGAGACTGAGAAATAATGATTCTAACATGTGAATTTTCATGTCCACCAATTAATTACAGATGACTAGATTTCAAAGCAATGGGTAAACATGTAGGATTACAATTTTAGAGTTATAAGAGATCTTAGCAAATCAGGCTAAATTTTTAAAATCTCATTTTAAAGATAAGACTAGATGATTTAAGTACATTACCTCTAGAGTCATATATTTGAACAGCCAGAATTGCAACTCAGATCTTTCTACTCCAGGTTCATTGCTGTTTCTATTAGACTAAGCCTGCTGCCACTGTAGGAACTGGAAAGCACTTGAAAGAACTGGGGAACCTGTTTAGTACATCTTCATCCTGAAGCAGAGGCTCCTGAGCAAGTCTGCTTGGCCTTTGCCTTTGATTTTTCTTGCTTCCTACCCACATATTTAGAACCTGTAAAAGAGAACAATCCTTGTTCTGAAAATATCACAAATCAAGGAGAAAAGAGTAGCATGAAAGACAAGTCTTTTGATATTTACAATTTCAAGAACATTTAGGATTTCAGTCATAGTGAAGCACTAGAAGAAGCATTAACTTATTTTTTTGGGGGGACAGAATCTCACTCTGTTTCCCAGGCTGGACTGCAATGGCTCGATCTTGGCTCACTGCAACCTCTGCTTCCTGGGTTCAAACAATTCTTCTGCTTCAACCTCCTGAGTAGCTGGGATAATGGACGTACACCACCACACCTGGCTAATTTTTGTATTTTTAGTAGTGATGGGGTTTCACCATGTTGGCCAGACTGGTTTCGAACTCCTGACCTCAGGTGATCCACCCGCCTGGGCCTCCCGAAGTGCTGGGATTACAGGCGTGAGCCACCGCACCCAGCCAGAAGCATTATCTTCTGATAAGCCTAGTTCACAAAGTAGAGGGTACTGTCTCCAGACAGCTTTGATCCCTTTCCTTCCCCTCCCTGCCCTGCCCTGCCCTCCCCTGCCCTACCTTCCCTTCCCCTCTCCTTCCGTCCCCTCCCCTCCCCACCTTCCCTCCCCTTCCTCCCCAGGTTCTTGTTTTCTCACCCAGGCTGTAGTGCAATCATAGCTCACTGTCTCCTCAAATTCCTGGGCTCACGTAATCTGCCCACCTCAGCCTTAGAAGTAGCTGGGACCACAGCCACACACCACCATGCCTGGCTAATTTTTTTATTTTCCGTAGAAACAGTCTTGCTATGTTGGCCAGCCTGGTCTCGAACTCCTGGCCTCAAGGGATCCTCCTGCCCCAGCCTCCCAAAGTGCTGGGATTACAGTTGTGAGTGAGCCTGTTAATAACTAGCCTGGTCGTTTTCTTAGACATTTCTGTAGAACCTTGTACTTCCTTTTTATAACTCTCATTGTTTGTAATTACTTGTTCAATGTCTGTTTTCTCGGCTAGTCTAATCTTCATGACAGTAGAGACTACATTTTTTATCACTATGCGCCCCACACCTAGCAAACTGATAGACACAGATTAGATACTTAGAGGTATTGAATGAGTGATGTTTGGAAACTTGTTATTTTTTGTTTTGTTTTAATATTAATAGCTTCTTGCTCAGGCATTCTGTTCAGTCTGCTCAGTATCTGGGGAAAATGGCAAAGTGAAAAAAATGCATAAACTGAATATACATATATATATTCAGTGGCCTCACTTTATGGAAATGTATTTTTTTGTCATATATAACTATAAATATGTCTTCTATAGCAGGACTTTAAAATTATATAAATTACACTTTTTGAAAGGTAATATATTCCCATGGTACAAAAGAAATTCCAAAACAATCATCAGTGAAAAGTCTCTTTTCTACTCTTGTTCCTCAGTCACCCGTTTTCCTCCCCAGAGATGATCAGTGTTACTAGTTTTCTACATACTCTTTAGAGATATTCTTTGCATTTACTAGCAAATAACTTGTATGCGTATATAAACAGATGGGCATGTATAACATACATTGCCCTGCACTGTCTGCTTTTTTCATTTGACAGGCTATCTTCAAGATCATTCCATGTCACTTCATTAATAACATTCTTATTTTGTGTGTCTGCTTAATATTCCATTGTGTAGATTCGATATCTACAAACTATATCCCTTGAGTGAAATTGGTCTTCTGCCAGTTTTTGTGTGTCCCACAAGCTAAGGACCGTTTTTAAATGGTTGGAAAGAAATCAAAAGAAGAATAAAATTTTGTGGCGTGTAGAAATCATATGAAATTCAGTGTTCATACATAAAATCTTATGTAAACAGCCACACCCCTTTGTTTACATATTGTTTGTGGCTACTTTCAAGCTACAACTGCAGACTTAGGTAACTGCCACAGAAACTGCATGGCCTGCAAAGCCTAAAATATTTGTTCTCTGGCTTTTTACAAAAATAGTTTGCTGACCCTTCATACAGATGCATTGTAGTGTATTTAATTAATATTTGGCTGTTATAACACAGCATTGAAAATCTTATATATGCAATATTTTACACATGTGTGAGTAGAACTAGAGGATATAGTTCTAGAAGTAGAATTGCTCACAGAGTTTTAAATTCTGTGTGGCACATTAAATTTTTTCTAATTCTGTTAATTCTGCATCAAGGAAAAAGGCAGGGGAAGATGGGGGAGAGTGAACAAAAGATCTCTTTCTTTCCTCCTGCTGAAATGGTTTGTGGCATTGACAAAGTCAAGTTTGTTTGGGAGGCCTTAAAGAGACTGGCTCATGTCAGAGGGAGAGGAAAGAAAAGGAGACAAGTAGTTGCTGGCAAGTCATCTGGGAAAAGGAGCTGAGCCTAGAGAGCTCCTTCTGAAGGCCTGCCTGGTGTAGGCCCATATGCAGTGTAGAGGGAAGTGTGCAAAACTTCAGGACTCCAGTGTCTGAAAGTCTTGTTCTGATATTAGAGCCCTAGAAAAGGACTTGCCTCTTAATAACTCTAATCAGAGGAGCAGAAACTATAGGGAACTTTCTTAGGTTTATACTCTTGTATTCTAGATAAACTGGTAACTGATATCTTGGCGCACAGCAACCTAGGCAATTTGGAAAAAGGAAGTCTTTGTGAGATCTGCTCAGAAACATTTGCATTTGCTTGATTTATTTCCCCACACTACCCTTTCTCTCCTCTTTCATTGAAGAAAAATACCAAAAAAAAAAAAAAAATTCTCTCAGTTTTTACCTTTCATCCCATCTCTGCTTTGAAACAGTAATGACTGCTGCCACCTGACGTATTTCATCAAAAGTGGAAGAGGCACAGTTGGGACCACTGCTCCCTCTCCAGTCTGGGATGTGAGAATCAGCAGCACTGAGAGCTCTAGCCTGCTTCTCTCCCCTGACTTCTGACACTCCCTAAGTGGAAGACAGAGCTGCTTCTCCTCAGACCACTTGCAAGCCTCTGGGAGGCTTAGTGTCAGTTGTCTGCTTTCTCTTTTCATGATCCAAAGGGATTTAAAATGTAAAGCTGAACCTGGGAAAGGAACAGGACACATGGCACCTTTTAATCCCTTGTAAATGATTGTTCTTTGTCTCCACTGGCACATTGCTTGATTTAAGGTGATTTTTTTTTTTTCATAAGCTCGGAGGAATTATTTAAGGAGAGTAGCTGTATTATAAGATCTAGATTTTGGCTTACGTTGACACTGTTTGCCTGAGGTCCTCTTTTTAACAGAGGTAGGAATTTCAAGGATTCATGATGATTCTTTGTGACAGTAATAGACTAACATCCAGATGTTTGCCTTATTTTGTTTTCATCTTTTCATTCAAGAAAGAGGGGAGGCTGTGGGTATAGTGCCTGTAATTCCAGCGCTTTGGGAGGCTGAGGTGGGAGGATTGCTTGAGGTTAGGACTTCAAGACCAGCTTGGGCAACATAGAACCCCCGTCTCTACAAAAAGTTAAAAACAATCAGCTGGGCATGGTGGCCCATGCCTGTAGTCCCATTAACTCAGGAGCCCAAGGTGGGAGGACTGAGCCCCAGAGGTTGAGGCTGCAATAAGCTATGGAAGCACCACTGCACTCCAGCCTGGTCAACAGAGCAAGACCCTGCCTTAAAAAAAAAAAAAAGGAAAGAAAGAGGGGAAATGGCGGAAGAAATTATTATGGGAGTGATTTTGCTGTCCTCTTTTTTCCTCCCTCCTTCCCTCCTTCTATTTTTATTTTTAAGGCAAGTCCAAAAATATAGGTAATTTTAGTTACTACCCAACACGTAGAAATTTGTAAGATTTTTGGTTTCCCTGAGTAGATAACCCTTGTTGAAAGTTGATATAATAAACTCAAGTTCATTCTTTTTCTTTGTTTCTTCCATTTTTTATCCCCCAATATTTTGAGCAGATTCATATTCGAAGGACCGGGGACCTTGGATAGTAAAACCAGTGGCATCTTCTAGGGGGCGAGGCGTCTACCTGATCAACAATGTAAGTATGCAGCAGATGGCAAACCTCTTTCCTCACTTGTTCTTTCCTCCTTCACCCTTTGTACTGGTTACTAATATAGTTCCATTTCATTAAGAGCGGGTGTGCTCTTCTTAAATCTGCATTCAGAAGTGAGTTGAGGGTAGGTATGAGTTGACTTGTTGGCCTTACTGGCAGGAATCTTCTGCACCAGCAGTTACTCCATGACTAAAATGACACTTGATCAGATTTTGGGGCAGGGCAACCTGTTGTGTCAGCAGAAAAGAGGTACCTTTTCTGCTTTTAGCATATTGTGATGTTAATTCCTACACACCAAGTATTAATTGGTAGCATATGTGTTTAGCGTCTGTTGTGAGCAGAACTGTGGGTTCTGTTCTCAAGGTTATCAAACAAGTGAACCTCAATTTGATATGGCTTCTTTGCTACTGCTGCTGCTTCTCATTTCTCCTCCTTGCTTTCCTCTTTCTGCTCTTCTTCCTCTCATTTCTCCTCTTCTTTTTTCAAAAGCCATCATTATCTTGATTCTTTGCAAAATTCTCATTAAAAGTTGTCTTACATGGAATACATATGCATGGTAAATAAAATCCCTACTGGTCTCACTCCCTAGACTTATAATAGTAGTTAGTAACTTTAGTTGATTTATGTTTCTTTCATTGACATTTTATTGTATTTGTTAATTCCCAGTTTGGCATTTATTGCATTTATATCATGTCCCACCCTCCCTTGCACATTTGTTTGATTAGTTTTTATGTTTATGTTTTAAACATTTATAACAGAGTCTCTTCAGTAACTATGATTCAGTTTATTTATTTTATCTGTAAGTTGAGTAAAACATTTAAACTCAGTAGAAACAAACTGTTGAACTCTGGAAGGGGGAAATGTTAGGATAGGTAGCTAGGCAGACATGAACCAGGCATGAGAGGGCCCCCGCCACCACCAAGGAGTGTCAGGTTATCATCAGGTGATGGTCAGGCAGTTGTTAAACTGGTTTCTCTAAAATAATAATTGGTAGCAGCATATGCCAGGGAAAGGCAGGCTCCTAACAAATAGAAAACACCTGAAGCTGGTGATTAGCCATTTCCCAATAAGATCTCAGGAGTTGGGCAGGTAGGCTCAAGCATCTGCAGTTAGAAGCAAAATGATGGAGTTTAACTGGTATATGACCTTCCTCTAGGAACCCTCGACTGGTAAGGCAAAAACACTTCAAATGAGCACGTGTACAGCTGCAGCCAACACACTGCGCATGAGGCCCCTCTCAAGTGCTGGCAGGCCACTGCACATGCAGACAGCTTACCCCACGGAAAAATCAAGGGAGGAGAGACGCAAAACCCTAGAAGCATGCCAATGTATAAAACCCCAAGTCTAAGGTCAAACAGGCGCTTGGATTTCTCAAGTTGTCTGCTTGGCTCTCTTCCACGTGTATTTTACTTCCTTTCATTCCTGCTCTAAAACTTTTTAATAAATGTTCACTCCTGCTCTAAAACTTGGTCTCTCACTCTGCCTTATGCCCCTCAGACAAATTCTTTCCTGCAAGGAGGCAATAAGTAAGTTGCTGCAGAGCCATATGGATTTGCTGCTACTGACATATTTTGGGATTCTGAAATTTAACCAGTGTTTAGGCGTGGACCTGCTTTTTATTCTTCCTCCTGGACATTTGGTAGGCACTTTCAGTCTGGAAACTAGTGTTTTTCTTTAAGGAAAGCTATCCTCTTATTTGTCTCTGCTTTAAGAACTCTTTTTTGAGGCATTCTGGATCTTTCCTTCATGTTAACTTTTCTCTCATTTTTAATTATTTTCCCATCTTTATCTTCTAGATCACAGGTTGAGGTTTATCCATTTTATTATGCATTCATCTACTGTATTTTTATATTGGATATCACAGGTTGATTTCCAGAAACTCATATTCTGATTTGCTTTATTTTTATTTACAAATAACAACCTTTTGTTGCATAATGGATGCAATTTGCCTGCCTGTCCTTCTGAGGATACCAATGGAAATTTTTGAAAAGTTCTCTTCTGTCCTTGAATTTTATTGGGATTGTCTTTTCCCCTGCTATTGGATTTTCTCAGTTTTGATGATCCTTACGTGTTGGACCATATTTATGAACAAAAGACTAGACTGAATGAAACTGGCAGCTGGTCTGGGTTTCTACCATGGTTGTGTAGGACTCTTTTCCTAATATCTTCTCCCTGGAAGAGGCTGACTGTGAATTTTAGATAAGGGCAAAACGTGTTGACTCTCAGGCTTTGCTTTATGTGGACGTGGTGAGGAGCATGCCCCTTCCACCTTGCCGAAATAGTGTGGGCCATATTGCGAACGTAGAGGAAGATTTTGGTGATTTCCCTCTTGGGCAGAGCTACCTTTCTTTTCCTTTCTGTGTGTATTGGGGATGAAGTAGCCTCAAGTTCCACTCTCCTCTATCAGATTTCTATACCCACATGTCTACTGGCCTCACTGTTCCAAATGCTGTTTGTTAATTATCTGATTCTGATTCCTTGGCTGATCCCTGATCTTCATGTTTGTTGACTACAGGCTTGGAAAATTGCAGGAGCCTCCTTGAGAAGATCACTCTGATCTCTTTTAGACTTTTCTGACTCCTTTTACTTTTTTCTAGCTTTGATATCATTTCATTCTTTTGAAAATATTCTTTCTGTCCTTCCACTGGAACTCTGGAAGGGCAGGGGTAGGTAGGTAAGTTGTATGTGGGACCAGAACCCCATCTTAAATTCCCCAGTTGTCTTTTCACATTGAACTGTTTGCCATATGTGTAGAAACTAACTTTCTGAGTGATCTTTCACATTGGAAAGTCCTTAAATTCAGGCTGGACTCAAAACGGTACCGTAAACAATGATGGCCAGACCCTTCATGCCAAATAAATATAGGATCTGGTTTTGGTAGAGCAACTGCTATAGCCCCAGGCATTGGCTGCAACTTCTGTTACCTGGCCTAGGCCAGTCTGGAGGCCTTTTACCCTGAGTCTCCTGTGACATAAGGTCATGGTCATATGCCTTGGCTCTGTCTCCTCTTGTCTCTGCTCTGACCTTGGTGATGAAGGCCCCTCTCCAACAACTTTTCCTTCAGCTCTGTGCCAGGAGCTCCAGTGTTGTTTGAATCTCATAGATGGCACTAGTTTGGGTTTGGGTTTTAGCTGCCAAATGGAATTGCTGTTGAAAGTCAGCTATGGTACAAGTTTGCTTTTTATTTTCTTAGACATGAGTCAAAAAGAATAGGATCTATTCCCAGCTCATCTGAGACTTTTGTCTTTTGGAATGCTCTGTTGCCCTAGTGATTTGTTATTTTAAAGCTAGCATCATAAAGGATAGAAAAGTTAAACTTTGCTTGGTGGAGCCAAGAACCCTGCGCCCTAACTCTTCCCTGGATGCTAAATCTCAACAGGGTGACATGTCTTTAGAGAATGTGTTTGGCAGGCTATGTAAGAGCCTTTTTCTCCCTCCTACCTCTCCTTGGGCTGAATCCCTTGAGACCCCCTGCATAGATCAAAGTACTTGGCAGGACCTTTTGCCTTCCCCCTCCCTCTTTGTGAAGCTTTGGAATGAGTCTGATTCTTTTAGGTATTTAGTGGAAGTGCCAGACAGAAGCCTGGGAAGATGCCAGGAGGCATGAGGGGAGCTGGCAACATGCGGACATAATGGGAAAATACTCCCGTTTCACCCCGAAACTGGAATTTTACCACCTTTTACCCAGACCTGCAAACCATGTTGTTAATACTCTTCTCTCTGCTTACACAAAAGGCATAACCATCCCCTCTTTTCCATACCTGGATCCTTTCCCATGGAATATGTGACCCATTAGCCAACTGGATGAAGTAACTCTTTCCAAGGCTGCTGCCTGCTTTCCTTTTAGATTTGAGCAGGAGGGTGAGGAGAGGGAAGGCTGCGGCGAGGGTCTGGGAGCAGAACTAATGTGAGTGAGTGAGGGATTTAGGCAGTGGGGATGGAGTTGGTGTGAGGGCCAAATGGAAATATCTTCCCCTGTCTTCCCACTGGAGTGAGAGGGCCACTTATTAAAACTTCCCTATAGTAGTCATAACCTTTTGGAAACTCTCTGCAAATAGCAACTTTTACCATTACGAGAACGGGATAAAGGACAGCAAAAGCATCACTTTTATGTGGCACTGAAAAGAGAAGTGTGGACCACAGATGGAAGCATCTCAGTTGGTTGGCTAATGTGGTCTCATAAGGATGTGCTCTTTAACTCTAGAAATACAGCATAGAAAGGAACAGAGCTGTGTTTGCTCCACTCCTTCAGTAACCATGGCTAAAGGCTGTATTTTCCCAATTTAGTATATTCAGATCGAGGAGGGGAAAGAATGGGTGTTTTCTGATTAAGGTGTGAATTTGATTATGAAAGTCAAGTTGAGTCATCCTTGTCTCACACATGATCCATGGTAAATACAATATTGATACATGCTCTGAGACTTGCACATATTAGGAGAGTATTAGGTCACTCCAGTCCCTCCTATATTTGTGAATATAATTCTGTACTCTCTTGTTTCTGTTTGCTTATATGTTTTTATCTTAGGTTCCTTCTATTTTTCTCATTTCTCAACAAGTATTTCGGGAGTACCTACTGTGTTGTCACTCCTTAAAAGCTTTTGAGAAATTCTTCTAATTATTATGTATCTCTTAATTTTGATAATACTGCTACTCAGTACTCTGAGTAGAATGGCATGTGGCAGGTGGTGATGAATGCTGTTGAGCTGTGGGACTTTGTAATTAGAACCACATATATTCTGTTAAGTTTGCAGTAATAACTAATGTTTATTGAGCCTGCCACTGTCCTTTCTAAACATAATCTCTTTTAATCCATATATGAACCCTATGAGGTAGTTAACATTTCCTTAGTAAGTGGTAGAGTCAAGGTTGTAACTCAGGTCCAGATGATTCCAGCATAGACACTCTTAATCCATACTATTCTCCTTTACAATGACTTAATGGATACCATGAGCTTTAATCTTAAGGTCCAGTTAGAAAGACATGTTTCCAGCCAGGTGCGGTGGCTCACGCCTGTAATCCCAGCACTTTGGGAGGCCAAAGTGGGCACATCATTTGAGGCCAGGAGTTTGAGACCAGCCTGGCCAACGTGGTGAAGCCCTGTCTCTACTAAAAATAAAAAAATTAGCCGGGTGTGGTGGCATGTGCTTGTAATCCCAACTACTGGGGAGGCTGAGGCAGGAGAATTGCTTGAACCTGGGAGGCGGAGGTTGCAGTGAGCCGAAATCACGCCATTGGACACCAGCCTGGGCCAAGAAGTGAGACACTGTCTCAGAAAAAGAAAGATTCAGATTCCTACTTTAGCATACTTTGGGAGGCAGTTTGAGCTTTAAATTGAAATAATTTGAAATGAGTTAACTGGGGAATGATGAAAAGGAAACAGGCCTGAAGATATCAAAAAGTTTTTCTTAGTTGCTCTTCAGTCTGTAATGCTATGCAAAGAAACTATACCCAAACCTTTCTTTTCTTCTGAGAGCCTACAGTTTAACTCCCAATGCAGATAGAAGTGAGGGATAAAGACAATAGAACACATAGTAAAGTTACCTAAATAATGTAAGGGTTTATGTTACGTGTAACTCAAATGATAAATGTGTATGGTGAGCAAGGGAGGAGAGGAAATGGGCATGGGCATTAGATGTGTCACGGAATGATGACCACTATCAGCATATTCTCTGCTGTGGAGAAAAGTTGGGTGACTAGATATTTATTGCAGCCTATAGGTTCTACTCAGTAGGAAGAGAGCTGTGATTGTTTGATTATACGTTTACAACATAGCCTGCAGCTGTACAGTGATTGCATCAGTTCTCACTGAGAAGATTCAAAATGGAGATAATACGTATGAGAAGCTGATCAAGAAATGTAAGGGAATCAGGAAATGGTATGGGTGATGGAGTTCATTAGGGATGAATCAGTAATGATGTCATTGTGTTCCTGTGATGCGTAGAGATGGGTTGTGAAAGCTGTGTTCTGACTTTGAGATAGCAGCAGTGGGAAATGAGAGGAGTCTCATTCTGACTTCACAGCTGCTCATAGTGATTGTGTATAATGTTATAGGTCACAAAATTATCATACGAGAAACAGTAGTATTGAGGGTAGGAAATGCATTATTATAAAGACAAACTTTTGAATTTGGGGGACAATTAAATTTGAGAGCAGAATATTGGGAAGAGGTAAGAATAATGCCTAAAAGCAAAGCCTGTGAGGAAGACTGTCTGGATTCCATTGCTGCTGTATTGCTTATTAGCTCTGTGACTTTGAGCAGGTCCCTAACCCTCTCTGATTCTTTTTTCATCTATAAGATGTGGATGGTGATATACCTGCCTCATGGGGTTGGGTGAGGATTAAGTGAAATAATCCTGTGAACAGACTTAGAACAGCACTTGGCACATCCATATGTTTAGTACGTTTGTTAAATTTTGTTTCTGCAAATGTTGATGGTTATTTCTGTTGCCTTTACTGTAGCTATGATCAACCTAATTATTATCATTACCACTTCCCTTTTGGAGCCCTTTTGTCCTACCTGGATTGTGACTTCCAGCTTTATCTAATCACACATGAAGGTGTTTTTTCTTTTCTTTTCCCCCAAGATATTTTAATCTTGCTGTTTCCTTAATCTAGAATCCACAATAATTTCCTGCTTTCCACCATGCTAAATATAAACTCTGTTTGCCACGGGTTCATATCCCTTTGCCAGTGGGGTCCCTCCCTCCTCATTGTTTAACCATGTCTTTCATAATTTCCCAGTTCAGTGTTTTAGCCCCAGGTCTGTGAATCGGCCCACCCTCCTTTCTGCTGGGCTTGATGTACGCCATCTTCCCATGATGGGCTCCTTTCTTCTCCACCATGTACTTCCCAGCCTTCACCATTCATTTCTGCATCTGCTCTTCCGGGACAAGTCTTCCCTGACTGGTCCCACCTGATTGGTCTGCACTTTAATTTTGCAACCTGACATCTTATATTTATAGAAATGCTGCTTTGTGTTCTTTTACATTCTATATTTTGCTGTTCCTCTACCTAAATATTAAACTTTTCAGGGATAGGGATTTACTGAATCTTAAATCTGCCAGGCAGAGATTATATCTGTTATCTTCATCATGGTATCCCAGTGCAGTTTTTCAACAACTGTTTTTCATCAAAGAAACCTTTAAAAGATTGTATTCACTCTTTGCATACAGTTGCTTAGCAAATACCCTTAAGTGAATCAATTAAACATCTATCTCATTTTATGGAGGAAATGCTAGGATCCATTGTGGATCTGTAAATTCTCTAAACATCTTAATGAAAGCCTTCATTTAAGAATAGTAGTAGTAGTTTTACATTTCTATTTTACTTTACAGTAGGGAGAAAGCAAGTTTTTATTTATTTTTAAAGTGGCTCTTATTTTCTTAGCATGTAACTATTTAATATCATGTATATACACATCTTTAAAGCTATTGAGGCTGTATTTATTCTGTGAGAGGTATTGTTTAAATTTATTTTTCTGCTTCATAATTGGATGCCTATAGTGTTATAGAAGTGATATTATATGGCCAACTGAATATATGGGTACCTTGGAGGAAACTTTAACCAGAATTTTAGTTTTCCATTTCTTTAAAGGTTAAGAACTTTGCTCCCTTATTGTAAATTAGGATTCCTGTGTATTTCTATTCTTTCATTCTTTCTGTTTACTCAATAGCCAAACCAGATTTCCCTGGAAGAGAACATTCTGGTCTCCCGTTACATTAACAACCCCCTGCTCATAGATGGTGAGTTGTGATTAGGCCCTTGACCAAATTGGGCCAGATCTTTGCTAAACTTTTTAAACTTTTCATAGCCTTCTCTAGTAAGACTTTATTATACTGTTGTGAAATTCTTGACATATGTGACTCCAGAAAGGCAGCAGGTTCCTTACCTATCTCTCGGGATTTATTTGAAGGTGAAATGAGACAATATAAGAGAAAGTGCTTTATAAGTTTTATAGTAATTAATATATGTATGGAAATTATGCAGTAATATGTATGAAGATGACATATACACATACATATTATATATACATTAGGGTTATATTAATGTATATATACATTATACTGTTTTTATTATGTACTATATACATAATATACTATGTATATGGTACCATTATATAGTATAATTATTAGTTATCCTCCAAAGTCAAGGTATGTGGGCAGTGTGTGTTTCATGCGGAGAGGAGGAATGTTCTTTCTTTTTTTTTTTTTTTGAGACAGAGTCTCGCTCTGTCGCCCAGGCTGGACTGCAGTGGCCGGATCTCGGCTCACTGCAAGCTCCGCCTCCCGGGTTCATGCCATTCTCCTGCCTCAGCCTCCCGAGTAGCTGGGACTACAGGCGCCCGCCAACACGCCCGGCTAATTTTTTTGTTTTTTAGTAGAGACGGGGTTTCACCGTGTTAGCCAGGATGGTCTCGATCTCCTGACCTCGTGATCCGCCCGTCTCGGCCTCCCAAAGTGCTGGGATTACAGGCTTGAGCCACCACGCCCGGCTGGAATGTTCTTTCTTTCACGTTTCTTGGTTTCATTGTTTATTCTGTAACAGGAAATAAATGAACTTAGTTTTTTTGTGTGTGAATACATACTTTTTTTTTTAGATTTCAAGTTTGACGTGCGCCTCTATGTGCTGGTGACTTCCTATGATCCTCTTGTCATCTATCTCTATGAAGAAGGATTGGCTAGGTAAGAAGCTGTTTTGGGGTGTAGGGGTTGGGTGGGTATATTAAGAGTAGACCCATTAACAAGTTTATTAAATCAGATCATGCTATTTTCACTTGTCATTACTGCTTACAGATGCAACCCACCTCCTCACCTGCTGTGCTCTATAACATCAAAGCCACTATGCCTAAAAAGAACTTCAGAAATTAGGCTTATTTGTCTGTAATCTCACTGCATGTCCACACATAAGGTGCGTAAACATCTTCCCCAGCACTGATCCAGGATCACATGGTATTTTCCTGCAGTGACAATTGTTATGACGTGCCTAGGATATTAAGATAATTTGCCATTGTTCTTCAGGATAGATGTAGAAGGAAAAATAAAATCCTACCTTTATTTGCCTATTATATGCCAGGCATTTATTTTCATCCTCACAACAACCTTTTAGTTAATGCGTTTTTGCAGTTGAGGAAACAGATTTAGAGGTGGGAGAAGTGGAATGGAGATTTCACCTCATGGATCTGACTCCAGAGCTCAGAGCTCGGACTATTTCATGCCCTCTCATATTTAGAAGGTATTAATTGAGTTTTTTTTTTTTTTTTCCTTAACATGCAAGTGACTTTACAGTGGTTGTACATGCATTGTTCTCTTTTTGTTAAGGTGCTTTTTTTTTTTTTTTTTTTTTTTT
>NW_012116265.1:18170153-18217759 GCF_000951035.1 Colobus angolensis palliatus | reverse complement strand
CCAAGTAGCTGGGACTACAGGCGCCCACCACCACACCCAGCTAATTTTTTGTATTTTTAGTAGAGATGGGGTTTCACTGTGTTAGCCAGGATGGTCTTGATCTCCTGACTTCATGATCTGCCCACCTCGGCCTCCCAAAGTGCTGAGATGACACAGGTGTGAGCCACCACACCTGGCCTGTTGAGGTGCTTTTTAAGTTTTAAGGTAATGTGACTTACGAGATTAAGTTCAAGTTGTTATATTTTGAAGTTTTGTGTCCTATAGCCACAGAATTTTATAGGTAATTGTTTTCATAAACCCTTTAAATTGTTTAAAATAAGTATGCAACTACTATGCTGTGTTCTTCTCCCCAACAAAACTAAATTTTTGTATTAGCCAACTAGTTCGCCCTGAAGTTCTTTTCATGCGTAGTGCCTTTGATATAGAGCAGGGGTGTCCAATCTTTTGGCTTCCCTGGGCCACACTGCAGGAAGAATTGTCTTGGGCCACACGTAAAATACACTAACAGTAGCTGATGAGCTTAAAAAAAAATTGCAAAAAAACTCATAATATTTTAAGAAAGTTTATAAATTTGTGTTGGGCCACATTCAAAGCTGTCCTGGGCTGTATGCAGCCTGTGGGCCTCAGGTTGGACAAGCTTGTTATAAAGCATAGCAGTTTAGGAGGTGGTTTGCATCTGTGAGTGGTCACAACAAGCTAAAAAAGCCTGGTCTGTGTATGTCTCTGTATTTTAGAAAACGCAATTGGAAGATGGGAAATACCATGGATAAAAGAAGGCTACCTATTTATGTACAGGTGCTTTGACAAATATTATTGTACCCTGACAACTATTATTTTAGAATGGTCTTTTAATGATTTTAGAGACTTAGTTTTTTTGAAATGTATCCTATGACTTGAAATCAGTGAAAGTGGACTAACCAAACCTTCTCGCTGGTGGAGCTCTGTGTTCCATTCCCCTCTAGGTGGCAGTGACAGCATTTATAAGTCCCATCATATTCTTAACTGAGATTTTGAGTTTGAGCCCTGGGAACATTGGAGACTACCAAAACTCTCTAGTTCTGGCCTCTTGTTTCTTGAAAATTGAGAAAGGGAAGAACTGAAACATCTCCCAGTTATTAGATAAAGGGCTGGACCAGGCATCTGAACATGAGCTGACTACTAGCTCTAATCAGGTTTTTATAGGAAAGAAATTGTTGATAATGTTTGTAGACACATGTGCTCTCATGAAGGATCACTATACAAAATTAGGTGTAAAAGCCTATTCCTGGCCAGGTGTGGTGGCTCACACCTGTAATCCTAGCACTTTGGGAGGCTGAGATGGGAGGATTGCCTGAGGCCAGGAGTTTAAGACCAGCTTGGTCAACATTGCGAGACCGCATCTCATGAAAAAAAAAAAAGAAAAAAAGCCTATTCCTTATGTTATTTAGAACAAAATGAAGGTAAAATACACTCCTAACTTCTCAGATATGCAAGGTGCTGAGGATTTTCAGCTTTATAATTTGAGACTTCTGAGCTTTCTCTCTTTTGTATTACAAGTTTCATCATTCTCCTTCCTCTGCTCATCCTCACCTTAACTTCTCTCCTGTGTCAAGTTTTAGAAACTGATTATGTCCTGCCAAAAATTGGACTTTGGGAATAGAGAAAAGAGATGGAGGTTGTGCTTCACTGTTTCTCAAGGATATCATACCAATATGTTTTGCTTAATATTCCAAAGATATTGTCACCAACAATATTAACAGCCCTCTCTGTGGGTGAAATTTGGCACAATTTTAAGACCTTTCTGGTTCAGAGCACAATGTGAGAACAATAGCACCAATGTTTATTATAGAATTTACTACAAATATGCAAGTGCTTTGGCTAACTGGTTGTGTGTTGGAAGTCAGAATCTACTGAATTAAGTATAACCCTTTTGCTTCCAGCAGAAACAAAAAAATTTATATATATATACATGTAGTCAATGGATGTTTTTTCTCAGGATAATTAGAAAAACAGCTTTTAAAAAACTCAGACCAAGTGGACCAGAAAACAACATGAATTTTCAGGGCTTTGGTTAGGTTTACCTGAAAGTGTAGGTGAATAAAAAAGCTTTATCAAAGCTTTACAAAAGCATGACACATGGCAATATGATGCGCTGTTTGCGAGAGTCCCATGAGGGTACATTGTTCCGTGCAGTAATTTCAATGTGCCTAAGTTCTTGTGTCTTCACTCATTCTGTATCTTGACATTCACTTGCTTTGTTGTAACCCTCAGAGTCTGTTCAACTATGTCGACAGTCTGTAGCATCTCCAGATCTGCAACTTTTAGTTATCTTGGGCCACATGTATTTTATGTAGACATAACTGAAGATAATCAGTTTGGGATGAGATTACTGGGTTACACTGAGGCTCAACAAGAAAAACCATCATCTTTCCTAAAGAGATGGAACAGGAGGCAAATACAATTCATTTTCTTCTTTAGAAATGAATTCTTTTACACCCTGTCACTTCTGTTTTGGACCTCAAATTAATGCTAGGGGACAGAAAGATTAAGTTCATTTCACAAGACAGTTTTGTGATATAAGTTATTTTGTGTAAATTTTTTTACACAAAATTAAATTTACGAAAACCCTAGTTTCTGTATAGGTGAGTGTTTTTAGTTGTCCTTATTGTTTTATTAACATAAGAAGTGGGAGAACTCTGTTTTCTTATGTGTGGGTAAAATATTGAAGAAGTGTTGCAATTGTTCCCCCTGGTATTTGGGTGCAACTTCTTGTGATTGTCACAGTAGCCCTCAGAGGTCCTCTGTGCTTTTGAATTTTGCTTGCATGTTGCTGTTTTGCACCACCAGGGGACACTCAGTTTCCACAGAGGGGTGCTGTGCTCTACCAAAATGGTGCCACCCATGCAGTGGAGGTGGGAGGAGAGGACTCTGGGAAGGTCCCGGTTGGAACAGCCTTTTTTCTGCCTCAGCCATATTATTCAGTGGAAATTCAGAAAAGACCCCAAAACATGTGTACTGCCTTTCCCTTTCTCCCCACCCCCAGTTCCTTCTTCAGTAGCCTTCCTTGCTAATTAACACTGGCTCCGCAGGGATATTTACCTTTTCTCTGCTGGATTCCTGTGGTTTTGAAAGAATTCAGGTACTTGCTGGTTGCCAAGGAATTCAGATTACCTCACAGGCTGCACACTGTCCAGAATCTGCCACAGCAGCAAGTAGGGGGAAGAGACACCAACAAGGGGGAGAAAACCCTTTCCAGTGCTCATTGTCACCCTCCCTGCAGGCCCTTGCTGTTTGTGAAGTTTGAGTCATTTCTGGCTCTAAAGACAAGGGATCAGGCTGGTAATCCCCTCCCAGACGGCTCTGTAGGGCGCTGCCTAGTCACTGCAGCACTTTGGCAGTCTCCCGGCTGCAGCTGGTTGACAGCAGATCAGAGAGCTCTTGGGCCTCTTGTTCTCTTCCATAAGATTTTTCTGGGTCAGGCCAGGATGAAACCCAGTAGCTCCTGGCAAGGCTGCCTGAGGTGCTGTCTCTTCATCATCCAGACCTCTCTGCCTCAAAATGCCTACACCTGTTGAAGGATAACTCATGTGCCACAGCAAGGGGCTCCTCGAGGCTGGCCTTCTCTTTTCTTTGTACATTTGTACAAATGTATGTTTGTACAATACACATTTCCTGAATGTTTGTCAGGAAATATAACTACCAAAGAGGATGTTAAACTTCTATGTCTAGAATGCCTGTGACTCTGATCATAGGAAGATACGGTATAAAAAAAAAAGTTTTTAAGAAAACAGCAGGACAGAAAAAAAAAAAAAGAATATGTGGGGTCATATTCTTAGAAGAACAGACTAGTTTTTGAATAGGGGAAGAGAGTTTAAAAGATGCCGCTAACTCTCTGGTTTCCTTCTTATTTTGGTTCCATATTGGTAAAGATCTTGGAGCAAGCAACTCCAGTGCAGTTTCAGTTAATGTTTGCCAAGTCCCTATCGTATGCCAAACATTGAAATCTTTTCTCCACACAGACGTTCAGACTTTTAGACAAATTATTACCATTGTCTTGATTCTCAGGGGGAGACATTAGAAAGCAAAAAGGAAATGTAACTTACGATTTAAAAATTTATTGTCAAAATAAAGATATTGTCAAAGACAATTCATATTTGTTTGCAGTGTGGTTAAAAAACGGGGAGGGGGCGGCAAATAGTTCTATATTCATCAATAGGCTGAGAAATAGTACCTAGGGTTTTGAATTTAGCAAAGAAAGTAGGAACTCCCCCACTTTTTCTTAGCTTGAAGGTCAAGGCCTTAAAGGTCTGTCGTGACAACTTTCCTAAATCTTGATCTCATTAAGAGGGAGATTCAAGACTCTATTGTGTAAATGTTGGCCTACATTAGGATGAGTGCAGTCATGTAGTCATGTGCTATATAACAATGGGCAAAGAAGGACCACATATACTATGGTAGTCCCATAAGATTGTAATGGAGCTGAAAAATGTCTGTCGCCTAGTGACATTGTAATCTCATAACACAATGTATTACTTTTCCTATGTTTAGATAATACTTGCCATTGTGTTCCGATTGCCTACAGTATTGAGTATAGTACAATGCTGTACAGGTTTGTAGCCTAGGAGCAAGAGACTATACTATCTATCCTAGGTGTGTAGTAGGCTATACCATCCAGGTTTGTGTCAGTACCCTCTATGATGTTCACACAACGATGAAATTGGCCTGTGAATGCATTTTTCAGAACATATCCCCATTGTTAAGTGACGAATGGTTGTATGTGCAAACGTGGTCCTGGAGTACCTAGTAAATAGTGCCCTTTTAGATTATTGTTAATAGAGAAATTGTGTTGAAACTTCAGACCTAAAGAAGGTGAAATTTTATACTATATGATGGTCTAAATCAAAGGTCACTAACATAAATGCTCACAAGTACATTCACTGAAAGAAGAGTGGAGACTGGAGAATGGAGAGTACATGTACCATCTAGAGGCATTTGCTACTTAGTGCCAGCAGCTGCTGATATTGCCAGATCTGGTTTGTTAAGTGAGGCTTGAACATGTAGATTTTTATTGTGAAACAAACCACTGTTTTACACTTTTAACTTTGAAACCATTTTGAACTTATAGAGTTGTAAGACCTGTAAGAATTATGTGAAAAATTGCCTTTTACCCTATGTCTAGAGATCTCATTCCAATTCTGCCAGTTATCCTAAGGAATTTTTTTTTTAAACTACAAAAGGATCCAATCAGGGATCACATGTTGTGTTTAGCCGTCAGGTCTCTTTAGTCTCCTTCAGTTTGAAACAGTTTCTTAGTTACTCTTTGACTTTCATGATCTCAGCATTTTTGAAGATTACAGGCCAGTCATTTTGTGGATTGTCCCTCAATTTGGGCTTGTCTGATATTTTCTCATGAAGAGACCTAGGTAATGCATTTGGGGCCAGAATACCACAAAAGTGATACTAATTCTTGTCATTGCATTATGTCTGATGGCACATGCTAGTCATTTAGTGGTGTTTGACTACTTGCTGTAGGTGATACCTACTAGATTCTTGCACTGTAAAGTTATTTGGTCTTACCGTTTGTAATTAGTAAGTATTTTATAGGGAGATGCTTTAAATCGTGTAAAATTTAATTCTTCATCTCATTTCTCAGTTGTAAGAGAAATCTATTGATTTTTCTTGCCTTAATGAATTATTGCTATGGTAGTTGCCAAATGATGATTTTCTAATTCCATCATAACTTTTACTTTTGTTTTTTGGCATTTTTCCATAAGGAAGAGCTTTCTCTTCTTATTTATTTATTCATCTATTTATTTATACCAATGCAGACTCAAGCATTCCTATTTTATTTAATGGGTTATAATTCTTTACTATCATGATTTATTTTGATGCTCAAATTGTCCCAGATTTGGCCAATGGGAGACCTCTCAAGCTGGCTTTGTGTCCTTTTGACGTGTCTTTATCATTCTTTGAGCACAAGATGTTTCCGGCTCATCTTGTTCTTTCTCTGTTCTAGCCCTGAAATCAACCATTTCTCCAGGGAGCACTGGTTGCTTTTTCATGGAGTATAGTATTTAGAAATCAATATCTGGGTGCTAGATATGCTCACTGTCCTGGGGCATTTCTGCTTTCAGATCCTGGCCATGAACAGAATTAGGAAATTATGTATATATGTACATATACACGTACATCTATATTTCCATATATGTCTCTAATGTATTGTTGAAAAACAGAAGTTTATACTAGTACCCACAATTCTAGTTCAAAACTACAGAGTTCCTTCTCATATTTTGCTTTTCGTATTTTAAAATCTCTTCTCCAACAGCAGGAAATCTGGCTCCCAGTATCTTTAATATATTTATTTATTTGCTCAGTTCCTTTGTATGTGGCCAGATTCATTACCCCACTGGGCCACTGTCCCACTCAGATGCCGTTTTTATATGGATTTAGACCTCTATTTGGTGGCCACCCTGCTTAGAAAACCTCCTTCTGCTTCTGGGTGACTTCCCATCCTAGTCACCATCTTCCCTTTTTTTTTTTGGTTACTCACCATCTTCCTCATGTGGGCCCTGGCTACCACTGGGTTGCAAGAAGGAAGGTCTGATTTTTATATGTTGTTCAGGTAATTAAAGTTTAAAAAAAAAAAAACAAAGCTTTTGTAGGTTAATCAGAACTTGACCAGTAGGTCAGATTCAAGACTAATGTGACCTCTGGTCTAGACAATAAAAAAGAAAATAGTGATCAGATGTTGATGATGGCTTATTTAATATGGATTTTAGTGATAGCTATAAGCTTTTACTGGGGTAGGAGGAAAGATGAACACACACACCTTTTCTCTACGTAGTATATGTTCCCCACTAGACTGAGGGAGATACGGAGTGGAGCACTTTCACCCTTTGGGGGAACTTTTCCTTTAAGCTTTTTTGTTTCACTTTAATTTTTGCTTCCTTCTGCTTCATACACTCAGTTTAGAATTCTACGCTTTGATATTAGAAATCTTATCCTTGCTGGGGTTCAGAATAAAACACTCCAGTGAAAAGGAGGATTAGGAAGAAGAAACATGATTTTTTTTTTTTTTTAAGATGTGTAGCCCTCTTGAAGAAAAGAATGTAGGAATGACAAATGTGTTGGTACCAGATTCCAGCTTACCACAGACTTTTGTCAGGCTTTTCATGTTGACCAAGTTAGATCAGGTACTTGTAGTAACTACAAGAGATGAAAAGCCTCTTTTTCTGAAGCAGAAGCTTTCCTCTCCTTCTAACTTATTATTCATTGCGGGGAGAGGATGGCAGGAGGGATGTCACCTTGAGGTAATGTCTGGCTGAGGCAGGCAGCCTCTGTGGGGCCAGCGCAGGACCCCTTTGCATCTCACAAGAATTCAGAGAATGACTGTCTTCAACTTGCTTGGACAGTCTATCAGAGGAAGATTGGGATGCATAGGCAAGGCTTACTCACCAGGGCACTGGGGTGTGACATGGCTAGAAGTTAAGTGATAACTACTGGAAGTTGGAAGTTTCTAGAAAATCTGGGGTCCTTCTCAAGCATAGACGTAATAATGCTCATCAAACTCTTGTCTTTTAGCCTAGTCATCATTTTCTTTGTCCACATCCTTTTTCCTATCCTTGTGTTTGTTTATTTTAGTTTTTTGGGTTTGGGTTTTTTCCTTTTCACTTTTCTTTCTTTGGCTCTTGTATATTTCTGGTACAGGGAATTAGGGAGTGGAGATAGTGGGTGGATGAGAAGAAACAGAGAAGAGGAAAATTTTTTAATGCTGACCTTTAATGTGGTGAAAATTCATGTTGACTTCATAGTCTGAGTAAGCATATGTAAATAATTTGTAAGTCATATGAAAATAAACTTGTGGCCTTCTTTTTTTTTCACACACTTGGATATGCCTCTTGGGAAAACCACTCTAGTGAAGGGTGATATGGTTACAGTGGTATGTAAACAGGGGTTGATATTTACCATAACCATTCGCCTTGAGTGTCCTTTTGTTGATACTGAGCATCACTGGAAAGTTCTCTCTTTCCCTGGTTACTTCCTTCAGAGGCACATATATTTTATACTTTGGCCTTCTTTTGACAACAGTCCAGGATATCATATTGCTTCCCTGTTTTCAGCGGGCTCCATGTTTTATTCCTCTTTCTTTTGCCTTCATTCCAAATTCAGGACTAAGTCTCTTGCACTGTGCCCATATTTATGCTGTTTTGCTTTGTCTGCTGTTAATGCTGTCATTATCATTCTTTTTTAAATGAGTATTATGGATCAGTAATTTTTTTCATTGAATGCTGTAGTACCAGGCACTGTGTGGGCACTCAGTAAGTGTGTCTGTTGCCTAGGCTGGAGTGTAGTGGTGCGATCACAGCTCACTGCAGCCTCTGTCTCCTGGGCTCAAGCAGTCTTCTCGCCTTAGCTTTCCAAGTAGCTGGGACTACAGGTGCACACTACCACGCCTGCTTAATTTGTTAATTTTTTGTAGAGATAGGTTCTTGCTCTGTTGCCTAGGCTGGTCTCAAACTCCTGGGCTCGAGCAGTCCTCCTGCCTTGGCCTCCCAAAGCATTGAGATTACAGGCATGAGCCACCATGCCCAGCCAGTTGTTATTTCTTGACCAGCTAATGCTGTATCACAGTATCCTACACACAGTTTCCCAGGTTGTAAATAGCTATATTTTCAATTTTCGTTCTTCCTATTGGTGTAATGTTCTATATAAGAGAAGCAGTGTCTTGTTGTGATTAAGTACATGGGTTTTGGAGTTGGTGTGATCTTGAACAAGTTATTTAATAGACCACATTTCGTTTTCACATCTATTTTTCCACTTGGATACAATATTATCTACTACTTCATAGGGTTGCTTTAAGGATTGAATGAAGTATGACATTATAAAACACTTAGAATGGGAGTTAGCACTTCGTAGGCACTCGGTATTTGTTAGATAATGATATTACCCTCCTTTATTATTATCTCATTGATCCTCAGTTCCAGCCTGTATGTCCTTGAAACTCTTCCTGGCATTTAACCTGTTTCCCTTCTATCAGGTTTGCAACTGTGCGATATGATCAAGGAGCCAAGAACATTCGGAACCAGTTCATGCATCTGACAAACTACAGTGTGAACAAGAAGAGTGGAGACTATGTCAGGTACTGGCTGTGTCTGAGCCAGAAGTCAGAGGTGTCAGTCTCAGATGCGGGTGTTGTAGAGGTGGAAAGGTAACATGTGGCACTGGAGGATAACGTTACATTAATGTCCATGTACCATTTATGGAAAACTGTTAGTCATATAACAGTGTTGAGGCATATCTCCTGCTGCTTCTCCATTGCCTCCCCAGTTAACAGTGTCACCTTTCTCTACCAAATTGTGCTTTCACAAGTTTTTCTTCCTCATTGCCTTCCCTCACTTGACATAGGGATGGGAATTTAATAGGCATATGGAACGTTTTAGAAGTTAAGAAATGAGGTCATTTCAGCGCTTGGCAAACATATCAAAAGCTTAAAAAATGGCTGTACCCTTTGACCCTGCGGTTCCATTTCTAGGAACTTAACCTTAAGAAATAAAAGATGTACACACAGGATCAGCGATAAGAATGTTCATTACTGTATATTTGTAGGTGGAAAAAGCAGGTTATCAGCACATGCAACTTATGTTCTTGCTTGAATATGAGATATCTAAAGCTGCTTATTTTTGCTGAGCGGGGAGGAAGAAAAGACCAGAAGTAATACCGAAGTGTTAATTTAGCTTAACTATAGTGGGTAGGATTGTGAGTGAGTGATTTTTATTTTCTTCTCTGTGCTATTATGTATTTTCTAAATTTTTGTAAAATAAATACTTGTATGATCAAGAAAAAGAAAAGGAAAAAGTTAAAGAAAGAAAGAAATAAGGCCATCTCAGCAAAGGATTCAGTGGAAGGGAGTACCAGCCCAGCTGTGTGGAAATATTCTTTTTGCTCTGTTTTCTTTCATCCCGATCATTTTGCCAAAAAGTAGAAAAGTAGAAAAGAGACCCAAATAGTTACTTTCTACTCAGACTAAAAATAGGTTCTTAGCAGGTCCAAGGAAAGAAAGAAAGGAATCTGGAAGTGATAGAATAGTTGCTGAAGCTATATAGGTTTCGTCAAATGTCCTGTGAGCAGCGTTTGCATTGACTGAAGAGATCACACCTCCACTGTGAAAGATGAGCAAAGGCACAATTGGTGGAAAGTGGGATGCTGGTAGGGAGTGAGGAGACAGCTGCAAAACACAGGTTCCAGATTGCAGGGCTCTTCCAATATTCACGGGAGGCTGTGCTGTTTGCCATTCCGCTGCCATAGCAGTAGTATACCTTCCCACTCTTACTGTCACTCCAGTGTACTCTCTCTTCAGTGATACCTCAAAAAATATCAAGAAAAGCTATGTCTACTGCCAGAGAGGAGGGAGCCTGCTTCAGATGCCAAAGCAATTCTGTGTGGAATTATTTCACCAGCGTGCTGCACCAGGTTAACTCACTCACCCATCCCAACTCAGTTCTGGTCTGAAAATGGCATCAGAGGTTGTTTTGTGTACTCAGGTGACATTCACCTCAAGGGTTAATTATCTGTCAATTTATTGTAACCATTCTTAGTTTACCTTCTTTCACACATTGCTCTCACTCTTTCTTGATGCATAATTGTTTGGTTAAAGAATTTGCTGCCTTCTTCCCCACCCTCTTGAAAAAGGCAAACTATATGCATTTTCATTTCCATTGAAGAAATTGGTATGAAAGGATATATGACAAAAAGGACCAAGAAAAAGTGAGTAACTGGAAGTCAGCAAAGTGAATTTAAAAAAAAAAACCAAAACTTAAAAAGACAAGAAGGCTGTTTGCAAAGAATCTTGTTATTATAGCCAAGCCTAGTTACATATGTGACTTTATTAATTTGTTTTAGTTGTGATGATCCAGAAGTGGAGGACTATGGAAACAAATGGAGCATGAGTGCTATGCTTAGGTACCTGAAACAAGAAGGCAGAGATACAACCGGTGAGTACTGGGCCTTTTTCCTTCTTGACTTCTCTTCTTTGGATAACTTTATCATTGTCTCTTGCCAGGAATCATTCTCTATTGCTTTGATAGTGTTGCTGAGATGGGATGATTGTCCTTGGTGTTACTTTTTCCTGCAGTTGACAAGCTGGGGAACAGGTTTTCCATTACCCTCAAAATCCCTTTTCTTGTTTCTGGTCTGAAAGGCGTAACTTTTTCCTTTAATTCTTAGTGAATTTACCCTTCTTGAATGTTGAACTGCTGACTAAAATATGGTCAGCTTTTTATATAATAAATTGCCTGTCTCCATATTGGCCCCAAGTTTTGAGTTTTCTAAGTTAATCCCTCTCATTCATGTTGCTGAGCTGGAGAATGGGCACTGTTTGAGCACAGGGCTTCAAATCAAAATGGGCACAATTGCTGAGCCTTGAGCAGAATGGGAAACTGTGTGCCAAAAGAGACTGTCTCAGTTCACAAGGGAAAGGGTTATGGGGAAGTGTAAGAAAGGAAGTGAGGCTCCTATTCCATTAGGTGTCTGTCTTTTGTCATAAGAGGCCACCTGAGGGTATCCCTTGGCACCTACATTCTTGACTGTGTGAACTGTTCACAGATATGCCTGCCTCCATAGCACCCATTCAGAAGTCTGCCATATAGAGACTTTTTTGACTGAGCACGCATGCTTTCATAGTTACATTGTTATCTGGAATCCAGTTCCTAATCCATGTATTTTGGTATTGAGTCTGAAATTTAAAAATTTTTGTTTGCAGCATTGATGGCCCATGTAGAAGACCTGATCATTAAGACTATAATCTCTGCTGAACTAGCTATTGCTACTGCCTGTAAAACCTTTGTTCCTCATCGCAGCAGTTGTTTTGGTAAGGAGACTCGAGAAGCTTAACATGTTTGTGAAGAGGATCTTGGGAAGTTGGATGGGATTCTTGGGTAGAGAGGCTTAGTGATTCTGTAGCAGGAAGAGGTATGTGATGGACTTTTGTTTCTTTCTAAGCATATGTAGCATATGAAGAGCCTACTAAGAGGCCAATAGTGAGCTTGGTCAGAAGTCCCCTGAGGAATAACTAGCTTTCTGTGTGGGAAGCAGGGACTGGAACGAACGTGTTGGTCTTTCTGTCAGAGTGCAGTCAGAAAAAGTCTGCAACAGACTGTACAGGAATCCAACTCTAACAAATATATTCCAGAGCTCCTTGGCAGCCAGACTGGGAACAGTTCCAAGAAGCCCTGGCTGGTACCAGTATGTGCTTTCTCCCATTTTCCGATGACTCCTCCTTTTTGTTTGAGTCTTCTTTCTAGTGTGTTCCTCCCCCTTCTCTCTTTCTCCCATTCCTCTTCCACTTTCTTTTCTTCCTCTTTCTCTTCCCCTTCTCCTTCCCTTCCACTCTACCCCCCAACTCCCTGACTGCACAGAGAAAGAATAAGCAGTTCACAACTACAGGATCAGGAAATGTTACCTACTGATCCTAGCTATGATGGTAGCACTGAGGGTGCCTATGGACATTGCTTCCTATGTGGAAATGAATGGATTTGTGATTGCCCATGTGAATGTCTTTAAAGTCACATAGGCTTTTGGCAGTGTTAGGCTTTGTTAGTAAAATACACTAGGGTCTTTAATGGGGAGGATGATTAAAGTGTGGTGTGGAGTGATACAGGTAGTAAGGATATGAGAGTCATGGCTTGCTTAGAAGGCAGAGTAACAGGGAAATAAAGAACATGGGTTTTAGAGCCTGACAGCCTTAGTTTGTAACTATATATATCCCTATCTAGTTTTGTGATTTTCAGCAAGTTACTCTAATCCTGTTTCCTCAACTATAAAATGGCAGTAATGATGGTGTCTACCTCCTGAGAGTACCATGAAGATCAAATGAGATGATGCACGCAGAGCGCTTGACACAATGTCTGGCCCTTACGTTGTACTCAATACAAATTATTTGTTATTTTTATAATTAGATGTCATAATTCTTGATCTCTTTAGCAGATTATCATAACAGGCTATATTTGAGGGACACTTGAAGGGAATTGTTGAGATCGAGTAGAAGATGGTAGATAAATCAGGACCTAAAATTATATGGGAAAAGAAGAGGTTGTAATATACTTTTTAAAATACATACCTGATCATGTCTTCTAAAATCCTTAAATGGTTCCCTAGGCTTAAATTGTATAATGGAAACTTAATATGACCTGAAAGCCTTCTAAGGTAACTCAGGTAACTCTTCTAGAATTCCATTTCCCCTCATGTACCTTATAATCCAGCTGTGCTATACTATACTTCTAAGCACTCTGTAGTTTTGTGCCACTGTATGAGTTCTGCTGTTTGGCCTAAAAACTCTCCTTCTGTCTGTGCCTTGCACACTGCCATTTCTTTTCTAAGATTTAGTTCTCCACATTGCCTCCTCCTTCATGCTGTTCTTTTTTTTATTGAGGCAAGGTCTTGCTCTGTTGCCCTGGTTGGAGTACTGTGGCATGATCACCGTTCACTGCAGCCTTCACCTCCTGGGCCCAAGTGATCCTCCCATCTTAGTCTCCTGAGTAGTTGGGACTATAGGCATGTGTTATCCTGCCTGGCTAATTTTTTAAAAAACTTCTTGTAGAAATGTGACCTCACTAGGCATTATGCTTTTCTGTGCTTGTTTGATCATTCTCTTTTCCTATCACATCATGATGTTTTGTTTATACATACACTTCCTCAGCAGTGTCTGAGTTTATTTTCTTGAATTCATAATAGTGTCCTTTCTTCCCATTTCACTCTATTTCTGCCAAACCAGAGCTTTCAACATTTCTCTGGTCCTCTTTTAAAATTTTGTTTGTTTGTTTGTTTGTTTAGTTTTGTATTACAGACAGGGTCTCGCTGTTGCCCAGACTAGAGTGCAATGACACAATCATATTTAGTTTACTGCAGCCTTGAACTCATGGTCTCAAGTGATCCTCTTGCCTTGGCTTCCCCAAATACTGGGCTTATAGGCATGAGGTACCAAACCTGGTCCTTTTCTTGCTCGCTACCTCTGCACCTGTTTTACCTTGTGTCTGAAATGCCTTTCTTGTATTACTTTACCTAATCAATTACGGACATTTTTCAAGACAAAGTCAAGTGTCACTTCTTTGGTAATGTTTTTTTCTAATGCTCCCAGAGTTAGCCTGCCCTGCCATATACCCCCAGCACTCTGTTTGTTTGTAACTCTACAATAGTATCTGTATGTTGTCTGGTAGTCATGTGTGTATTTGTCTCCTGTAGTCGACTGGAAACTGCTTGAGGACAGTAAGAATATCTCCATCAGTTTTGCCCCCACCATGCATGTTAGCACTTTTTTAAAAAATTGAAACAGGATCTCACTATGTTGCCCAGTCTGGCCTTGAACTCCTGGGCTCAAAGGATCCACTTGCCTCAGCCTCCTGAGTAGCTAGGACTATAGATGTGTACCACCATGCCCAGTTGCATGTCAGCATCTTTTGCTCTTAGAGGATGTTCAGGAAATGTTTCTTGAGTGAATGATTGGCACTTGCTTTAATTGCTCTTTTGGTGGCCTGACAGTAGACTTCCCAATAGATCTGGTTTGGTAATGGCCTAGAGCTCTTAGAATTATTGTAGACTGTTTGAGGATGGGGTTGGGGGGTTGGGACTAGGAGCATAACTCCAACTTCCAAAATCTCATTAGATTTAAATAATAAATAAAAGCTTATTTTTCTACATCTACTTGGCTCTTATATAAGGGTAAATTTCTGATATCCCTTGCTGTAAAAATCTTTGTTCTAACTAGTTAATTATAAAACCTTTTCTGAATGTTTCCTTTTTTTGGTTTGTTTTACAACTTGGTTGCCTTTTGGAAGCTTGGGAGCTTCATTATTGAACTTACTGGCAATAGAATGTTTGGACGTGAAAGAAGCTGTGACTTTCTCTGACTCAGTGAAATACCCCTTAAGTCCATTTCATCAGCCATGGGTCTCCTTCCTTCCTCCCTACTTGTATTCAGCTTTAATAAACTGAATGCATCTGGAGTTTTTTAAGTTGTTGACTATCTTCTTGGCTTTTGTGGTTCTAATTCCACTTCCTGTCAGCCCTGGGATTTTGTGTGCTTCATTAACCTCATCCCATCAGATATGATTCTGTATACGTGTGTATGTTTGTATGAGTCTCTGCCTCCCACTGACTCCTAACTTCCCCTGGGGTTTAAGTTACAAGGAATAAGCTAGTTTTTTTTCCCATTTATTTTAGAGTAAACAGGAATTGAAAGCTTCCCAGAAGATTTTGGCTTAAACAGAGCATTGGTGCTTTTAGGGGAAACCAACAGACCAGACATGGGGTTCACTATATTCTTTTGATGGTTGTTCCTGTCCTTCCATCTTATGAATCTCTGCCAGGGGCATTCCCTTACTTTCTCAGTATTTGTATCCTACGATCTCTTTCCCATCCTACCACCTGTAATGCTCAACTATGTTTCCAGGTATCTTCAATATCCCATCCTATTTATTTATACATTCAACTTTTCTTCAGTTCCTGCTGTGGGCAAGTCATAGGTTAGCCTTTCAGCAGTGTATTACCATCAAGTTTGTTCCTCTCAAACCAAATTTTACGTAGGATAAGAGATATATATATATCTCCGTTGCACTGTTAGTGTTTAAATGTAGACTTGAGAACCTATACAAACTACCTGAAACTTTGTCATTTAATGCTTTTTCCTAGATTTGCACATCTGATAAGGACCTTAGAGAGTAATTAGTTCAGATGTACAAATTGAAACCGTGAGAAATGAACTCTTGTCCCAGGTTCTAGAGTTAGTGAGTGAAATAACTCAGGTCAAAATGACTCAGCCTGGATCTGTGGGGCTTCAGAAGATGGGTTTTGGCAATCAAATAATCTTGATCTTAAGACTTTGATTTATAGAATTTTTTATGCCTCCCTCAATAAGACAATTTTTTTACAATCTAATTTTTGCTGCCTTCTAAGACTGTGAAAATATGGTACCATGTGACATAATATGCTTAAACAGCAATCCTTTAAATATCCTTAGCAAATTGGCATTGTGAGATACAACTGGCTATGAGAATAGCTTTTTGACCAGTTGAAGAAAAACAGCCAAAAACAACAGGATGTTAGCTGTTCTTTAAAGATGTTGCTGCTGACAGTGGCTTTGTCTCTGTGTATGAGCATGGCTGAAATCATGGATTGTGACCCAGGCCTGGGATCATGGGGACAAGTTGTGGGGCCACTTGTAGAACTGATCAGCCTGGCCTTGTTGTGATCAAAGCCCAGTGACATGTTTGCTCAGGACCAACCATGCCCCCAGAACACCTCTCTGTTGAATGATACCTGGTTTGGTTTTCTATTGCTACCATTCTTGACCATTTCACAGGGTAGCCTGAGGTTCTTATAGAGAGGGTGTCCATAAATAATTGTTGGAAGAATGAAAGCAGGCAGCGTACATTCTCCAACAATGTAAACTACTTGGCCACCCACAGAAAAATAATGAGAGTCATCTGTTTCTTCACTTTTTGAAATAATCTCCTTTTTTGGTTTATCATATACCCCTGTTTAGATGGGAAAGGAAGTTTACTACAGAAGAAACTTATGTAGGAAGTATCTACTGTTTATCAAGCAAACATTGGTTATTTCCTTTAATTTAGTTTTCACTGGTTATTTCTTTTTAGTCTTCAGCAATTTTGATTGGTATTATCTGTGTTTTATAGACATGGAAAAAAGATTCAGAAAGGTTAAATAAGTTGTCCTAGGTCATGCAGCTAATAAATGGCAAAGCCAAATTTGGGAGCCAGGTCTCTCTGGCTCTTTCTCCACCCACATAAAGACATGTCCTTATGAGTCCGGCCACTTTTGGCATGCCCCATATCCTGGATTCTCCCTCTGCTCTACCGTAACTGGATCTCAGGAAAAATGATATCATCCTTTCTAGCAGATCAGGCCTGGAAAGGACACTCCTTTTGCTCTAGTCCTAAATACTCCTTTCAAATCTACCTTTACATCTGGTAACCAGATAGCATATTGATTTCTTGGACTACCTAACAAATTTGCTGTGGGCATTTTCTTTTCATTTTCTTGTGGGCCTGCTTTTTTCTAAAATTCTCCTTCTGGACCCCATATAAAGACTTCCTCTTTAGCTTTTCAGTTTGATTCCAAAGCCAAGGTAAAAAGAATTTCCTTCCTACAATAGCATTTCAGTGGCAGTGAGTTCTGGCTAATGTCAGCACTTTCCATTGCCTCAGGGACGACAGCTTCAGCTGGGACTTTATTTCTGGGGAGAGTTAGTGGATTGATCCAAAATTAGTGGTGTGACATGTTTAGTAATCTATTAGGCCTTGGATGGATTATTATTTTCTTGAGAAAATGTTTTTTTTCCCCTCTCTCCCTAAACTATCTTTTATCAGGCTTTTTCTTAATACAGCTTTAATATGTAAAGTTCTTCCTAAGAATCTCTCTTTTTTTTTATGATTGGTGGCTTTATTATAAATATTTCAAGTCTTGTGATCAGGGTTATTTTGTAGGAAGTGGCTGCCAATTATTTTGTCTTTCTCGAAAACTATGCATTGTTTTTCACTTAAAATATATTTTTTTCATTCAGGATTTCTGAAGTATTTCCTATGTGCTAGTTATGGTGCAGGCTACTTGTAATACAGCAATGAATGAAACATGGACCCTGCCCTCAAGTGATAGGGGGGAGCAGACATGAAATGATAAATGACAGTACAAGTAGTATAAGTGACTCAGGTGCTCTAGGAATGTCTAAGAGTTACTAGCTGTGCCTAGGGGATCCACAGAAAGCCATTTTTAACAGCAGGAATGTAATATAACAACATACAGTGTCGTGACAGGATGTGATTTTTTTGAAATGGTAAGAAGTATGACTAGATGTAGTGTGCATAGAATGGGGGAATAGGAGATAGGGTTATGGAAGTGGATTTGGGCCAGAATATAAAGAATTGACAAGTTTAAATTCATCTTGTAGCTAACAGACAGCCACTGGAAGTTTTTGAGCAGGGGAGCAATAGGATTATTATTATTTTTCTTTAACTTTTATCATAATTTGATCCAAAGCTTAGGATGACAGAATTACAATAAAGGGAATACGGTACAACGTTACTAGCAGTGACTGACTTAAAATCTTCTAGGAACCAAGCTGACATCAGTGTCTATTGTTGGAACAATTCACTGCCTATCTCTATGTGAGTTAAGTTTGTTTTTTTAAGAAAAGTATAATTCTGATGACCTCGAAGAATGGCCTACAATTAGGAGAGGCAAGTGCTAGGGAAATGACTAAGGTGGTAAGAGGTGTGCTGTGATAATATATACTTACCATGGTGACGCAGCAATCTCACTCATAGGTATTTTCCCAGAAGAACTGAAACAATATGTTTTTACAAATACCTGTGTACAAATGTCTATAGCAGCTTTAGCAATAATTGACAAAAATTGGAAACAATCCAAATGTCCATCAACTGTTGAATGGATAAGTAAATTGTGGTATGTCCATATAATGGAGTACTACTCAACTATAAAAAGGAATGAACTACATTATTGGTATGTGTAACAACATAGGTAAATCTCTAAAGCACAATGCTAAGTGAAAGAAGCCAGTCTCAAGAAACTACATATTACATTAATTTCATTTATTTAACTTTCTGGAAAAGGCAGAAAGCAGACAAAAATAAGATCAGTGGTTGCTGAGGGTGGGAGTGCAACTGGAGAGGTGCAAAAGGGAATGTTTGTTAAAATTGTCCTGTGTCTTGTGGTGGTAGACAACTGCATCTATTTGTCAAAACTCACCAAAATGTATACTTTTAAAGGGTGAATTTATTGTATGTAAATTAGACTTTGATAAATCTGCCTGAAAACAAAAAGCAATGATAGATGGATGAACCTCAGAAACATGGTAGATGAAAGAAACCAGACTCAAAAGAGTATATGCCATATGATTCCATTTATGTGAAATTCTAGAAGAAGCAAAACTAATCTGTGGTGAAAGAATAAGACTAGTTGTTACAGGGATGGGGGAAACGGCAGGATACTTACCAGGAAGCAGCACAAGGGGTCCTTTTGGGGTGATGGAAACATTCTGTGTGGGCTGATAGGCATGTGGGTTACATGGATATGTCCAATTATCAAGACTTGTCAAGTTGTATGCTTAGATCTAACTCTTTCATCATATGTAAATTATTCCTCAAAAGGGAACAGAGAAGATTAAAGAGATTAAAGAGGAAGAAACTGGCTGGGCACAGTGGCTCGTGCCTGTAATTCCAGCACTTTGGGAGGCCAAGGAGGGTGGATCACTGAGGTCAGGAGTTTGAGACCTGCCTGGCCAACATGGTAAAACCACATCTCTACTAAAAATACAAAAATTAGCCAGGCATGGTGGCAGGCGCCTGTAATGCCAGCTTCTTGGGAGGCTGAGGCAGGAGAATTGCTTGAACCTGGGATGTAGAGATTGCAGTGAGCCGAGATCGCACCATTGCACTCTAGCCTGGGAGACCAGAGCAAAACTCCATCTCAGAAAAAAAAAAAAAGAGAAAAAGAAACTAAAGAGAAAAATTAAAGACAAGAAAGAGTGATAGAGATTTGGTGACATCTTGTATTTGGGAGGTGATAAGAGAGTGTTTCTAGTTTGGAGCCTGGTGGATGGGGTTACCATTCTCAAGATGAAGAATAATAACAAACCAACAGTTTTAGGGAAAGAAAACAAGGGCTATTTCGTTGAGTGTTGAATACCTATGGAATATCCTAGTGAAGATGTCCAAAAGGCAATTCGAATTATGAATTTGGTGTCCTGGAGACACTTGGTTAAAGATGTGATCATCATATTAATTGTGGCCATGAGAATACATGAGATTGCCTAAGGAGAAAAGTAGAATTGAGAAGGAAGAAGACCTGAGAGTGTCACCCTGAGCAAACCTACCATTGAATATCTGGGTAGAAGAGAAGGAAGGAAAGGAGGAGTGGAAAGAGGAGAATCAGAAGAGAGCAGTGTCCTGGAACCCAAGGGAGAAGAAAGCTCCAATAAGTTAGGAGTGGTCATCAGTTTCAGATGTTTGGGCTTAGCAATGGGGTAGTCTTTGGTGATCATACTGAGAATAATCAGTTATTAGAGAGGGAGCAGAAGCAAATTCTTGGGGCTGGGAATGAGTAGGTGTTAAGAAGTTCAGACTGCTAAGTGTAGATTGCTTTTTCAAGGACCCATATTAAGGAGGTAGGGAGCTAAGTTTGCTTTACTTTGGCTAGGGGCTGAAGGAAATCATTCTTACTAAGGAAAATTGTCCTGGGGAAATGTTCCATAAGGCATAGCAATAGTCCTTTGAAAACACTTGCTCCTCTGTTGTGATAAAGACAACACAGAAAGAGGAGCTCTCAGAACTGGAAAAGCCCAGCTAGCCCGCACCCATTCATGACAGTAAAGTTGGTGTATCTCATTGTGGATACTGAGTTTTCGAAATTCTCATTACTGCTGCCAAAACACTCAACATTAAAAGATGAGGAAGTTGATTATGTTCAGCACAACCTACTCTTTACCTTTTAAAATCTTTAATGTCCATAGAAGATACCAAATACCAATAGTAAGTTTAAAAGGTTCTTGTAAGGACTCTAGTAGCCTGCCGAGGACCCAAGTTGTTTTTCTTAAGCTGAATTGATTGGGTTCAAAGAGGAAAACCTGATACAGAAGCTATCATTCCACCCCATTCCTCTCTCCTAATGCCAGCCTTTGAGGTGAGCTGGGTTTTGCACTATGTTATAATGCTGTCACATACCAATATATATTTCTTCTCCAACTCTTAAATGATAGTAGGTCCAAGCCTGGTATGTGTACAGACATAGATTCGAGGCTTGATTTTTTTAGTTTGGGTACCCTCTCCATAGAGGTTGTTTAGCAGTAACATGATTTAGTCATCCAAATGAAAATTAATTTAGCTTTGTGAAGGATGTTTTCTCTCTAGGTCATTTTTCCCCCTTGTATTTCCCAGAATAGTGATTCTCTGCCTGTCAACTGAGATTATTGGAATTTGCCTCTGATTTGGGGAAATGGTTAAGTAAACCTGTAGCTGATTAATGCAAGATACTTAAATAGTGGGTTTCATTGATTGTTAATCTGATTCAAATTTGTCTTCGTTTGTAGCTGATTCTGCAAACCTGATCAATATGTGCATCAATCATTATTTTCACCCTGTTCTTCTTATGATTAATAATATTACCACTTTATGAAACAGTTGAATCCTGTGCTTCAGCTTTTAAACAAGGAGGAGAATACTCTTTTTCTTCAATCAAATGTGTTCTCTCGCTTATATAAAATGTTAAAGTGGACTTGTAGATTTTGCAAGTAGATTTTTCCTTTTAAATGCCTTATTTAGTGCTTTATCACAAATGATTTTTCTCAGGTTAAAGGGGCAATATTCTACAAGATTACTGAAGATTACATCAGCTATTCAGAAGAATGTATTAGCCATTAAAAGCTATGAATTCTATGAAAAGAAGATAGGTGAAAGAGCTTCCTTTTCTTTATATTTTAAACTATAGGTAATATATAAATTTTGTATAGTTACTTGAAAGTGATCCCATCTCAAACTCTTGTATAGTTTGTGATGATTTTTGCAAATTAAATGGAATCCCGTATAATTACTGTGGAAGCCAATTCATTCATGGTGACTTTTCCCTAGAGGATTTAGAATATGCATGTCTAACTGAGTTCATACTGCCATATATATGTAAATAGCATCCAGATATTGACAAACAGTGATTAATAAAGAAGCTAAAGGAAACCAAAGGATGCTAACAAAATCTCAGAAAGAGAAATGATTTCTCCAAGTTCCACAGTGTAGAATCATGGGGACAACTAAGGTCTCTAGATTCCCATTCTAGGATTCTTTTTTTTTTTTTTTTCACCCAGGCTGGAGTGCAGTGGCGGGATCTCGGCTCATTTTAACTTTCGCCTTCCGGTTGTAAGCGATTCTCCTGCCTCAGCCTCCCGAGTAGCTGGGATTACAGGTGCCCGCCACCACGCCCAGCTAATTTTTGTATTTTTAGTAGAGACAGGGTTTCACCATGTTGGCCAGGGTGGTCTTGAACTCCTGACCTCATGATCTGCCCACCTCAGCCTACCAAAGTGCTAGGATTATAGGCATGAGCCACCATGCCCGGCCTTACTCTAGGATTCTTAATACATCATGTAACTTCAGACTTCCTGTGTTCTAGAAGACAGTTTTGGGAGCCATCTTTTTAGAGTTTGTTTTTTTGTTTTCTGAGAGTATTGATAAATTTAAAAATCCTTCTTGAAGCAAGGAAATTTGTATCAGAATTAATTTCTGGAAAATACCTGGTTGTGTTCTGTGGGTGTGAGCTCAGGTCTGTGACCTCTGATCAAACAGTAAGGAAGGTAGTGTGGTAGTGTTTACTTCTAGAGAAAAAATATAAGCAATGTTTTTGAGGGTCACAGGATGGGATGTTTAGGAGTGATGTTTTATATATATATATAAATATAAATATAAATATACACATATACATACACATACACACACACACACACACACAAAGGACTGTACATTACCGTTATTTTTGTAGAGAAAGTCTCACTAATAACATGAAGGGTTCCAAAGTTAACCTCTCATCCCTGAACTTGTTAAATGAAACCAGGCATTGTGGAAAGAAAACTTGCTTCTGGGTCTTGCTTTCTCTTTGCAACCGTTGGGAAGGTAAAGAAAGAGAATCAATACAGAATCCAAAAACTTGATCTCTGGCTCCCACCCTTCTTAAATAATGTTAGTGGTGCAAGATATCTTGTCACACCTGTGCTCTGCTACCACTGGCTTTCTCTTTTCTTGTCTGTCCTTCGGTTCATGTTGGGCCAGTGTGTTTTATTTTCTGTCTTCAAAGGGAAATTGAAACTAGGAGAGGGGAAAGAATAAATACATTTAGATATCTTCTTGACCTAGGTTGCAAAAGCGATATCTTGGTTTAAGAAAGTGTGATGGAAGGATTCTAGAGAAATGCCTTCAGGAGAAGTTTCTGTGTTCAAACTTGACAGGGAGGGGCTGGGGGGCAGGAAATTCAGAGCAGGCCTAAAGCAGCGTTGGTATTGGTTGTGCTTGTTTCATTCCTCCCCACCCACCCTTTCTTTGTGCCCATAAGCACAGCAGAATTGTGCTTGTTAACTATTCTAGAGTCAGGTCGCTTTCTGTGTAGGATTTAGGAACATCAATAGACAGTGCATGATAAAAACAGTGGGATTTTATAGCATTGTTTTCTTATTCCTAGAGCCTGATTAATTTCTCTTGAACTTGAGAGATTCTTGAAAGGTTCTCTGCTTCTACTTCCACTTACTACTTATACTTAGTGAGTTTCTAGGCCTGGGAGTTATGAGATTGAGTCTTCTAGATCTTTGTGTGGTTGTGGCATGGAAAATGATCTTGTATATTGTGTTGTGTTGTATTTCTAGAACTCTATGGCTTTGACGTGCTCATAGATTCTACTCTGAAGCCATGGTTGTTGGAAGTGAATCTCTCTCCTTCTTTGGCCTGGTAAGTCAGTTCCATCAACTAGAAAAGGACAAATCTTCAAGTAGTACTTAAAACACTTTTTTTTTTTTTTGATCATTTCTTTTGGCACTAGAAGACTGCTTTTTTCCTAGTTATTAGATGGAGATAACCAGACGTTCTTAAATTAACTGGTTTATGGCATAATATCAAAGTGCATATGACAACCATGAATCACTGTCTTCCTAGTTAATTTACAATTATATGATTCCTGTTTATTAGGTTTCTAAGGGATGATTCTTGCATTCAGTTTTATCCCTGTATTTTTTTAAACAGTAAGTCTTGTATTAAGGGTAAAGAAATACATAAGACATTATATTTCCTTCGTTACCAAAAGTTTTATAGGTTCAAATCCACTATACTGTAAAGGTATAAACCTGGATCTAGGGCCGTGTGGATAATATGTGGTCCTTTTACCCTGTCCCATGTTTAAAGTCATCCAAGTTTAAAGTCAAAAACTTCAAAACAACTTAAAAAAATTTTTTTTTTACTAACCTGTTGTTTAGTAGAAGAAAATAAACATATTTTTCAATACCAGGGAAGATTCTTATTATATTTGCAGCTACAGCCAGAATTTCTGTTCACTGTACACTTCTCTAAACAGAGAACTCTAGAGATTTATGCCAAAGACCACCCAGCTGCTGTGTTTTTAAGGATGAGAGATATTGGCAGAATGCCAAGGAATCAAATAAAGACAGATTGACTACTTTTAGAGTGGGAGTTTGGCTTAACTTCCATAGTAAGGTGTAGAGCTAGATATTACAGATGCTTCAGATGTTATGCAGCTTTTGTCAAGTCAGCCTTTTGCAGGTTGTCCAGTAAAGTATATTATACTATCCTTTAGAAGTTAGAAATCCCCAGAATGAGGCACTGAGTAGCAGCCAGAGCAGTTTGGTTCGTGGAAGAACACCTCAGCACTGAAGCCACTGTGGCCATCACCACCACAGGGAGGCCTCTTGCTTTTGGTCACTGTTGTTTTTGTTTTCATGTGGGTTTCCCCCCATCTGGTGAGATTTTGGTATAACTTGTATTTTTTTTTGTTTGTTTTTGCCCTATATGCAAGCCTGCAAGCCTAAGAAGATTGTTTTAGAGCAGGCAATAAAGACTTGAAAAAGTACCAATGTGGCTAGAGTTGCTTCTCTTGCATGTGAATGTGACTTGACTGTTGCAGCAGCAAAAAGTAATTTGAATGGTGGTGGGCACACTCATAAAAGAGCATACTGAAAATCTGAACCTCTGAAATCCACAGTTTTAATGAAGCAGTATTCTTGACTTGCGCAAAATTTGAATTGCACAAGACCTTCTGGTATAAAGAAAATTGCATGTTAGAGAATCAATGGATGGTGCTGCGTTTGCATTAGAGAGAACAAATTTAGCACCAGGATTTCATTTCTCATATTTTTGCCTAGAATTTTTTCCCCACCCCCACCCATGGATTTTATGGGCTTTATATATTGCTCTTCATTGACATTTGGAAACTTTGCTCTATTGGGACCCATTAGAGGGCGGCTATTCTGTTAACCTACACACTTATCAATTGCTCTTTTCTTTCTGTGTTCTGTTAGTGATGCACCTCTGGACCTAAAGATTAAAGCCAGTATGATTTCAGATATGTTCACTGTTGTAGGTGAGTAGTAGTATTTTCTGAACTGGACTCACATAAAAATTAACTAGAGCGTCCATTTTGTCAGACTCCATAGGTTTTGCCAACTGGCAATTCCTAAGCCATGCTGAATGGTTTGTCTTAAAAAATTATATTTTCGGGGAAATGTTTCAATGTTTCCATGCCCTTTGGCTCCATCCTGTCCTGAGGCTGAACCACAACCAAGGCTGAGACCTGGGGCACAGGAATTAGGAGCTGAGGAAGAGAATTAGCAAAGATCTGGAGAAGGTGTATTTCTCTCCAACCTGGGAAAGTAAAACCCACTGAAGAAGCGTTGTTACAAAGGAGACTGGCTATATTTCTGCTAGACAGTCTGTCTCTACTGGTCTCTATGTGATCCCTTCTGTAGTAGTTATAACCAAAGCAGCCCAAAGAAGAAATCTCATTTTAAGTAGATAAGCCAAAACTTTGAAGTGGAGATGGGCAGTCAGGTGGGTATTTTGTGGGCTTGTTGGGTTTTTTTTTGGGTACTATAAAAACACATAACAAAATATATTTGAGATAAACTAGTACCTGATGTACCAGCAAATGCTGTAAAACTTAGCTACTCTATTTTCCCTGGATGAGAATCTGCTTCTTTTTAGGAAGTAAGTGAAATTAGCTGAAGTCCAATTTCCAAAGCCATAGATAATCTAAAAAGCCCATTTTGAAAGTTGCCAATAGACCACCTTCTGCAGTTCCAGAAGTAGATCATGTCACAGGACAAGACTGTTCACTTGCTTTCGTAAAAATAACTTTATTTTCCAGTCATCATCCAGGTAGCCACTTTAAAGTAACTTGCTTTTATTAACAACTGTGTGTTTCAAAATGGCGATTTGCAGTTATTCTTAGGTTCATCAAAAATCTACATCTCTTTCTCACTCAGAATCACATTTCAGCTACCCAACCAGCAAGGTTCATTCATCTGCATATTTCCCTTTTCTTGTCTCTAGTTCTGGTGGTTCAGAGTTGAAGCAGAGTGCTTGTGGGAGAATTGTGCATTATCCTCCTGAGGATAGATCTCTGTGATATTTATGACAGTGAAACTGAGTTTGTATATCTAAAGAAAAGGTGCAGCCAGACCTGCTAATTTCTTAGAAAATGGCAGGTTTTAATGTTGCCCATTCCCCATTCAGGATTTGTGTGCCAAGACCCTGCCCAGCGGGCATCAACCCGGCCAGTTTATCCCACCTTTGAGTCTTCCAGGCGAAACCCTTTCCAAAAACCTCAGGTAAGCCAATTCCTCAGCAGGGAGCCTGAAGGAGGCTTACTGGGAAGTGGCAGCTGATGTAACTGGGGGAACAGAAGCACTGTGGGTATGAGGTCACTTAGAGCAGGAGAATTTGGGGATCACGCTAGACAGGAGGCAGTTATATTCAGCTGTGACTAATAGCTTATGCTTTCAACATTTTCCAACAAACTTCCTGTTTTTTGGTTTGTCTTTTCTCTTGGCTTCTTTTTTCATTATCTTCCTTTCTGTTTTTAAAAATCACTTTTTTTTCCGCCTCAGATTGATATGCTCAGAAACAAGGCACAGAAAAGGAGCCTATTAATTCTTAGTCATTATTGCATTCTTTCTGATCTTCGGACTAGCTTTGTAAAGAAGATGCTTTCTTGAAATAGTATCTTCTCTACAAGTAATTCTCCTCAAAGGACCCTCCATGATCATGAGTTATTGATTGAGGCTAAGTGAGATAAAAGCCCAAAGAAACTTATACTTTTCTAAAATATCATTAATCAAGCATTGCTTCATTCTTTGTGTACTCTGCATTTTTGTTCCAGTTAAACCAATCAGCTAATCCTTCCATTTACTCATTCTATCATCTCATCAGTCCATGCCTGTTTTGACCCTGCTAATTTCCCACTTTTGTTTTTTGGCCTTTAACATTTCTTCTTATTTAAAAAAAAAATCCACTTTGCTCTTCTGTTCCCCTCTGGTTTGATTGCTTTGCCTGCTCTGACATTTTGGAAGTCTTTTCTCATTAAATCCATCAGGACCTTTACTTTTCATTTTAACATTTATTTACCTCTTCTATATTACATTGTTTTGCATTCATTGATTTGTTGCTTTTAAATTGTTCTGTACTCTCCTGCCAGATTGTAGACTCTTTGAAGGCATAAGCAGCTTTTTCTTCCTACTCCCCATTTTCTCTTTCTTTTTCTTCTCCTCTCCTTTTATCTCTGCCCCAAATCCACTTTAACCCTTTACTCCTCACTTTTTTCCTCCCTTCTTCCACTCCCATTCCTCCTCTTGTTCCTTTATGCTTGCTAGTCTCATTTGGAGTAGTGCTATTTTCTGTTTGCCAAACTCATATGCTATTATTTATTCAGATAATTTTTTATTAGAACAGGGTTTTCAAACTCAAGTGCCTAGAGGGCCTGCAGGCAGGTAATATAAATGAGTAAACAGAGGCAGGTGTAAAACAGCTAAGAGTGATATGACTGAGGTAAACTGGAGAGTGCATACCTCATCTGAAAGGTGTGGCTGTTTTACTAATGTGCTCTAGCTAATTACTGTCATGCATAAGTGTGGGCCAGGTGTTACGAGATTTTCCTATTGTCAAGAGAAATCAGAAATCTTACTTTTAAATATTGGCAGCCACTTCATTAGAAACAATACTTTGCAGGCCAAGCATAACATGTCTTTGAGCTAGATTCAGTCTTTGCCTATCTATGACCCCATGCTGTAGAATTATTCCCTAATTAATGTTGGGATGTGGAACAGAGTGTACTGTATTTTAAAGGCTATTATCTTGGATTAGATACAAAATCAGTTACCAGGGTTGTACTTGATCAGTGCATCATCACAGATCAAAGGGTTTTCTTTAATTTTTAATAAGGAAAAGTAGAGGATTAACCTAGGTGTACTAGGAAAACTTAATTTAGGCAGCCACATTCCTTTGCAAATTGTTTCCTGCAGTATCTGTGGCAAGAACCACAGGATTATGTGTAAAGGATCATGAATATTTCTGTGCAGCTTTAACATAGTTTCTGCCAGGTTTCACTTCTAGAGGTAGTGTATTCCCAATCTTGGATGAATTGATCCCTTTTCTTAGTTTGCCTGTCAGCTTTATTGGCAACTCTTTGCAAACTCTAGAAAATCTATTCAATGTTTGTTTTGCCAACTGGTAGGTAATGGCATGATTTCATCCATAAGCAGCCTACAGGACACTTATATAAAGGCTAAAGGAACTGTAGATTAGTTATGTGTACTGTGTGAAACCAGTTTGTCAGGCGGACTAGTTGACTTCAGGATCTTCAGTATCTGGCAATAGGATTGTGCCCTCAGTGGTTAGAAGTTGAAGCTGGAATATATATGGCATAGGAGAAAGCAGTGTGAAAGATAATCAATGTTCTAACCTTCCAACTACAAAGTGTAGGGCTCTTGCTTTTAGTTTCTGCTTGGAGATTATTTTTTCCTTTTTAATATCATAGATCTATGAGATGGAAAATGTAGGCATATTAGGAGAAGATAAGGGTTTATTCCATTTTTCTGTGTTTTATAGCGTCCAGTATCTGCACAGTTTCAGTCATCAAAGGCCAAGCAGGTAAGTTCTAGATCTTTTGGAAACTTCATTCAAATTTTATTTTCATTCTCCAAATGGAAAATTTTTTAGCTTTAGTTTTTCGTGGTACATATTTTTATGTACCTATTTTTTTGCGCAGTTTATTAACAAAATAAATGAAAATAAATGCATAGAAGTCTCTTTGGTTATAGAATATAAGAGTAGACGATACAGGAACTTAGGGATCCTCTTTTCCTGATAGTGATTATACCGAGATGGAGGCTGTTGAATTTAAATGATGAACAGGTGCTTAAAGGCATATCTATCACTTTGACCAAAATATTCCGGGAAGGAAATTTTCCAGTTCACAAATGAACTTCATTTTTTTTTTTCAAACATTTTACGAAACATACTATTGTCTATAGCTTAATATTGGAAATGTTTTCATATTGGGTGTTGGGTTGTATTTGCGTTCCTTAACAGGTGACATTTCAAATATGTAGTGATTTGCAGTTTATAAATCTTAGAAGCTCTGCCACAATAGTATCTCAGATGCCACCTTTGAAATACAAACATCTTTCTTTCTGAATGATCAGCATTTGCTTTCTTTCTGTTTTTGTTAGCAGTGTTTGAGATTAACCATTGCTTTCTTCTGCACAGATTTAAAAAATTTTTTTTGAAGTAATAGGCTAGCAGTGGGGGTCCTGTGCCTGCTATTTGATGTTTTAGTATGAGGGATGTAGATATTCTCATATATAAATGTGTCACTGCAACTATTGTTTAGCAAAAAGCTCCAATATATTTATTTTGGCATTTGTACTCTCTGATGCAATTTCTGGTAAGCTTGAATGCTTGACTCGTAACTTTCTTAGCTACTGTTTCTGATAAAGTGATTTATATGGTTTATGTGAATCCAAGAAATGAAAAATAACTTACTGGATGCCTTGTCTAATATTTAGTAACTGATTAATGTTGTTCTGTAGTATGAGTTTTGGGGCTTAGTTGGTAGAATTCGAAACTCTATAATATGTAGTGTTTTATATTTAGTAAATACCTAAGTATGCTAGCTGCTCCCATGGCAAAAACAACACAATAAGGCTGTTGACTCCAAAGAGCTTATCTTCTAAATATACCTGGAACTAATGTACTGAAAGGAGTACGTCAGGAAAGGAGTACTCTTTCATAGCCTGTGGCATTTGGCTCTAAAGAAGTGTCTTTGATATGTAATTCTAATTTATTTTTACTTGTTTATTTGAGACAGGGTGTCACTCCATCACCCAGGCTGGAGTGCAGTGACGCGATCACAGCTCACTACAGCCTGGACTTCTTGGGCTCAGGTGATCCTCCCACCTCAGCCTCCTGAGTAGCTAGGACTATAGGTGCACACCACCACGCCTGGCTAATTTTTTGTATTTTTGATAGAGATGAGGGTTTCGAATGGTTACCCAGGTTGGTCTGGAACTCCTGAGCTCAAGCAATCTGCCCGCCTCGGCCCTCCCAAAGTGCTGGGATTGCAGGCATAAGCCACCATGCCCAGCCTTTGATATGTAATTCTAATCTTAATTTCTCATTATCAATTTTAATTCCATTACATCTAGTTGCATTGCTTGAATTACCATAGGTTGTAATAGGCTTGTGGGAGAGCAAGACCTCTCTTTAATAGTGATGTATTTGAACACTTGCTTCCGCGACATAAAGCCTTTCTGGCTTTATTCAGCCAGCTTTATAGAAGTTGAATTCTTTGACTTTTATTGTTCTTTGCAATGTTCTATTTTGTCATTGTCTTTCTGTTAACGAAGCACTCTTAACTTCACAGGTATTTTCATGGGAGTTAAGTAAAAAAAAAGTCTCTGTTCTGACCAGTTAGACTGTATCAAGCTTTCTTTTTCTGTTGCTGTCAGATTGTGAATTCTCTTAGTTCTTTGCCCTTTTTCTGCCTTTTCCTTTTTAAACCATTATCTCTATATTTCTCCTTTCTCTTTAATGTCCATGGTTCAAATTTTCCACTCACCAGAAATTGTATTGCATGGAACTGTGGAAAGAATATGGACTTTTACAGTCAGATAGACCTGGATTCAAATTTTAGCTCTGCCAAAAATTAGCAATTAGACCTTTGGGCAAGTTCTCTTACCTCTCTGAGGCTCAATTCCCACATCTGTCATGTGGGGATAATAATATATACATGAAGTTCTGGTGAGAAAGAAATGATAAAATAGAGGTAAAATATTCAGGATAAGTGCTAGACATGTAGTTTATACTAAGAAGATTTACTCCCCTTCACACTTTTGAGTCTTTTGATTTTCCCAGTGTCAAGATCTCTTGTTATTTTGATATTCACCTGTTTATAGTCATGTTTTTCACATTTGCCATCATCCACAAATGCTCTTTTGTTTGATTCACTGCTATTTATCTTACAGTTACACTGTTTTCAGTTTTTGTTGATGTGTTATATTCTGGCACTAACCTCCAACTGGAAATATAATTTAGAATAAAAATTTTATGAAATTTTCTCAAATCCAAAGACATTTAATATATTGCTATAGTTCCCCTTTTAAAAATCTTGTCCTAAAAATCAAACTTTTAAAGCATGTTTTAAAGTAAAGCATTCTCCATACTATTCTTCATAAGCCCATAATCCTCTAAATTATTAGGGATTTTTTGCTTTTAATATTTGTTCCATTATTTTATTAGGGATTCAAGTTAGATTTACCAGGCAGCAACCACCAGGAGCAAATTTCTTACATTTTTGAAAATTAGTACCTCATTTGGTTTTTTTCTAATCTGGTACCTCCTCAGTTCTTCACAGTTTTTCAGACATAATTATAAGTGGTTTTGGTAAGTTTTGTTTGTTTTTAAAGCCAATTTCCTTAATAACACAATGCATGTCTCTCAGATCTGCTGGCTTACATTTATTCCAAATTTCTAGATGTTGCATATCTCTTTTTATTTTATTTTATTTTTTACTGTTACACAAGCCTACTTACTTTCTCCCCTCTACCCACCAGTTTCAAAGTATACCCTGATTATCAGTATGTTTAAACCTTCTCTTAGAAACCATTTTTTTGATCCATTTCCACTCAGATTTATTGATAATGTGGTCTTTTCCATTTGTTTTCTTTCATTTGATAGCATTCATTTTGCTTTTAAACTTGATTTTACCTTTTGTTTTTTAGATGGTAAAATGTATCACATATAAGTTGAGCTATTTCTAATTCCTTTGCTTTTAATGAAGAATTCCAAACTTTGTAAAACTGCATTGGGAGATTTTTATTCTTTGCATGTGTTCTCTTTCAAGCAAATTTTATTTTTGCCTCTCAATTATGATATATCCTTAGGGTATCTTGCCATTTTTCCCCATTCCACATTTTGTTAAGTTCTTCTCATCACTGGTACTTGCCAGATTTTTTTAGGCTGAGAGTCATTTTCTGATTCAACATCTGTTTCTTACTTCTTTGATTGAGTGGAGACTGGTGGTTCCTTGTCTCGGTAATTTCACATTTTCAGCCAGTTGTTCCTTAGCAATGACGGTTAGATATGTAAGATTTCTTCTCTGGGAAGATTTCTGAATCGTAAGTTGTACTATTGATAAATTTATCTTTGGTGCATGTTGCATGGCAGAATTCTTAACTTGACAGTAATTTGACAGTTTATAATGTATCTGAGCACTGGATATCTAAATCATGTATCTTTTAGCCAGAGGCAATGGGTCTCCTCTCTAAGTTCAGAGGACCCTTATTTCCTTAATACATTCAGTCAACTCATGGAAATATGTGGATTTATTATATCTACCACCCAGAGAATGTAGTTGATGTGCCCAAAGGCAAAACTGCAGAATGACTTGCATTTGGACTGTTTTGCCTTGTTTTTGATAGTCTTGATGGCCTTTCAAATCAGTCTGATTCTGTTTTTTGTTTTTTTTTTTTTAACCTTTGCTTTGTTTTTAATCTCCAAGTATGTCTCCGCAACACTCATAAGCATTTATTTTCTTTTTTTCTGTCCGCCTTATCCTTTCTTCTTCTCTTCTCTCTTTCTCTGCCTTTTCTTTCATCTGTGTCTATAATTCAGGTCACAGAATTATAGACCTTTCTCAGAGCGCTTAAATACCCCAACTAGAAGCACAGACCTGAATTCCTACGTGCCTCTACCCGACCCCAAACAGTCCACAAATATGTACACAGTAGCTAGACCTGGAATTGTAGGCTGTAACAAAGGAGTGGTTGTGAATGTATATGGGAGACAACTCTTTGAAAGTGATTGGCAGAGAAGTTTTAAGAGTTTTGGGGTGCTAATTCATTGGTTAGAGAAACCACATTAGGTTAGTAGGAGAAGGTTGCCACATCATTATCTCAATTTCTAGAAGCCAGGAATATTAAAAAACCATTAAAAACCATATCCAGGAATTGGAGGTTCTCATTAGGTGTTATTCAATAGTGATTTGAACCCTGTTCTTTTAAATACAGCCAGGCATTTCTTAATCTGTTTAATAGTTAATAACTTTTTCTTTAAATACTTTTAATTAAACTTTGATATAGCTTTCAGTTTATTAAACTTCTAAGTAACATTCTTTCTGTTCTTAAATGCTTAATAAAAATACCTATTTTTATTATATCATTTACATGAATGCTTATTTCTTACTCTGTCTTTACATAATTTGAGATTTGAGGCCCTTAGATAGTGTCATGTAAGAAAGCTACTTAACTATAGAGGACAACTGCCTGTGGCTTTATTGTTTTGTTTTTGTTTGTTTGTTTGTTTTTTGAGATAGAGTTTTGCTTTTGTCACCCAGGCTGGAGTGCAATGGGGCAGTCTTGGCTCACTGCAACCTCTGCCTCCAGGGTCCAAGCGATTCTCTTGCCTCAGCCTCTTACGTAGTTGAGACCACAGGCATGTGCCACCACGCCCAGCTAATTTTGTATTTTGAGTAGAGACGAGGTTTCACCATGTTGGCCATGGTTGGTCTCGAACTCTTGAACTCAGGTGATCCACCCATCTTGGCCTCCCAAAGTGCTGGGATTACAGGTGTGAGCCACAGCACCAGGCTTTGCCAGTGGCTTTATGATCAGAGAGGCTGTCATGCGTGAACTAGATAAGTATTTTTTGGCAAACAATAAATCTCGTGTGTGATCACGAGAAAAGTCCTTAAACTATCCATTTAATATTTTTGGCTTTTCCAAATTATATATTAAATAAGCATTCACACTTTTCAAAGATTTATAAACAATGGTTATATTATTTATATTTGTTTCCTTCCTAAATCTTTCAACTTTCCCCTATAAACCCTCTCATTTTAACATCTACTGTTTAATGTATTCCCAGAGATTGAGTAAGTAAAAATATTTCCCGAAATCCTTCTGCAAAGTTTACTTCTAGCCATGATTGATGTCAGCACTTTCACTTATTTGTTTGTTCAACCAATATTTCTTGATTGACTTCATGCCAAGTACAGTGTATTGTTCTGGATGTTGAAGATACCACAGGAAAAGCCCCTGCACTTCACATGTTGCTTACATCTGTTGATTTCATGGTTTTCTTGTTACAGATATCCATCATGGAGTTGCCGATCAGAAAAGTTAGCTTTTATAACTCCCATGGTAGCTTTGGAGATTGGTTAGTTGGTCTCTCTTGTGTCCAAAGATAAAACCATCCATGGTTGGTTATTTGTGTACATGAATATATTAGTCTGCTCAGGCTGTCATAACAAAATGCCATAGACTGAGTGGCTTAAACAACAGAAATTTATTTCTCACAGTCTGAAGGCTGAGAAATCCAAGATCAAGGTGGTGGCAAGACAGGCTTCATTCTAAGGCTTTTTTCTATTGGCTTGTAGGTCTCTATTTTGTTGTATGCTCACATGGCCTCTTCTTTGTACATACACTGGCTGGAGTTGCCCAGGCTAGAGTGCAGTGGCGTGATCTCAGCTCACTGCATGCTCCGCCTCCTGGGTTCACACCATTCTCCTGCCTCAGCCTCCCGAGTAGCTGGGACTACAGCCACCTGCCACCACACCCGGCTAATTTTTTGTATTTTTAGTAGAGGCGGGGTTTCACCATGTTAGCCAGGATGGTCTTGATCTCCTGACCTCGTGATCCGCCCACCTTGGCCTCCCAAATTACTGGGATTACAGGCATGAGCCACCGCACCTGGCCACCATCTCATAAAGACACTAATCCCATTACACCAGGGCCCCACTCTCACAACTTCATCTGACTTTAATTACCTTCCAAAAGCCCCATCTCCAAATGCTATCACATTGCAGGTTAGGACTTCAACATGAGAATTTTTGAGAGAAACCAACATTCAGTCCATAACAACGGGTGTTGCTAAAAAGGCCAAAAGTTAGTTACCAAAATGCCTTTGAATAGATATTCTACAAATAGAGAAAGACAAATAATACCTGGTGACAATGGGGCTGCTGCTCTCTGGTTGAAGTTACTTCTAAGAATCAGGAGGACAATTTGCACCCATAGTGGGTGAATTCTTTCTTACTCTTTCTACTTGGCAGATTTGTCTTATTTTTGTCTGTCACGTCATCTATTTCAATAATAGTGTATTATCATGCTTTTATACTGACTTCCTTTTTTACCTTCCTATTTCTCCACTCGCATAAAATCAAAATCACTTAAAACTTGTGTTTTCAGATGACCTCCCTCATCATCATGTAGAAGCTAAAATAGCTGAGATCCTCTTCTGGGATTAGTGATGAACACAGCCCATTTGGCTGCCTTCTTGGAGTACCCAGGGTAGTCACCCTTGTTCCAGACCTCTTGAAGTCCGGCAACCACAGTGATAGCCTTTTAGCCACAGCTCTTTTCTGTGTCACTGATGACTCTCATCTCAATATTTCCCCCACAAATTGTAAAACATTTCACAGCCCAACTTTTTCATTTTAAATATAATAGATTGTTCCTTGATTTTGTGTCTTATGTCTCAGTTTTCTTAATTCTTCATCTCCTGTGCTGAAAAGAGTATACTCACTGAAATAAATCACATTTATTTTTCTATTGAGGGCATTTTCAGATTTTTCCGTATCCTTGAAGTATTGGATGTGCTCTAAAACCAAGGTTTGGGTTAAATACTAGCTTAGAAAGTCACATAGACCTTATTCTTTCTTTCTTCTCTTTACTCTCTCAACCCATAGTGTTCTTTTACTGTTCTGTTTTCTCCTCTTGCCTTTGAGTTTATTAGCTTTCATCTGTTTTCTGGGGTTCCAGGCTGAGATTAATTACAGAAAGTGGTCTGTGAATTTGAGCTTATATATCTTAGGAAAGATAATGAGGTTGAGGGAATGAACAGGGTAATGAGGAATAATGAAAGCTTAAAACATTTTATTTTACTATTTTCATTTTCTTCTCCTTAGCGTTCCCGTCCACTCTCTGCCAGTGATGCGGAAATGAAAAACCTCGTGGGCTCAGCCCGAGAGAAAGGGCCAGGGAAGTTGGGTGGTTCTGTGCTTGGTCTGTCAATGGAGGAGGTAAAGATAAGTTCATTTTAGGCTTTTGTGGGGTAACACAGGTTTTAGCAAAAAGTAGTGAGTGATTCATAATATTCATGACAAACTCATGTCTTACTTTGGAAAGAGAAAGATTCAAGATAGGAGAAATGTTTTCTTAGGGAAGAACATTTTAAATGGAATTAATTTCTCCCTTCATGCTGCTTTCACATTCTTGAGTCATAAGTATCTTCCTTTGTCCTATAGCCACATGGACTCCAGTTGTCAAAATAGGTACTCATTTTATCTTATCTTTCATTTAGATCAAAGTTTTACGGAGGGTGAAGGAGGAGAATGATCGGAGAGGTGGATTTATTCGCATATTTCCTACGTCTGAGACATGGGAAATATATGGGTGAGGTGACTACCTTTTTTTTTTTTATTCTTTACCTGAGGTCTATAGAATTAGATTAATTGTGATACACTGTCATCATTGCTCCCCCCGATGATGCTTTTCTTATTTTGTTTGTTTATTTATAATATTATTAATATTACCCAACCCAAGAACTAGATTATTGACAGTAATTTAATATACCTGTGTATTATTTCTCCCTTTTACTCCCCTGCCTCCCTCCTAACTAGATTCCTATCCGAGGGTTAGACACTGTCTTAAACTTTGTGTTTATCATTACCTTGATTTGAAAAAAAAATTGTTTTATCTATATGTGTGTCTAAGCAGTATATTGTTTTATTGAGATCTAGTTTACATGCAGTAAAATGCATCTATTTTAAATGTACAATTTGAAGATGATTTTTGGCAACAATAGGCACCAGTTTAACCACTACTACCACCACAATGAAGATATAAAATATTTCCATCACCCTCATAGCCCTCTTTATCCCCTTTTATATTCAATCCTCCACATGACCCCGGGCTTCAGACATTATGATCTGCCTTCTGTCATTACAGTTTTTCCACAGTTCCACATAAATGGAATCATACAGTGTGTACTCTTTTGTATCTGGACTCTTTTGTTCAGCATAGTGTTTTTCATATTCATATGTGTTGGTTTATGAAGAATAGTTCATTCTTTATTATTATTATATACTATTTCATTGTTTGAATATACCAGAATTAGTTGAATATACCAGAATATACCACTCATCTATTGTAGAGCATTTGGGTTGTGTTCAGTTATGGTCTCCTTTGAAGAAAGCTGCTGTGAGCATTCATGTACAATCCCCAGCACCTTTAAAATGTCTTTTTGTCATTTTCAGGCTTGCATTTTTCTGATGAGAAGCATACAGCAATTATTATCTTTGTTCTTCTATGCATAATGTCTTTTTTTCTCAGTTTGCTTTTAGAATTATCTCTTTATAACTGATTTCCTCTTTTCTTTTCTTTTTTTTTTCTTTTTTTTTTTGGAGACAGAGTCTCACTTTGTTGCCCAGACTGAATGCAGTGGCACAATCTTGGCTTACTGCAACCTTGGCTTTCTGGGCTCCACTTCAAGCTATCCTGCCACCTCAGCCTGCCAGGTAGCTGGGACTACAGGTGCATGCCAACGTGCATGACTCATTTTTGTATTTTTTATAGAGATGGGGTCTCCCCTTGTTGCCCAAGCTGGTCTTGAACTCCTGGGCTCAAGTGATCCATCTGCCTTGGCCTCCCAAAGTGCTGAGATTATAGGTGTGAGACACTGTGCTTGGCCACAACTGATTTTCAACAGTTTGATTATGATGTGCCTTGGTGTCATTTTCTTCATGTTTCTTGTGTTTGGGATTCATTGAGCTTCTTCATCTATGGGTTTATAGTTTTATTCAGATTTGGAAAACTTTTGGCCTTTATTTCTTCAAATATTTTTTTCTAATGTTCTCCTTTCCTGTCTTCTTTTGAAACTCTGGTTACATGTTAACTTAGTTTATATTTTACCACAAATCTGGCTGTGCTCATGTTTTTTCAGACTTTTTTTTCTCTCTTTCTTTAATTTGGGATGGTTTTGTATTTGTGTGTGTCTCTAAGGTCATTCATCATTTTGTATGCAGTGCCAAATCCTCTATTAAGTGAAATTTTCATTTCAGATATTTTATTTTTCATCAGTGTTTGTGTCTCCTTTTTCTCTTTTTCATTATATTCGTGATTTCCTTTACATTTTTGTTTACATGTTATAATATTTATAATAAATGTTTTAAAATATCTTTTTCTGTTATCTGTCATTTTGGGGTCTCTTTCTATAGACTGGTTTTCATCATGTTTATGGGTCACATTTTTGTTTCTTCACATGTACAGTAATTTTTTTAATTGAATGCTAGACATTGTAAATGTTATATTGTTGAGTGTTTGGATTTTATTGTCTTCTTTAAACCCTTTTGAATTTTTTTTTTTTTTTTTTTTGGTCAGGCACTTAAGTTACTTGTAGATCAACTTATCTTTTTCCGGCTTATTTTTAAGCATTGTTATGGTTCGTTTATAGTAGCTTTTTGTCTAGATCCAGGTTAGCTCCTCCACTAAAGACTCTTTTGGAGTTGTCTGTTAAATTACCCCCACGTTCAGAGAGATCTTTTCATTCTGTCTGGTAGAAACTCAATTTGCAACCTCATGTGAACTCTGGGAATTATTCAGCTTACACCTTACCTTCTCCTTAATTTGTTCTTTATTCTGATAGTTGCACTTTACTCAGCCTTGTGGACTTTCACCCTATACCTAAGCAGATTTGTATTCACCTGAAGATTCAAGGGGTCCCTCATGATCATTTTTGGATATCTTCTTCTGCACAACTTCTTCTGCAGGACATTGCTTTGAAAATTCTAGCCACTCCCTAGAAATCTGATTTCTGTTATCTCTTTTCAGAGACAGTTGGGCTCTATTTGCATTTCCTCTCTTTCTATACAGTCTGGAAATTGCCTTTAGGCAGAAATGTAGGGCAGCTGTACTTCGTGTATTTCCCTCTGTCAGAGATCACAGTCCTGTGCTGCCAGTTGTTTAATAAAAAATAGTTATTTCGAATAACTTGTAAACTTTTCTAGCTGTTGATGGTAGGAGAGCTTGTCCTGTAACAGTTATCCTCTCATGTATAGAATCAGAATTCTATTGTTTTGTTTTAATCACTTTAAAACTTTTTCTTAAAAAAAAAAAAGAAAAAAAACATGTTCTATGTACTCTTGCTTTTTTCATTCAGCATTTTATAATTCAGGTTCATGTTACAAATATTTACAGTTCATTTTTTTCAGTGCTTCATTATATTTACTGTATGTTCATATTGCTGTTAATTTTTCTGTTCTCCTATTGTTGAAGATTTGACTTATTTCTGGGCTTTTGCTGTTAAGGACAGCTGTGGTGCAAATATTCTTGTATGCGTCTGCTGGGCATGTATCTAGGAGTGGAATTACTGGGCCTTAAAATATGTGAACCAGTAAGTGGCTTAGTGTTGCTCATTTCAGATCCCTTGCTGAAGTTTTTGTATAGGCTCAGGGCCTTAAAACATGTGAATGTTCCGTTTTAAAAGATAATGCTTTAGGAAAAAAGGTAATGCTAAATTGTTTCCCAAAGTGACTGTGTCAACTATCAGCAATGTGTGAGAGAGTCTGTTGATCCATATCTTCTCCAATTACAATACTGTCGGACTTCTTAAGTTTTGTCCATCTAGTGGGAGTAAAATATCTTATTTTGGTCTTCATTTGCATTTCTATGATTGCTAGTAAGGTTGAGACTCTTTGTACTTGTTTACGGGCAACACACTTTTTTCCTCTGGTGACTGCATTTTAACCTAGTTGGGATGTTCGTGGTTCTAAGTACAGAGGCAGAACTTAGAAGAATAAAAAAAAAAAGCCATTTAATAAAATTTGCTTGTTTGTTTTGAAAACCTAGCTGTTCATAGAGAAATCATCCTTTTATCTTTTAAAATATGCTATTCATGTAGTTATACCTTATGAAGACCTAGGAATTCAACAGAAAAATATTACATGGGTTTTCTTGAAAATTATATATATATATATATAGAAATGCTTTTAAAAAACTTGAATTTTTACATTTCCTAGAAAGCATATATTTTAATTAATGAAAGGGGGACCCTTTACTTTTGAGTATTTCAAGATATAGGACCTTACTTTGAGTATCTTTTTCTATGGAATCAATTTCAAATAATCTTGGGGTCTCTTAAGGAAGTCCAACAATGATATCTTTCTTTGTTAGGTTGGTTTTGAACCAGTTGAGAAATAAAACAAGGACTAAAATAGACGGAAACCAAAATACTTTATTTTTTACTGATAAAGTGTAGGTTGGGGGAATTGATTATAACTGTCTGCAAGCAAATGCACTTCCTGTTAAGCTTCAGAATTGGACAGACTTATATTCCTATTGTAAGCAAGGTTGGTCTGAGCCATGTATGGAGAGTGCTGACCCTATAGGAGCAGTAGAGGATATGTATTTCCTAAGGGGGGAGTAGCTCCCAAGAGAAAAAAGAGAGGTGCTCAGTACATCATTTTCTGTTTATTTTTCCTAAATTACCAATCACATTGGTAAGTTACTCTAACTCTCTTGGTGCGTTCTGAGAAAAGAGGCTCAATTAATATTCATACTACTTGAACTGCCTTTACCTAGAATGTGGGAGATATGTTTATCTACTAACAAATGTGCCATTTTATTAATACATGTATATTATCAACAAATGTCTAGCACTATGCTTGGTTCTTTGGCGTATAAAATAAATGTCAGGTGGGATCCCTGTCGGTTGACAGTTAACAGTATGTTTATGGAAAATTACTTACACATATAATAAGAATAGCTTTATTACTTTATTCTTAATAATGTTCTTAATAAGAAGAAGAGCTCATATTTGTATAGCTTTTTGTAATTTTAATGCACTTTGTATACTTCATTATTTCACTCACATTTTTATGACAGGGAGGGACACTAAGGCTCAGTAAAACAATGTGACTTGTCCATAACCACACAGTGAGACTTGGGTCAGATATTCTGATCTAGATCCTCCTTTTTTCCTGCTGCATCATACAGCTTTCCTAGAACAAAAAGTTTGCTCTGTATGCACAGTTTATGACAGGTCCTCAGGCATACAATAAAGACATGGTAGGGCATATCAGGGAAGGCTTTGTACAGCAGGGTCAACTTGATCTGCTTTTTGAAGGGTGTAGTACAGTAGAAAACTCCTTATCAGCAGAGGATACCTTCGAAGAGCCCCTGTGGATGCCTGAAACTGGACAGTACCAAACACTTGATCCTTAAGCAACGTGGATTTGAAGTAAAGTTATACATGGATTTTCTTCGAACTCTGCCACCCCGAGACAGCAACTAGATCTTCTTCCTCCTCCTTACGATTTTCTTAATACATTTTATTTTCTCTAGCTTACTTATTGTAAGAATACAGTATGTAATACATATAACATGCAAAATGTGTGTTAATCCACTTTTTATGTTATCGTTAAGCCTTCTGGTAAACAGTAGGCTATTAGTAATTAACTTTTTGGGAAGCAAAATTTATATGCGGATTTTTGACTCTGTGGCGGGGCCAGTGCCCCTAAACCTCACGTTGTTCGAGGGTCAACTATATGTACTATGTTTTTTCCTATATATGTACCCATGATAAAGTTAAATTTATTAATTAGGCACAGGAAGATATTAACAGTAACTAATAATAAAATACAGCAATTAAAACAATATTCTGTAATACAAGTTATGTGAATGTGGCCCCTCAAATATCTTACTGTTCTGTACTTACCCTTCCTTTTGTGATGATGTGAGATGATACAGTGAGATGAGATGAAGTGAGGCGAATGCCATAGGCATTGTGACGTGGTGTTAGGCTACTGTTGACTTTCTGTATTCCTGAATGTGACTTTCTGATTTCCTGAATACCTATCCCTTACTTGCAGTAAATGGCTTAGTGTCACTCATTTCAGATCCCTTGCTGAAGTCTTTGTATCGGCCCAGTGCTTTCTCGCGTAACACATCGCTGTCACTTGTTCATGTCTTCCACCCCAAAATTTAATGTCTTTTCCACCTGAGCACTTACCATGCACTATGGCCATCACTTTTGCAGTCTGTGGTGTGACAGCAAAACTAGCATGAATTTCTTTCTTCTTCTTCACGATATCATGGATAGAAAATTTGTTTTTATTTTAGCAGCTCCAGCGTATGATTTATTTTTCCTTAAGTCAAGAACTTTTACCTTTTTCACCAAAAGGAAGCACTTTACAGTTCTATTTGGCATATGCAGATTGCCAGCATCACTACTCTTGTCTGTTGGGGCCATTATTAAGTAAAATAAGGTTCTTTGAACACAAGCACTGCTAAGTGATTCATGGGCCTGGAGTGTCTACAGTGCAGAGATGCTAGACACAGGGATGATCCACATTCCTGGTGGGAACGAGCAGAATGCATGAGATTTCATCACGCTCCTCAGGACAGTACATAATTTAAAATTTATGAATTATCTCAGGAATTTTCCATGTAATATTTTCAGACTTTCGTTTACTGTGGGTAACTGAAACAAGAAGGAGGACCACTGTATAGACGTAGAGGAGATATGGGGAGAAGGTATCCAGTCAGAGGCAAAAGATCAGTGGGAGCTATGAGAGTGTTACTGGAAAGGGGTCCCAATCCAGACCCCAAGAGAGGGTTCTTGGATCTTGTACAAGAAAGAATTCCAGTGAGTCCATATGGTAAAGTGAAAGTAAGTTTATTAAGAAAGTAAAGGAATAAAAGAATGACTGCTCCATAGGCAGAGCAGCCCAAGGGCTGCTGGTTGCCCATTTTTATGGTTATTTCTTGATTGTATACTAAACAAGGGGTGGATTATTCATGCCTCCCCCTTTTAGACCATATAGGGTAACTTCCTGACATTGGCATGGCATTTGTAAACTGTCCTGGTGCCCGTGGGAGTGTAGCAGTGAGGGCAACCAGAGTTCCTCTCGGTGCCATCTTCGTTTTGGTGGGTTTTAGCTGGCTTCTGTACTGCTCCCTGTTTTATCAGCAAGATGTTTATGAGCAGTATCATGTACGGACCTCCTGTCTCATCCTGTGACTTAGAATTCCTAACCGTCTGGGAATGCAGCCCAGCAGGCCTCAGCCTCATTTTACCCAGCCCCTATTCAAGATGGAGTTACTCTAGTTCAAACGCCTCTGACAAGAGCATTCTAGGGAGACTTGGCTGACTCTACTGTAGGATCCGTGTCGGGCAACTGTGTGGAGAGAGTGTGAATGAATTGATGTTACAGACGATCCAACTTTTGAAAGTTTGGAAGAGAAAGTATTTGCCTTTAGCAGTAGACATCTAGGAGCCACTGAAAGCTCCTAAGTTAGGGAATAACATGATTGAAACAGTCTCTTATCTACATTTTCAGGCCCTTTATGTATCTCCTATTCCCAGTTTCATTTGACCTATATATAAATTATTGTTAATTTTTCTTTTATCTTTCAGTCTTATTTTCTGAATTTAGCATATTACCTGTTAATCCAAGAAATGCTGGTTTTTCTTTCTGTTTTCTAAATTAAATCCTCTTTTTCCTTATTCTTTTTATTCTATTTGTTTCTATTCTAGTGTCTTATAATTTAAATTTGATCAACAGTCTTTTCCTTTGCCACTTTACAAACAGTATGTTTCTTTAAAAACAGTATATAAGTACCCCTGTTACTTGTGTGCTTGATTCATAGTGTTATTTCTACATTTTCCTCTTGAACTAGCTTAAGAAGTAACCGGTTTCTTTCTTTGCCTTTCAGGTCCTACCTCGAGCATAAGACCTCAATGAACTACATGCTGGCAACACGCCTCTTCCAGGACAGGTAGAGATTTGCTAAACTTTAAATTTAGGACTAGATCACAAGATTAAAAGAAAGTACATGTAAAAGAAGGAAAGAGACCTTATAAAAGTCTTTATGTAAAATCTCTGCTAGAAAAAAAAGTCCTGTAGAAAGGATGATATCATGACTCATTTTTCCAGAATTTATCATGAACTCTCAGCACTTTGTAACATTTCCAAAAGACAAAAATTAAACTATAACGATCTTTGAGCAATTTTAACAGATGCCTTAAACTTTATTCTTCTTTAAGGAAGGCCTTTACTCAGTGCCATTATACTTTAGATGCAGTTTTAATAGACATGATTATTTGTTTTTCTAGACCAGAAGAGATTAGAATTACCAGATTGGAAAAAGTGGAGGGAAGGTAATTCATAAAGTAAATACACTGAAACTTTTATAAGAAATGACAACTGATAATCTCAATACAAGGGAAAACAGAAGGAAATGATGGAAAACAGACATTGGAATTTAAATAGCACAGCAATCAGGGCTGCTTAGTTCCACATACTTTTAGCCCCTGAGACATAACTGCATTGCACTATAGTTCATTAATTGATTATCAAAATATGGCACCCTAGTTATTTAGAGAAACCTATATTATTTTGATGTAGGTTTCAAAAAAATCCTTTTTTGAAGGATTCTTAAAATAGATACCCATATTTTAACCATCTGCAATCTCATGATCTAGTATCAGGAAATACATGGGATTTGCAATTTGTCTCTATAAATTTGTGATAATTACGATTAAGTAATGTAGGTTCTAAAGAAAGAGATCTTTGGATTTACGTAGAAGACACAATCTCATTTCTTTATACATATAAAACCTGTGGGTTTTTCCTCCCCTCTATGAAAACTTTTACAAGGTTTCTTTTACCTTTAGAGTTTAGCTACTTTACCAGGATGTGTTCTGATACGCCATTTTTCATTATTTTGGTTATGCAGTGAGTGCAGCCTTTCAGTCTTTCAGCTGTGGGAAGTATTTCCCTTATCCTTTCTTTACTCCCCTTGTGGAATTCCTGTTAGATAAATTTTGGCTATAGCCTCCGTATTTCTTTACTGTTTTTATACTTTTGGTTTTGCCTCTTAGCTTTAAATTCTTGGCGATTTCTTGGATTTTGTTTTCCAAACCTAATCGATCTTCAACCATATCTATATCGTTATTTATTACCCACACAGGATAGGGGTGTTTAATTTAGTTTTTTATTTTGGCAAGTGTGTTTTTAATATACAAGAACTATTTTTGCTTTTTGATTAGTTTTAGTATTTCATGGATGTAATGTCTTTTCAAATCTCTATTTTAGATTGTTTAAAGTTCCTTTCTGTTTTTTGCATTATTTTAATTCTTGTGGATTAGTTGTATTTATTCATCTTTTTCTAGTTTTAACTTTTATATATCTGCAAATGTATGGTGATCTTTGTCCAGTCATATTTAGAAGTAATGAACTGTTTGCTTAAGACAGGTAGTTTGCTTCACAGGTTATGTAGGTCTGTTTCTGAACTGACGTGGACCCTGTGCTTGAGGCTGGATCTTTCTATACTTGGGTTTCCCAGGAAGGGGAAAGAGGGCAGAGTAGGCATTGTGGGGACCACTACATTAGCCAAAATGAGGAAGCATCTGCCTAGGAGTAGCCAAAACTAAACAATTTGAGATGTAATAATACATGTGCCTCTTTGTTAACATATTGAATAGTAAGACCTAGCAGCAGATCTGATACCTACCATAATTTCAAAGAATGATAAATATTGACATTATTTCAAAATTGTTGTAATAATTCTAAAGTAATATGAAAATAGATGCATTATTTCTTTTGGTAATGAAGTCACATTAATCCACTACTGTGGATAGTTTCCTACATTTATATGGAGGAAATGCTAAATTTCAATTAGAGGATGTAAGTTTTTTTCTATCCAAGTTTGTATACTCCCTGCATTCTTTCTTCAGGCCCCAGTTAACAGCTCCTGCTTATGAAGCATTCTAAAAACTTTGATTAAGAAAAACATAATTTTCCCTGTTTAGCTAAGAAAAACCCTCATGATCTACCCATGCCTACCTTTTTAGCCTAATCATCTTTCCACACCAACTCATGGCCATTTCTACTTGCTCTTTTATACATCCTTGTTCTTACAAACTCCCCCTCTTTTGGAATGGCCTTCAATCCATCCCTAAATTCTTCTAGCTTTGTCCTTCCTTCTCTATCCTAGATCAGGAAGAGGTACACCCAGCCCTTCTTTTATCCTAACTCAGTCTAATTTAGATTCCCAGATTGTATAATTGCCTGTTGACTAATTTGTACTTTCCAGGTTGGCTCTTAAGAGTAGGTACTTTGTTATGTTCATCTTTGTCAGTATCAAGAACCTACCACGTGGTAGGCACGCACACGGAAACATGCATTGAAAAAAATGAGACTGTGTTTGTAGCAAGTCCTCATATCTTCCAATAAATCTGTTCTCTCATCAGTCTGAATGGATGTTTTCTTTCTTGCAAATCTAATTAATTTTGTTATTGTTAGAACCACTTTCAAACTAATTCTCTACTCATTTCTTTTAGGTTACTTTTGACTACCTTCCTTACCTTCTTGACTCCTCCCCAGCCTACCCACCCTGTCCTGGCAAACAGTATCTTATATACTGTCTTACACTATGGCAGTAGCTTTAACCCTGGCTTATGTCCCGTTCACCCCACCCCACCCCCCACCCCCACCCAGAGTGAAGTATTGGTACTTACTAAAAGCTGCCCAGGTAATTATAATGTAAAGTCATGATTGCAAATTACTGGAGAAAACCATTATCTGGGTGAAAAACTTAAAATCATTTTGAGACTTTCTGATGATTACCTGACAATATCAGGACATTAACATGGATAGAAAACATGGGAAAGGAAAGACAAAACATCTTGGTGAAGACTTAACTTTTCACTGGATTTTTCTTTACATATCATCTACATTGCATTTGTCTCTACAAAAACACCAATATCAAAACATGTTATGTGACTCTATATAATATTTTTGAAATGACACAATTTTAGAATGGGGAACAGATTAATGGGGCAGGGTTTAAGAGGTATGGGTAGTTATAAAAGGGCAACATAGGAGATCTTTGTGGTAATGTAATCACTGAGTATCTTTTCTGTGGTGGGTAGATGAACCTACATAGGCAATAAAAGTGTACTGAATTAAAAACACATGTACATAAATGAGTACAGGTAAAACTGGGAACTTTTTTTTTTTTTTTTGAGACAATGTCTCACTCTGTTGGCCAGGCTGGAGTGCAGTGGTGCAATCTTGGCTCACTGCAACCTCCTCCTTCCGAGTTCAAGCGATTCTCCTGCCTCAGCCTCCCAAGCAGCTGGGCTTACGGGCTCATGACACCACATGCGGCTAATTTTTGTATTTTTTTAATAGAGACGGGGTTTTGCCATGTTGGCCAAGCTGGTCTGGAACTCCTGGCCTCAAGTAATCCACTCGCCTCAGCCTCCCAAAGTGCTAGAATTATAAGCATGAGCCACTGTCCACCCGGAAATTTTTTAAGAGTGTTAAATGAAAGGAAATTGAAAGAGAGTGTTTTAAAAGAAAAACAAAACCCTATTTTAACATGAATAGCACTCAATTTGTGTGGTTAGAGCCCAGCCCTAGTTTAGAGACAATGGAGAGTATCTTTTTTCAGTAGAGGTTTGTTGTTGTTGTTGTTGTTTTGTTTTTTTGAGATGGAGTCT
>NW_012116265.1:18140845-18169913 GCF_000951035.1 Colobus angolensis palliatus | reverse complement strand
AATTTTTTTTTTAATTGTGGAAAATATATTTCTGATGAGCATCCCTTTTGAACCCTGTGAGAATTGAACTTGGTTTCTTTTCCTAAAACAGTTCAATGAAAGTAGAAAGAGCACTGCAGTTTGAGACCTAAGCCAGGGGCTCAGATGTAAGCCCTTTAAGCTCTGGCCATGACAGGTCAAAAAAGTATCTTATCCTGCTCCTTTCTATAAATGGAGCTAATTAACAACCTTCTTCACAGGGTTGTTGTGATGAATAAGCAGTTTGCTTTGTAAATAGATAAACAAATACAAATAATTTTTATAATTTTTCTCTATAATTTGTTTGTCCTCTCTCTTTTGTTTTTTATTGATGTCCCTCCAGCTCACACCACTGTACTCTTTTATGAGAATGTTCTCAATTTATCTGTCTGCTTTTCTGCAAAGATGCCCTCCTTGGCCTAATTTCATGTTGAATTTCTGTATTAAAAATGTCTGGAGTGCATGTGTGTGTGAACTCAAGAGAGACTATCTGAATAGCATTCTCTAACCCAGTTGTCCTTTCTGCTTCTGTAGGGGAAACCCAAGAAGAAGCTTATTGACAGGAAGAACACGGTAATTGCCTTTTAAAAGTTGAGAAATTCTTTCCATGTGCATAATATGTGACCGTGCACAGACTAAGCATAATACCTTATATAACCATTTTTAGTTTGGTTCAGCCCGAATAGTAACATAAAATTTTTTTCTATTGAAAAAGTGTTTTGTGGCCACTTTTTACAAACAAAGTTTGAGATTTGCTTCACTATAACTACAGGTATACTATTCTAACTGAAGATGGTATTCTCGTTTAGCTGTGTAAGAGAATTAATGAGATTTTGAAACTACTGTCATGTTAGATTCAAGTAAGAGTTTGTGTTTTGGCCTTGACGTGCCTGAGGCACACAGCTCTGTGCCTCATGGTACAGAAGAGAACCTGTTTCTAGTTTGCCACAGAACTGAAAGTATACAAAACACCTGTGGACTTTCATTTAGGCAGAGAGCCCTTTAAAGCATAAATCTAATTTTTCTTTAAAGAAGGAATATATTATGATTCTCATTTAGTTAAGGGAAAACTCAGATAAATCAAGTTTGTAGCTTGTTTCCAAATAGAAAGTCACCCTTGGTGTGTAAGTTTTCTCTAGTTTTGAGTCGAGAAATATGCTTCGTATAACATACTGCTGTTAATTTGAAAATTGAGAAAAAAGAAAAAAATCCTAAACATTAAGAATATATGAAGATCACTGAGTTCTGTTCTTCATTTTTTGACACTCATTTTATATTGCCATCAACAGGGATTTTGGGCTCTGTAAAGGTATAAGCAAATGCAAGCTGGCATATGATAGATCATATGCTGGAGCGTGAAACAAGTCCTAATATATTTAAAAGGATTAAAATGATACAGAGTATGTTCTTTGGCCACAATAGAATTGAATATCAATAACAATAGAAAATCTTCACATACTTGGGGATTAAACAACATTTCTAAATAATCCATGGGTCAAAGAAGAAATGATGAGGAAAATTAGAAAATACTTTGAACTGAATGATAGTAAAAATATGTCAAGTTATGTACACTACAGCTAAAGTAGTACTTTGGGGGAAATTATAAGTTTAAATGCTTACCTTAGAAAACTGAGGACTGAGATCAGTGTTCTAATGTTTAAGAAACTGAAAAAAGCAGAGTAAGTAGAAGAAAGTAGTAGAAGTAAGTAGAAGAAAGGAAAGGCAGAAATCAAATATAAAACAAACAATAAAGAATATTAACAAAATCCAAAGTGTGTTCATTGATAAGGTAGCATAATTGATAAACCGTTAGGTAGACTGATCTAGAATAAAGAGAAAAGACAGTAATTACCAATATCATCAGATAGAAAAGAGAGGATTTCACTATAGATTCAACAGACATAAAGTGGATACTAAGGTGGGGAAAAAGGTTATTAAGGCAATATTATTAGCAACTTTATTCCATTATTTTGACAACTTAGATGAAATGACAGTTCTTTGTGATGGGGGGAATGTGGAGGCGAACACCGAAACTGATACCAGCTGAAGTAGAAATTTTGAAAAGCCCTGTATCTGTTGAGAAAATTGAATTTGTAATGAAAAACTTTCCTGTAGAGAAAACTCTGGGCTGTCGGGTTTCACTGTTGAATTCTGTCAAGCATTTGAGGAATAATAGCACCAATCTTATACAGATTCTTTTAAGAATATAGGAAGGGACACTTCCCAGTTCATCTTATGATACCAGCGTGACTATGATGCCAAAACCTGACAAAGACATTAAAATAGAAGAAGAGAAAATTACAGGCTAATATCCTTCGTGAACAAAGACACAAAATTTTTTAATATTAGCAAATCTAATCTGCCAGTATAAAAAGGATAATACATATGACTGAGATTTTCCCCAGTATTCCCCAGTATTGCTTAACATTTGAAAATTAGTCATTGAAATTCACCATATTTATTACAGGGGAAAAACTAGATTTATCTTTTCATTAGATATCCCAAAAAAGCAACTGATGAAATTCAACACATATTTATGAGAAAAACTCAGCAAATCAGAAATAGAAGGAAACTTCTTTAATTTGATAAAGGCCTTACATGAAAAACCTATTGCTATCATCATATTCAGTGAAATATTGAAGGCTTTTTCTGTATGATTTGTAATAGGGCAAGATGTCCACTCATACCACTTTTATTCACATTGTACGTTAGTATAGTAAAGCAAGGCAGCAAAAAAGAAATGCACACAGATTGGAAAGGAGGAAGTAAAATGTCTATTTTTGGATGACATAATCAGGTTAGTAGAAAATCCTAAGGCATCTATAAGTACAAGAACACAGAAGTGAACTTAGCAAGGTCTTAGGATACAAGATCGATGTACTAAAATCAATTGTATCTTAATGTACTAGTAGTAAGTAATTAGAAAATGAAATTTTAAATTATATTTACAACAGCATTTGAAAATATGAAATACTTAGGAATAAATTTAACAAAACATGTTTAATACCTATACAGTAAAAACTATTAAATAATACTGAAAGAAATTTAAAAAGACCTAAATAAATGGAGAGATATGCCATATTTGTCGATTAGAAGAATTAATATAGTTAAAATAGCCATTTTCCTCAAATTGATGTAAAGATCCAGTGTAATCTCAATCATTATTCTGGTGGATTTTTTAAAAGAAACAAACCAACATTTAAAAATTTATATTCAAATACAAAGGACTCAGAATATCCAAAGTAATCTTGAAAAAGACTTAAAGTACTTGACCTAAATACTGTAATTGTACAGTATTCAAGATATTGGCAAACTGATCACATTGAAACAGAATAGAAAGCCCAGAAATAGACCCACATTTATATGGTCAAAGTAATCCAATGGCGAAAGGAAATTATTTTTTTAAAATGGGGATGGAACAACTGAATATCATATTTTTAAAAATGAACCCCAACCGCTGTCTTCCATAGAAATTAGAGATGATTCATAGATATAAAAACTATTACTATAAAACCTATTGAAGAAAACATAATATCTTTGTGACTTTGGGCTTGGCTGTTTTTAGACATGACACAGAAAGCAATAAAACACAAATAATGTTATATTTTCTCAAGATTAAAAACTTTGTTATAAGATACTGTTAGGAAGATGATTTGGCAAGCCACTGACTGAGTGGAAATATGCATCAAACATATCTGTCAAAGGATTGATATCTAGGAACTATCAAGAACTCCTACAACTCAATAATAAAAAGACCGTCCACCCGGTTACAAAAGGGTAAAATGTTTGAACAGACCCTTCAAAAGGAAGACATATGAGTAGCCAATATGCTCATGAAAATGTGCTTAACAACATTAGTTATTAGGGAATGACAAATTAAGACCACATTATACCACTGAACATCTAGCAGAATGGCTGATACTATACTGACAATACTAAATGTCGGTAAGGATGTGGAACTAACACAACTGTGATAAATCGTCGTTGACAGCATAAACTGGTACAGGCACTCTAGGAAGAGACTGGCAGTTTGTTAGAAATACACAAATTTCACTTTGAGATCTACACAGAAGAAAAACGGCTTGTACAAACACGTTCATAGTAGATTTATTCGTAATGCTCCAAAACAGAAGACAACCTAGGTGTCCAACAAGAGAGCAGATAACTGTGGGTTATTCAGACAGTGACCTATTGCTCAGAAGTAAAATGGGATGAATACTGATACACACATGAGTGAATCTCAAAAGCATGCTGAATGAAAGAAGCCTTGCACAAAACAGTTCATACTGCATGGTTTCGTTTTTATGAAATTCTAGAACAGGCAAAACTAATACATGATGAAAAATTCACAACTGTGATTACCTTTAGGACGTTAGGGAAGGATTGAGTGGGAAGTGGCATGAGAACTTCTGAGGTGATAGTAATGTTAAGGGTTTAGGTTATAAAGCTCTAGACATCTGTCAGAACTCATTAAGTGGACACTTAATATTTGGATATGTCACTGTACGTAACTTTTAGCTTACCAAACACAGTTCTATAAAATAATTATTGAACTCTAGATAGTAATGATATGCATGTTGAAATGTTTAGGAACAAAATGCAGTGATGTCTCTAACTTTGAATTGCTTTAAAAACTAGATAGATTGATGTATGGATGGAGGGATGTATGATTGGATATATACGTAACAAAACAAAATATAGTAAAATGTTAATTGTAGAAACTAGGTGGTAGGTAGGTATATGGTTGTTCACTGCACAATTCTTTAAACTTTTGTTTAAATATTTCCAAAAAAAAATGTTGGGGGCTGGGAGTGGTGGCTCCACCTGTAATCCTAGCACTTTGGGAGGCCGAGGCGGGTGGATCAAGAGGTCAGGAGATCGAGACCATCCTGGCCAACACGGTGAAACCCCATCTCTACTAAAAATACAAAAAATTAGCCATGCGTGGTGGCACATGCCTGTGGTCCCAGCTACCCGGGAGGCTGAGGCAGGAGAATTGCTTGAACCCAGGAGGCAGAGGTTGCAGTGAGTCGAGATGGCGCCACTGCACTCCAGCCTGGGCGACAGAGAGAGACTCCATCTCAAAAATAAATAAATAAATAAATAGTTGGAAAAAGTAAATGAAAAAGACGTAGCTAAAAGATAATCAACTCATTTTTAGGAAATTCAGTTGTTTATTAACCAATATTTATGGCAAGTCAGCTGTGTGCTGGACTGTCTCATAAGCATCTAAGATACAGTGATACAAGACAAACATGGTCCTTGCCCTCATAGAACTATTATTCTGGCCTATCGGATTCATACTTTACCCAACATTCCCTTTCCTCCATCCCTTGTACTATTTAGGATTTATCTGTTTATCCAGGATCTCTTAGTTCCTAGTTGTTATTTTAAAATATCTTTAGAGAAAGAGATTTGTAGTAGCTTCTCCATATCTCTGAGCTTTTAGCATTCATGTTTTCAAAAGTTTATTTTTTGAGTTTTTGTTGATAAAAAGAAATCTTTTTTCCTAAAGAATGGAGTTCTTGACAATGTAGACAGTATAATGTAGACAATATAAACTCTTTTCTTTTTTTAATGAACAGTGCTTCATGAACGTAAACACTGGGCTTTAATTTATTAGGGTGTTCAATTAACTTCCACTCATTTAATTAGAATGACCTCAGACATTAAATTGTCTCCAACCACATTAAGTTTTTAAGAGACATGTCTTTGGAGAGAGAGTTTGTGTGTTTATGAGATAACGATGTCGGTGTTAAACTATGCCCATGTTTGTCCATACGGTTTTCAAATTTGACCAAGTTAAAAAAAAAAATACAAAATTGACCAAGTTAGCCAGACATTATTAAATACATTGTTTAAATGATTTTATTTTTCTATCAGATTTTTTTTATTTTCTTTATTATTGAAGTGGCTAAAAGTTTATTTCTATCTCTGTGTGTGTTTGTGTGGATGTGTGTGTGTTTGTGTGTGTGTGTGTTTACTCTTTGGGACTCTGATAAAATACATTTGAACTATTTTTAAAGTTCGTTGATTTGCTTCCCATTTCTGCTCCCAGCGCCAGGACCTTCCTGCTTTTGGCTCTGTGTCCTACTCTGGAGACAAAGCCTCCAAAAGACTTACCATCCATTCCATCCACCCAGAAATCCCTATCAAAAAGGTCCTAAATAGACCAAATGATACAGCCTTTTTTATTATACTCAGAGACTGAAAACTCCCAGAGGAGTTAGGATGATTTCTTGACCTCAAAGGGAACACACTTTGAGTTATAGAGAGGTCAGAGCCAACCGATTAGATTTTGAGGTTGGGCGTAGAGAGTTGGCTACATGATTTCAGTCACTGATACAGATACTGCTTTTCTGACCTGGTGACCCAGAGCTCTCTCTTTGATGACTTGGTTATGGCTGCCTCTCCTGTATTTTGCTCAGTCCTTGTATAGATTGGGCCTCATGTCAGTCACTCCCTGATTTGTGATTTGTCTTACTTTAATGCCTAATGTATCTGGTGCCAGCCCCCTTTCCACATCCCATTTCTCATTCTTGACCTGATGTATTTGGCCTTGTCCTATCTCTGCTTCTTTCCCTTGTCTGTGCCTCTGACTCTAACTCCTGACCTGTGCTTAATGCCTGTAAAGTCCCTGCCACCTTGCTTCACCTTCTGCTGTAGCTAATTAGGATCTTAAAGGAGGGTGGGTGTCTTGGCATTTCCTCATGTTGGGATGCTTGAGACTTGGTGAGTACCTAGGGCTTGGTAATTTTTCACTAAGACACTTCTATGCATCTCAGTCAACTCGGTGCTCCCTCACATATTCATAGATCATCAGCCTTTCTTCCCTTCATCTGAACCTCTGCTAAATCTATATTGTTTAGATTTTATATACATTCAAAAGTATATTTATAAAATGCTGAGTAAGTTATAATGGATAGAAATGAAACAAACACCATTTGCCACCACTCAGCTTAAGAATTAAAATGTTGTCATTTTTAAGGTATAAAGTATTTTAAGCATAAGGTGTTGGGTGGCGCTTTATAATCCCTGCAGTAAAGTAATAATCAGTATCACTGAATACTTAAAGGTCTTAAACATTGTCTTTAGCCACATATCTTTTTCAGAATATTTAGTAAATTCAAATGGGTCACTAGTGAGGTTTTAACGTAGATTCTAGTGTTCCTCTTTATCTGTCAAACTTTTAGAATTCACTTGAGTTACCATGTCCGGTGTGTCAGCATTACGGAATTCTGGCAAGCATAGCCTTGGAATGAAAGAGAACTTTCTGAAGGTCGTAGCTACCATGTTGCTTTTCCCTTAGAATGACTGCTGATGGAGCGCCAGAATTGAAGATAGAGAGCCTGAATTCAAAGGCCAAGCTGCATGCTGCACTTTACGAGAGGAAGCTCCTGTCTCTGGAGGTGCGAAAACGTAGACGACGGAGTAGCAGATTGAGGGCAATGAGGCCAAAATACCCAGGTACCTGCTGGTGAGCTTTCACCAAACTCCCTTATCTGGATCCTGCCAGACTGGGTTAACCAGCTGCTTACTCAGTATTTTATGAGTCAGAATCTTCCTGATCACATATACCTTTTTTGTATAGTTTTTTTCTCTGAAACTTAATTTCAACAAAGTCTTAAGTTTTTAAACCTTCCACTCTATAATATTTGTATTTAAGACTATCTGAAACACATACATTTTGGCCTTTGCTCTTATGTCAGCATCATACAAATACCTGGTACTCTAGGAATAATATTAGCCTGAGTTTAATGGAATCCTGAGCATTGCTGTTTAGGTTTTTTATAATTAGGTAAGTTCAGTTCATTCTTTAACATTGCTGAATGGCATATTTCAGACAAAGTGGAATTTCTTTCTCTCCCAGCTTCTACAATGTTGTGTCTATTTGTAATTGACTGATATACTGATTTCCTTTTTTTCTTCCTTTCCCTCCTTTGTTGAACATCTGTATCAGGCAGCATGTTAGTCACTGAGGTTTTGCTGGTAAATAAAAAACATACGGTCTCTGTCCTCATAGAACTTACAAGGTGGTAGAGAAGGGTAATGAATAAACATAGGATACAAATATTCCCCTGTTCTTTATACCTCCAGGAAGGGTGCTTTTTAAAAAATCTCTTAACACACTGTAGAAATTACTAAGCCAAGGGTTTTTGGTTTTTTATTTTTTTATTTTTATTTTTTGCCTTAAGTTGTGAAAGAGCCATGATGAGAGTATGATGAAAAATATATACTTTAATGAAGATTATTAATAGGTTTTAGAATATGTAAGATTAGGCCAGGCGTAGTGCCTCATGCCTATAATCCCAGCACTTTAGGAGGCGGAGTTGGGCGGATTGCTTGGGCCCAGGAGTTCAAGACCAGCCTAGGCAATCTGGCAAAATCCTGTCTCTACAAAAAATACAAAAATTAGCTGGGTATGGTCACATGTGCCTATAGCCCCAAGTACTTGGAAGGCTGAGGTCGGAGGACTACTTGACCCCAGGACATCGAGCTGTAATGAGCCAAGATCCTGCCACTGCCCTCCAGCCTGGGCAACAGAGTGAGAACCTGTCGCAAAAAATGATAATAAAAACAAAAATAAATAAGAGAATATATGAGATGAGAGAGTGACCTGTGGTTGCTATTAATTCTGTGCCTTGTTTGTGGTTTGGTTTAGAAATGGGCTTTTACTAAAAAGAAAAAAGGAAGGTATTGGGAGAGAGGAACATTTAATCCTTTTTTCAGCAACATTAGTGATTCTTCGCATTTAGTGATTACCCAACCAGCTGAAATGAATGTTAAAACTGAGACAGAGAGTGAAGAGGAGGAAGAAGTCGCATTAGACAATGAAGATGAAGAACAGGAAGCTTCCCAGGAGGAGTCTGCAGGATTTCTTAGAGAAAATCAAGCCAAAGATACACCCTCATTGACAACTTTGGTAGAAAATACACCCAAAGAAAATTCCGTGAAAGTTCATGAATGGAGTAAAAAAGGTGAACGGTGCTGCAAACTTGAGACTCAGGAGCTGGAGCCTAAATTTAACCTGATGCAGGTTCTTCAAGATAGTGGCAATCTTAGGTAAGTATCTTTTATAATTATATTAGTAAAACTGATAACAGCTAACTTGTACTGTGTACCAGGTACTATTTTAGTGGTTTTACAGTCATTTTTCATTTAATATTTACAGAAGTCCTATGAAATAATGACTGTGATTAGACATTGCTATCATTAAGGAAACTGAGCCTTAGAGAGGTTAGGTAACTTGTCTAAAGTAGAGCTATGATACAAACCCGGGTCTCATTGGTTGGGCATTTGTGTCAGTCACTGAGTATAAGGTAACTGAGACAAGGAGCTCAAGGTTTAGTATCAGAGACAGAGAGCTTAGGCCATGGCCCCACTACAAACAAAGTGGTCTTAGGACATAGAAAAAGAGTGATTGGTCTGGCTTGGCAGGGCTAGAAAGGCATTATGGAGGAGGGAAAATTGGAATCAGGCCTTGACTGATGAGTAGGGTTTCAGGAGCTTTGGGAAGTGATGGTTAAGTGTGGGGGTGCTAGGTAGAGGCAATAAACACATACAGGTGGCCAGGCGTGGTGTCTCACACCTGTAATCCCAGCACTTTGTGAGGTCGAGGCGGTTGGATCACCTAAGATTAGGAGTTCAAGACCAGTCTGACCAATATGGAGAAACCCCCGTCTCTACTAAAAATACAAAATTAGCCGGGCGTGGTGGCGCATGCCTGTAGTCCCAGCTACTAGAGAGGATGAGGCAGGAGAATTGCTTGAACCCAGGAAGTGGAGTTTGCAGTGAGCCAAGATTGTGCCATTGCCCTCTAGCCTGGGCAACAAGAGTGAAACTCCATCTTAAAAAAAAAAAAAAAAAAAAAAAAAAAGAGACATAGAGGTGTGATAATACAGTCATTAATTAAGTCCCTCAGTGAGTTTTTATTGAGCACCTGCCCTATGCCAAGAATTGTGCTAGGCCATTTCACATTACTATAGGGACCAAGAGAGGCCTGGAGCTTACAGTCTAGTAGGGAAGACTGACAGTCACCAAAGAAACAAAGTCATTTAGGTCATGAGAAATGCTGTCAGGACAATAAGATGGTATAATGTTAGAATGTAATTGGGCAGAGTTACTTAATTGCAGTGATCTGGCATGAAGAGGTAACCTTTGAGGTAAGTCCTAAATGATGAGGAGTCAGTCCTGTGAATATTAGGAGGCAGAACATTCCCAACAGAATAGCAAGTACAAGGGCCCAGACATCATAATGAGCTTGGTGTGTTTACAAAATACAGACTAGAAGAATTACATGGGGAGAAGAGCATGGTAAGAAATGAGACTAAAAAATTGGATGTCATTAGATTGTGAAGGGCTGTAAGAGGAGCCTGAGCTTTATTTTCTAGATAACTTCTAAGCAGATAAATGATATGATGAGATCTTGTTTTAGAAAGTAAATCGATCATGCTTGCATTGTGGGATAGTGAAACTAAAGGCAGGGGGTGAGTTAGGGACTGTTAGAATTGTCCAGAGCCAGGAAGATGAAGGCCTTGATCAGAGTAATGGCTTTAGGAATGGAGAGAATGGGATGGACTTAGTAAAATTTGCAAAGTAAAATTGATGAGACTAAGTTTTTCACATTTGGAAACTTGGTAGTGCCTTCGGTCAATATAAGGAACATAGGAGTTGGTTTCGTGATAAAAACAATGAGTTTGATTTAAGATGTAGTAAGGAAGTATTCTGGGCTGATGTCCAATAGACAGGTGAAAATACAGCTTTGTTGGTCAAGGTTGAACAGGATTGTATAGTTGATAGGTAAAGTCTTCAGAATGGGTAAGATCGTTCACAAAGTTATTTGGTTCGGCAAGGATAAAAAAGAGAGAATTGAGCCCTGGGGAATACCACTGTTCAATGGGTAAGTCAGTAAAAAGATCAAGAAGTAGCAGTTAGAGCAATAGACATAACATCGGAAAGGAGTAGTGTGGTAAAAGCTGCAGAATGAGCATTTCAGGTCTGTAGAGCCTCAAACAGCCCAAGTTAGATGAATAGTGAAAAGAGACTTCTGGATTTGTGACCTAGGGCCAGCTGAGTAGGTGGAAGAGCAGTTGTGAGCAGAGAAAGTAAGAAGCAAGTGTGAAGTAACTTTCTAAGGGTTTGGCAGTGAAAGGAAGGTAAGAATGCATCAGGGAGACAGCCAGCTAAAAGAAATGGATTTTTTTTTTCTTTTCTTTTGAAAAGAGGTTCTGGAGCTTGTTTATAGACTAAGAGGAAGGATTGCGGATAAGAGGATTAGAAATGCAGAAATGGATATATTGGTAGAGAAGAGTCCTAAAAGAAGGTGGGAAGAGGCCAAAGGAGGGAATATCTCTTCCTATAAGTCACAAAGAAAGTGCTATGGGATGAATGAAGTTGATAGAAGTTTAAGAGTGAGGAATTTTAGGCGTTTATGCATGAGAGTCTTTATTTCTAAATTAGAGACCAGTTCTTATACTGAAAGTCTGGATTGGAGTACCGTGGGATAGAGTTAAGATTTGCAACAGTGTCATGGAGAATAAGAATAGTGCTGTCAGTGGAGAATACACTAAACTCAGTCAGAAGACCTGGGCTCTGTCTGTTTTAGTGCTACCAACTTGCTGTGTGGTCATAGGCAAGTCAAAGAGAACTTCTGTAGGCCTCAGTTTCCTTTTCTGTCAATCCAAGGTATGGAGTTAGACAAGTGTTTTTTCAAACTTCTTCCTAGAGGGAAAAAATATTTCACTGAATTGAAAATAGAGCATTTGATAACCACTGGACTGTATTCTAAGGTCCTTTCCAGCAATAACATTCTGCTTAGTTGTTGTAGAAATAAATGATTTCTTCACGAATCTTGTGGCTCTCACTTTGAATGAGTAAACTGTTAAAATTGCAGGGTATGTTAGTGTCAATCAGTGGTTTTCAGATTGTGTTCCCTAAAGCTGCTCATTGTTCGGTGAAGTGTCTCAGAGGCTGCTTAGGGGTTTGGGGAAGGTCCACAGCCAGGGTTCAGAACTCTAAACATTGCCTCATTATTGTATATCTTATATACTGGGCATATGCGTAACCTTTTGTTTTTTAAAATTGGTTTCTTTGGTGTAAATCATTCTGGTTTTCATTCTTTCATCTTTTTGGGGGGTTTGTTGCAAGTGACCAGCTGAACAATGTGTCCAGTACCTTAGAGACAGTCTCAGAATTAACATTTGTGAGGTTTATAGAAATGGAAACCTCAGTACTTGTTCATTTGCTTTGCAACAGTGATTCACAACAAAACAATGATTGAAGTCTCAACTTACGAGCAGTAATCCCCTTATTTAAAAGATCTTCAAGTTTTCATATAAAGGGATCAATCAGTGGAATTGGATACTCTACTACATTCGAAGGTGTCTGAAACGTGTTATTGACACAAACTGATGATCTTTTAAATTTATTTTGACTTGAGAATAATTTGTTGTGGAGACAAAGCTTATAGGATTGGTTCAGGGCAAAGTGGTATATGCTCTCTGGGTAAACAAGAGTATAATTATTGTCTTTGAGGAACAGTTGAAAATCTCCATTTATGGCCAGGCATGGTGGCTCATACCTGTTATCCCAGTACTTTGGGAGGCTGAGGTGGGTGGATCACCTGAGTTTGAGACCAACCTGATCAACACAGTGAAACTCCATCTCTCCTAAAATACAAAAATTAGCTGGGCATGGTAGTGAGCACCTGTAATCTCAGCCACTTGGGAGGCTGAGGCGGGAGAATCGCTTGAACCTGGGAGGCAGAGGTTGCAGTGAACCGAGATCACGCCACTGCACTCCAGCCTGGGTGACAAGAGCAAAACTCTGTCTTAAAAGAAAAAAAAAGAAAATATAAATGTAAATGTATTATTTCAAAACCATATTATGCTCCCATAAAATCCATCCCTGCTAGTAACAAAGATCTAGCCTTATTCATAGTTCATATTCTGAAGCTCTTAGGTATTAAGCTCTCAAAAGCAAATCTACTCCCCAGCCTGACTCCCTTGCCCTCCAATTCTCCAACACACACGTGGAAGCTAGACTGGAGCCCTCTTATGATTTCCAGCTTACTCTATCCAAATCCTACCTCCTAACCTTGTGAAAACAGTCAGTAGAAAGCATTCAGTGATATTGCATGGGCGAGGATTGTAAACAAAGTTTGTATTGGGCCCTAATCTTCGGTGATATTATTTTGGCTACAGTGTCAGAAGGCCAATCAGCTGAAGTAACCAAAATCTTGCCTGAAAGAAAACAGATCTGCCATGAATAGCAGCTGAGGTGAAAATCATCAGTGTCTCTCTGGTACTTCTGTCTTCCAGACTATAGCTTGATCAGATTTCCTTGTTTCCAGCCTAGGCTACCAGGCAGAAAATAGCTGGGTTCTTTAATAATATTGCTGAGGTGCTTTTCACAAGACTTGAGGGTTTCTTTTGCCCACTGAATATCTGGCCTTGTCCTGCCTGGCCCATCAGTTTATCTATGCCAAACTCTGTTGGACCTCCCTCATTTGTTCTGGACTCCAGCCATTCCATCTTGTAGTTGAGAACAGTGTGGCCTTAAATTTGGCCTTAAGAGTTCCTTTATAGGATTTATCTATTTCCTGCTTTGGACACTTTTATATACTAGAAATATTAATTGCCATTGCAAAATCCACACTTTTGCACTAACTGATATGTTCTTAAGGACCTCCAAATGTAAAAAATAATTCTCATTAATACAATGGTTTTTGTGAAGATTCAATACTTCTCCTGTCTGTTCCCCCAAGAAAGTTGTTAAAAAGTTCAGAGAGGGTCAGGCACAGTGACTCAGGCCTGTATGTAATCCCAGCACTTTGGGAGGCCAAGGCAGGTGGATCACTTGAGGCCAGGAGTTCGAGACCAGTTTGGCCAACATGGTGAAACCCCGTCTCTACTAAAAATACAAAAATGAGCTGGGTGTGGTAGTGAACACCTGTAATTCCAGCTCCTCGGGTGGCTGAGGCACAAGAATCGCATGAATGCAGCAGGATGGAGGTTGCAGTGAGCCCAGATTCCGCCACTACATTGCAGCCTGGGTGACAGAATAAGACCCTGTCTCAAAAAAAAAAAAAAAAAAAAAATTCAAAGAGAAGGTTTTAGTAGGAAATTTAATTTTCTATTCTTGTTTTTTTCCCTCATGCTAATAATGAGAAAATAAATAGGATTCTTCATCTCTGATTCTTTTAATAGGAAATTGAAAAAAAAAACCCTCACGTACTACTTAGAAGGAATCCTTATTCACAGGCTGTAAGATGGGTTTCATATTTCTTAGCCATCATAATAGAAGGATCCTCAAAGGTCACTTTGAGAGAAGCAAGTACACATTTTGTAGGTTTACACTTCCATTGCATAACAGTATGCTGTTTTGGATTTCTCTAGCAAAGTGCAGGCCCGAATAGCATTCTCTGCCTATCTCCAGCATGTTCAAATTCGCCTGATGAAAGACAGTGGAGGTCAGACGTTCAGTGCCAGCTGGGCTGCCAAAGAGGATGAACAGATGGTGAGGCTCTTCTTATTGGAACTTTTTTACTTTCCCTTTTTCTTTCTTCTTTCTGCTTTTTTTTTTTTTTTTTTTTTCTGTTAAGGTAAAGTGCAATGTATTTTTCTGGTGAAAGAATTATTACATAAGAAAGTTTTTAGATTTCTTAATACTTCAACATGAAGCAAATCTTTGACCTGGAGCTATGTTCATTACACCATGTAGTGAAGGCATCAATGTATTTCACTTTGAAATGGAAATTGATTTCTCATTGGATGTGAAGCCTTGTGCAAAGCCCTGTAAAAGAATAACAATTTACAGTCTTTTCTCAAGCATCCTCACATATTATTATACTCTAGGTAGGCATTATTATCCCTATTTCACAGAAGAGCAAACAAAGACCTCGAGAAGCCAAAGTTCCACAGGTTGTACGTGATGAAACTGGAACTTAAACACAGATGTACATTACTTGCTCCTCCATTGGTTTCATGCATCGTAAAGCATTTATTTTCAGTCCTGAGGAGTCAAATTAGCTCTTTGAAAGTCATCACCTTATCATAGGCCCTGTCAGAATGCACCATCCTCCAAGTTGGTATTTTTTACTTTACTAGTTGTAACCTCGTAAGATTCTTAGATTGCTAGAATCAAACTTGCATAATCATTTTTACTGTATATCAGTCATTTGAGCATTCCTGGGATTCAGTATTCTAGGACAGTTTTGTATGTGTGAATCAGTATGATGGGGAGCTTTAAGCTGTTCGGTAAGGTCAGAGCTTATAGAAGAAGCCACGGCCCTTCAGTTTTTTTTTTTTTTTCAGATGGAGTCTTGCTCTGTCGCCCAGGCTGGAGTGCAGCTGCATTCTTTGTTCCGCTCAGTGGGGACCTTACTATAATTTTTAGTCCTCCACATACAAAAGGCAAGTCTTTATGCCAGGCTTATTGTAAAAACATGTTGGTTATCCCAGAAAACAACTTACGAATTTAAAGTAGCCAATGGAACCCAGAGATAAAACTTTGTGTGTTGTGAATAATCCTTCAGCCATCAGTGGAAAATGTTACCTCTGCTCTTTCCAAGTGGAAAATTGAAACTGTCTTTTTGAGAGTCAGTTCTTCTGCTCCACTGTGAAAAAAATAATGTTTTAATGTAACAGCTTAAACCACCCTATAGTAAAGACAGCAGAGTAGAACTATGAAATTCAACCCTCTGGTTATGAGGCTGTTTCATTTACGCTGGAGTGCATTGGCACCAAAGGACAATGAACCAGAATCAAATTCAAGAAGAAAAAATATAGTTTAAAAAAGAATAACCACTGCAGATGCTGGCTTGGAATTCACACAGTATTTCTTTGGGGCTTTCTATAAGAATATTGGGGATATCACTGCAAAACTTAATACCAGTTCTGTGAATTCTTTCTTGAAAATACATCTAGGCTGGGTGCAGTGGCTCATGCCTGTAATCCCAGCACTTTGGGAGGCTGAGGCAGGTGGATCAGTTGAGGTCAGGAGTTCGAAACCAGCCTGGCCAACATGGTGAAATTCCATCTCTACTAAAACACAAAAAAGTTAGCTGGGTGTGGTAGTGCGCACCTGTAGTCCCAGCTACTCGGGAGGCTGAGGCAGGGGAATCACTTGACCCTGGGAGGCAGAGGTTGCAGTGAGCCGAGATCACACTACTGCACTTCAGCCTGGGTGACAGAGCAAGATTTCGTCTCAAAAAAAAAAAAAAGATATATGTGTATGTGTGTGTGTGTGTGTGTGTGTGTGTGTGTGTGTGTGTGTATGTATATAAAGAGAGAGAGAGGAGAGAGAGAGAGAGAGAGAGACAGACAGACAGAGAGAGAGAGAGAGAGAGAGAGAGCGCGCGCAAGCCCTAGTCTTGCTTTTGAGGAAGGTAGATGTAGAGCTGGCCTCTCTGCTCCAGCTTAGGTTAGAGATTCCTTATCTCATAACTCACAGAAGGCACCTCAACAGAATGTCCCCAGATCTATCATCTGAAGGCAGTTTTATTGTGGTTTTTGGACAACAACATCTTTAAGGCTCTTGGCCTTATAAAATCTCTCTTTGAAACATTTATGATTTTATCAGTAATCTGATTGGTATCTGTTCAGATTTCAAAATCCTTTGCCTCCATCTTCAGTGAGATGTATTCTTTCTTTCCCTTAGTAATTTTCCACTGTGCCCTCCTTGACAACCCCCAACTCTAAAAGCTCCCTTATCCTTCAGGAAGAAAAAAAGCTATTACCTTTCAAACTACTGTGATAGTTCTTTCTTTGCCTTAATCAGGACACTTTTAAAGTCATTAGTTTCTACTCTTCACGTATATTTTTCATTATCCATGCATTTTCTTAATGTCTTCTTGTACTCTCTTTATTAAAACTGTTTCCTTGAAATTATCCCTCAGTGGTCAGATCCAAGGCCTTGTCTTTGTAGTGAGCCTTTCCAGATCCAGCCTCTTGGAAGCATTTGACATGGAACCCTTTCTTCAGTTGGCCTCCATGACACTGTTTTCTCTTAATTTTCTTCTTTTTTGAAATGGAATCCTGCTTTGTTGCCCAGGCTGGAGTGCAGTGGCGTGATCTTGGCTCAGTGCAACCTCCGCCTCCTGGGTTCAATTGATTCTCATACCTCAGCCTCCCGAGTAGCGGAGATTACAGGTGTGTGCCACCACATCCGGCTAATTTTTGTATTTTTTGTAGAAATGGGATTTTGCCATGTTGGCCAGGCTGATCTCGAACTCCTGACCTCAAGTGATCTGCCCACCTCAGCTTCCCAAAGTGCTAGAATTACAGGTGTGAGCCACCATGCCCAGCCTATTTTCTCCTGGTTTTCTATGTTTCTGATGTTTCTAACCTGTTTTTTTTTTTTTCCTGATTCTTCCTCATCTTTTCTATCTCTAAATATGAATATTTCTGTATTCTCTGTCTTCTCACCTTTGATACTTTCATCTACTTCCACAGTTTTGGTTTCTACTACCTGTCTTTGAATGCTACCTTTCCCTAAATAGTACTGTTTGTGTATGTACTATGGTGCTTTTACAACTACTACTGTATTACATAGTTATTTACATACATACTTGATTTAAATTTTCTGATTGCCAGCTTATTGAGGGAAGGGAATAAGTTTCTTTCGTTTTTGTTTTGTCTTTCTGTATCCTTTTTATATCTAACCTGTTTGCTCTGGGTCTTGTTTGTTGAAATGTGTAATATACGTCTTATTACATCTCTGTTATATAATCCCCTTGTAGCTTGTCTTCTGTTGCTTAGCACCATCCCTCCTTTTCTTTTCTCCCATGACTCTTTAACTTATAGGAGCTGGTTGTTCGTTTCCTCAAACGAGCATCAAATAACCTCCAGCATTCACTGAGGATGGTATTACCCAGCCGACGATTGACACTTCTGGAACGCAGAAGAATCCTGGCCCACCAGCTGGGTGACTTTATCATTGTATACAACAAGGTAAGTCTTTTATCTGTTAGTCTTGTGCTTTGGATTGCCATACACAGTCAGAAACAGACTGGATAGAAGCCTCTGTCCAGCTGGATGGAGACCTTCTTCTTCTGTTCTCTGTCATCACCATCCCTTGTGTATTACTGTTAGGGGAAGCAGGACCCCACACCTTAACCCAGCTGGTCTGAAAAACTATGTATTAATTACTTCTGAAGGCCCAGTGGCCATAGATAATTCTTAATTCTGAAAGGCATATTCCATTTGAGCAGGGAGATGAATCCTAGGCTGTGTGAGTCTGCACGGTTGTTAGTTCCTGTAGAAAGTGGCAAATTGACCATTTGAGAACAAATGTGAGCTGTGGATTGAATACGATGACATATTCTTTCTTGAGCAAGTTATACTTTCATCTTTAAAACATTTTATACAGTAACAGAATTTTACAGTAAAGCCCAAGAAATACACTATTTAGTTAGAATATTTTACAAAGCATTCTATATCCCGGGATCTCAGAATGCATTAAAAATATCATTTTGGGTGTTTGTGTTTGGGAGGTTGGTCAGTTTGCAGAAGGAAAAGCTGACAGAAATTTAAATGGCTTTTCTAAAGTTGCATGGAATTGTTAGTAGAATATCAGTGCACCAAACTCATAGCCACAATTTACTCCAGATCTGTTGAGAATTTTGTTATGTCTTATGTAAGTGAAGAATTTATTCAATATGGTACTCTTATACCTTCCAAGATCTGTCTTTCCTAATTGGAACAAAATACTGTGTCTGTTGTCATATTGTTAAAGCTACAAGAGTGATCGTAGATATCTAAGCTACTATAAAAAGCTCTTTAATCAATGTGCTGTGTAAGTAGAAAGTAAAAACATGATTAAAATTTACGTTCATTCTGCAACTTTTACTTGGGAATTTCAGTGTTTTACAAAATCATGGCCAAAAGTAATATATCAAATTTATAGGTCGCAAAAGTACATACAAGAATTAACTGTCTTTATTATAAGGACAGATTAACTCAAGGCTATTGAAAGTACATGATGAAGTGCATATTTATTAGGAGTCAGTTTTATCTTGTTTTTCTGTGGGGTTTGGGCACTGGGTAGGAAACAGAACAAATGGCTGAAAAGAAATCAAAGAAGAAAGTTGAAGAAGAGGAGGATGGGGTGAATATGGAAAACTTTCAGGAGTTCATCAGACAAGCAAGGTAGAAGACATTCTTGATTAATAAAAGCTGTCTTATTCCATCTTCCATATTGCTTATTGAATACCAGCATTCCTTTGTTTCTGACACATGGACGTGAATGAAATCACTCTTAAAGCCGGGCACAACTCTTAAAGCCGGGCACAATGGCACACCGCTTTAGTTCTAGTTACTTGGGAGCCTGAGGCAGGAGGATTGCTTGAGCCCAGGAATTCAAGGCCAGCTTGGGCAACATAGTAAGACCCTGTCTCTAAATGAAGAAAAAAGAAATCATTCTCAGAAGGAAAAAAAATTTTATAGACTTGGCCTCTCCATATCTTAGCCAATTATGTTGCTGTTTTCATGGCTTCAGTTATCAAAACATTACTGCTGGGTAGCAGGGCTGTAGTTCTAGACAGGCTTCACAGTACACATCTCTTGAAGTCACAAGAGAGCCCTTTGGAAAGTTGAAGTTAGAGGCATCTCATATTTACTGGGTCTGAATTTATCCCTGACCTACTCATGGAGTGGAAATGACCAAATTTTGCCTACATTGAATAGGTTGAGGAATTTGCAATTTCTCCACTCTGTAAGGGTTACACCTAATTTATATAAAATAGAACAAGTTCTTCATGCTTAGGGTTAGCCTTTAGAGATGGAAAATCTCGATGTTCATCTCTCTATCTTGATAAAAGTCAGCCAGGCCATTTTGTCCATTTATGTTGGCTTACAAAGGAAGAGATAACAAAGGCACTTAATTTTACATCTTGTAAAACTTACACTGGAGGAATTTTTTCTAAATAGAGAGATGTACAAAACCATTAAAATAAAATAGGATGAAAAAACCATAAACCCCATTACTTAGGCTTCAACTGTCAAAGTCACAAATAGGGAGAAAATCAGTAGAAAATCTACCCTATGTTGATTTGTGAAGTTAAATGAGGTACGGGTAGGGGCTTACCAATCACCAGCATAATATGATCTTTGTTTAATACCTTTTTCAGACCTCACTATCATACGCTTTACAGCAAACAAATATATCATTTTGTAGGAGTCCATAATTGTATGATGTTACTTGTTGACATTTTTGAGTCTTAAGTAATATGATTGATAAAACAGGTATAGAAACAGTTTCTCTCATCAACATTATGAAAACAGAAAAGGATTTAAAAAAGAAAAGATTGTGTCTAGAAAATACCTCTACTTTTTAAAGCTAAAAGATAATTTTCAGGTTTATCCTAAGGATCTTCAAAATCCCTAAAATATATATTTAAAAAAACACAGACTTTAAAAGAACACTATTTCCCAAGCAGGTCTAACTGGATACTAAAAATGAATTATACGTACTGTTAACTAATTCTATACATTTGGAAATAAAATGCATTGGAACATAATTACTTCTGATTGTGGATTAGGTGTTGATTTTTGGGAAATAATGTGGTAAAGTTCTTCTTTTATTAAGTTTGGTTTGAGTACATGGATGCTTTTCAGGGCTGGTAAATTCAAATACCTGCCAGAGTCAGACAGGAAAACATAAATTATGAAGTGGGCAAAGGATGAGACAGATATAAAGCAGCTTGTATTTTGACCAGCCATAACCTTTGCCTTTCAGTATTCTGTGAAGGGCCAAATAAAACACACTGACAGGCAGAGGTTTGCAACCTCAGCTGTAGATCTTTGATAGTTACTTGAGAACTTATCTTGCGGCATTAGGCTACTTTGGAGACTTTGGGGTTTACGCTGAGATTCATAAAGGTGGTTTCTAGGTTCTGGTTAGAGTGTGTTTTCTGAAGATGGGATATAGGTTCTCTGTGATAATGCAGGCATACTTCACTTAATAGCCGCTTTTCTAGAACATAGCCAAGCTTCAAGAAAAAGAAAAGAAAAAGGCCATTGAGAAGCTGCTACAGATGTTAAAGTCCACGTGTGTGATATGTTCACTAGAAGAATCCACTGGCCCCTCATCTGTTTTCTTATACTTTCTATTTTGTGGCTATTCATAAAGAACATATAATTTCAGTAATTTGAAGTGATTTAGAGATGATCTACCTTAGCCTCGTGCATTATATAGATGGTTAGGGAATTCTATGGTTATTGGTGGATTTCCTTATTTCTGACATGGGCAATGAAAATGACAAGTGGCTCTTTAAGTGAAGATACTTCAGTTATCTAGAAGTGAGCTGAACAAACTGTAAAGGGCCAGATAATAAACATTTCAGACTCCATGGGCTACATATGGGTGGTGGTGGTGGTGGTTCTTGTTGTAGTTGTTGTTTTGCATACTCTTTAAACATATTTTTTAAAATTTTTGGCTGGGGACCATAAAAACAAGTCGCTGGGCAGGTTTAGCCCACAGTGTGTAGTTAGTTGCCGCCTGTTCTCAAACGTGGCTGTCCAATAGAACTTTTTGTGGGTGACTACTGAACACTTGAAGTGTGGCTAGTTTACGGAAAAGGATCTTTAATTTAATTTAATTTGAATTTAAATAGTCACATATGACTGACTAGTGGCTACCGTATTAGACAGTGTAGATCTAGAAAATTCACTGTGGGATGAATAAAACCTTATGCTTTAAATTTTGTAGATTGCTTTCATTTATATTTTATTTTAACCACCTATTAATAGGGAATTTTCAGCTTGTGCTTTTCATTTTTCCCTTTTCCAGCTTGCTCTGTTTTCATAATAAAATCTGGTGGAAAGATTTTCCAGAATAGCTTCCTGTCTGACCATACTTTTTCTCCTCATTTCAGTGAGGCTGAACTGGAGGAGGTGTTGACTTTTTATACCCAAAAGAACAAGTCTGCTAGTGTCTTCCTGGGGACTCACTCTAAAAGTTCTAAGAACAACAACAGTTATTCTGATAGTGGGGCAAAAGGTGGTAAGTATGCTGGTTAATTAATGAAAAATAAGAAGAACAAGTGAGGAAATGAGAAATGCAAAGGAGAATGAGGAATAATGTGTTGGCTAAGCACTAATAGTCTCCAAGGTAATGAGACTTTGCAGCGTGGGGAGGGGGTGGAGAATGGGGGACAGTACTTTTTGTCCTAAAAGCAGAAGAGGGGCATGGTCTGATTTTTTTTTCATGGCAATTAACAACAGAGAGCTTTTCAAGAAAAGCTAATAATAGCTGATATTTAGTGAACACTTATCTTTCTATCTGCTGGACATGGTCTTATTTTTTACTTCCCAAAACCACGTAGAGTGGGCACTACTACAAAACCTCTTTACAGATGAGAAAATAAGCTAAAAGAGACTCAGTAACTTGCCCAAGGCTATTCTTTTTTGTGCAGGGACAAGGAATTTGATCCATAGTCTGCCTGACTCAAAGTTTGTGCTCTTAATATACTCTTCTATCTCTCTTAATGATTATTTCTGACGCTTGACAAGTTTGTTACTTTCTGTAACTTAACATCATTGGCATTTTGGACAGGAGAATTCTTTGTTGTGTCGGGCTGTTCCATACCTGGTGGGATGTCTATTATACTTGGTTCCAAGCCTGACATGCCATTAGCTTTCCTCAGCTATTGTTATAATCCAGAATGCCCCTACATGTTTCTAAAACTTCTTACTGCTGGGGAATTCCATGGTTGGGGATTTTGGAATTGAGTATGAACGTGGCTGTCTGGCTCACGTCACCATGATTAAAAAAAAAAAAAAAAATAGCAGTGACATTCTGTTATAAACAAAGCTCTGCTTTAAATGTAAAATTAACTTAAAACCTAGATGGAAACCTAAGGCTTAGGTAATCAACCTACTGATTTTGTTAGTGTGCTAAGTACTAGATTCCAAGATGGAGACTTCTTCCCTGCTCTTGAGGTTATGATAACCTAATGTGGAAATAGCCAGGAAGATTGGTCATTTACGGGCGCGGTGGCTCAAGCCTGTAATCCTAGCACTTTGGGAGGCCGAGACGGGCGGATCACAAGGTCAGGAGATGGAGACCATCCTGGCTAACATGGTGAAACCCCGTCTCTACTAAAAAATACAAAAAACTAGCCGGGCGAGATGGCGGGCGCCTGTAGTCCCAGCTACTCAGGAGGCTGAGGCAGGAGAATGGCGTGAACCCGGGAGGCGGAGCTTGCAGTGAGCCAGGATCCGGCCACTACACTCGAGCCTGGGTGACAGAGCGAGACTCCATCTCAAAAAAAAAAAAAAAAAAAAGTGGACTGAATTTTCCTAAAGAAACAGTGTTGATGTTTTAAAAACTGGTTTGGTTCCTAGGCCAATCCACATGAGCTTGTTTAACTGACTGTATAATTGAATTATCGTATTACTGGAATTCCTGAATCCAGCCCTTTTCTTTGAGTTTTTCTAACTTCATTCACCTGTTCATTCATTCCTTCTATACTTCTTTTTTTTACTTAGCACCTATTATGTGTTAAGCACTTTCATGGTTGCTAGGATACAATGACCAGGACTGTTACAGTCTTTAACTTTATAAAGTTTATTGTCTGGTAGATAAATTCGGGTGAGTGAATAGAAGAAGAAAGCTGGCAGAAGCTCTGAAAAGCTCCTATAAGAGTTTTGGCTAAGGGAGACAAAGGAATTCTTGTAATAAGGTTGGAATAGAGAAAAGTGTGCTAATTTGGGGAGGTAGGGGCCTAGATGGACATTCATCTAGTAACTTCTCTCCTGGCAGTAACGTGGAAGCCCTAACAGCATGTGGTGGCAACATCTTTTGTACTGATAGGTCATTCAAATTTCTAGGGTTTGTGTTTTAAGGACTACCTTTACATAAGATCCATACCTGTGCAAACCTATTAAGGATAACTAGGGGGTAGTAGGAAGGTTCAGTCAAGGAAACAACATTATGACATTTGATAGTATAGTATCTGGACTCATTTCAAACATGAACAAATGAGTGTGTGACAGTGTTACCACTGCTATTGGTGATGGAGGGGAGAAAATTCATATGTCTTTATTCTTTCACTCTGAAAGATGATGTATAAAATGGCCTTTCTTAAGTTTTTGTATGATTCTAGCCCTTGACAAAGATTTTGGAGTATTTTTATATATAATTAGCTCTGGCTATTCTGTTTCAAAATTCTGTAGTGGAGAAAAAATTAGTTATTAATGTCAAAATTGATTAGAGTGATACTATTATTGAATATACTGATCAGCCTATCTCCAGTAAAACTGAAGAGTTTAAGAGACAGAGCCATCGTAGTATCCAGGTATTACGCCAAGAAATAGTGGGACCGCTCTTGCTGTCTCGGGGTAGCTTCGCTGCTCCATACATATTATAACTTCTTGGCGCCAGGGGCTACCACCAACCAACGTGATCTCTTAGAACCCTCTGTCTGAATTCCTGGCATAAGCATCTGACCGCCCTTATTATTATTTTTCCAGGTAAGCCCTAGCTTGTTGGCTGTCTGTGGATGGCTGCCCTGGGTTTAGGTACCTTTCCCTGGTTCCGTTAACTGTAGCTGGGATTGGGAATAGCTGGGAATCATTTAATTGGTTGCCCACTCCATAGGGCTGTGGGTGTTTCCATCTTTGGAAAAATGTGATGAGATGTGCTATGTTTCCCAGCATTGATTAGCAGTTGTGTTATATTTTTGGATATAAAATTATGTATAGAACAACGGACTTGCAATTGATTTTAAGAGAGTCCAAGCTCAGTATTTCTTATTTCAGATCACCCTGAGACTATAATGGAAGAAGTGAAAATAAAGCCGCCTAAACAGCAACAGACAACAGAGATTCATTCTGATAAATTATCTCGTGAGTGATTTCAAACCTACCTAGATTTGCTGCTCTCTGATAATTCCCTAAAAGAAGAAAATAGTCATCAGATAAATATTTCTAAAGCATGGAACATTACCTCAAAGAAATATTTTTCTTTGTTTTTCCTTTTCCCTTAGAATTTTCTCTTATCTATTGATAAGCTGTTTTCCTTCCAAAGACTTTTTCATTTTCTTAAGCTTAGAAATTCTGAGTTTAGAAATTCTAATTTCTGAGTGAGAAATTAGAAAAAATTCTTTTTTCCTAGAAGCGTGAAGAGAAGGGGGAGAGGAATTAGCTCTTACTAGTGGAGACTTCATCTTGATGTCCTAACGTGTAAAACATGCCTGCTCTGTTTCATAGTGGTAGTCCCAACTCCAGCTTTTAGAAAGGAATAAAAGTAAATTCCTATTTCTGTTGCCAGGTTGTTTCTGGTAGGCAAAAATCATTAAGTTTATGATGAATACTCATTAAAGTCTGTATTTTTCATGATTTCTGTTTCGTGCCATGATTATTGTGATGTTTATGTTTTAAAAATATTTGTTTTATAGAGATTGTATGTTTGTTTTTTCTAAAATGATGTCTTGTTTTGTTTTTAATAGGATTTACCACTTCAGCAGAAAAAGAGGCAAAATTAGTTTATACCAATTCTTCCTCTGCTCCCTTCTCTGGTCCTACTGCTACTCTGCAGAAAATTCCCAACACCCATTTGTCATCTGTTACAACCTCTGACCTCTCTCCAGGGCCTGGCCACCATTCTTCTTTATCTCAGATTCCTTCAGCTATCCCCAGCATGCCTCACCAGCCAACAATTTTACTGAACACAGTCTCTGCCAGTGCTTCTCCCTCCCTACATCCTGGGACACACAACATCCCAAGCCCTGCTGGCCTGCCTCGCTGTCGATCAGGAAGTCACACCATTGGCTCCTTTTCTTCCTTCCAAAGTGCTGCACAAATCTATAGCCAGAAACTGTCTCGTCCCTCTTCAGCAAAAGTAGGTGAGTGAGAGAACGAAAGACGGTCCACAATGTGAGCTCCTCCCCAGCCCCAATAAAGAAAGAATGTCATCTCTTCCCTTTGCCTTTTTTTAAATTTTGAAATGGAAAGGGACACACACTGCATTGTTCTGACGTGACTAAAGAAGGCTTGCATCGCATCCAGTAGCATGCATTCATTGACGCAAGAGGAAACAGGACTTCTTTTAGGTACTGGAGATAAAGAGATGAATCTGACAAGGCTTCTGTTCACGAGGAGCCTACAGCCTAGTCGAGAGATTTCCTGTCACAGTTAACCATAGACCTATGAGTGTGCTGTGTGCATTCTCGGTGCTTCAAATAGTTATTCCCAACATCAGACAAGTTAGTTTTTAAGACAAGAATGACTTGAATAAATAACCAAAGAATTCTTAGAATAGGATATATCATTTTAACTGAAATAGACCTATATTGTCAAATTTGTCCTCCATTTTTTAATAACAGCTTTATTGAGATATAATTTACATTCCATCAAATTCACCCTTTTAAAGTGTACAATTCAGTGGGTTTTTTTTTTAATATATTCACAGACTTGCTCAATCAACACCACTATCTAATTTTAGAACATTTTCATCATCTCCAAAAGAAACCCCTTACCTGTTAGCAGCCACTGTCTGTTTCTTCCTCCCCTTAGCCCCTGGAAACCACTGATCTACTTCTCTGTTTTTACAGATTTGTCCATTCTGGACATTTTTATATAAGTAAAATCATATAATAGGTGGTCTTTTGTGAATGGCTACTTTCTATTCTGGACATTTTATATAAGTAAAATCATAATAGGTGGTGTTTTGTGAATGGCTGCTTTCACTTAGCATAATGTTTTTCAGGTTCATCCACGTTGTAGCATGAACTTCATTCCCTTTATGGCTGAATAATATTCCATTGTATGGATATGCCACAATTTGTTTAGCCATTAGTCAGTTGACAGGCATTTGATTTGTTTATACCTTTTGGCCATTATGAATAATGCTGCTATGAACATTTGTTTGTAAGTTTTTGTGTGGACATATGTTTTTATTTCTCTTGAGTGTATAGCTAGAGTGGAATTGTTGGTTCATATGATAACTTGCTGTATTTCCTCTTTTTGAGGAACTTGTAAACTGTTTTCCAAAGTGACTTTGCCCTTTTACTAACAGCAATGTTTGAGGGTTCCAGTTTCTCCATGTCCTTGCCATTACTATGAGTTGTCTCTGTTTTTGATTTTCACATCCTAATGGGTATGAAATAGTATCTCTTTTTTGTGGTCATGATTTGCATTTACCTAATGGCTAATGATGCTGAATATCTTTTCATTTGCTTATTGGGTATTTTTATATCTTCTTTGGAAGAATGTCTTTTAAATTCTTTGCCCTTTCAAAAATTGGTATGTTTTTGTTTTTATTGTTGAATGTAAGTGTTCTTTATATACTCTGGATAAGAGCCCTTTGTCAGATAGGATTTAGAAATACTTTTTCCCTACTTGATGGTTACCTTTTTACTTTCTTGAAGCACAAAGAATTTTAGATTTTAATAATGTCCAATTTATCTGTTTTTTTTCTGTTGTCAACTTGTGATTTTTTAAATCTTATCTGGAATACTATTGCCTAATCAAGTGTCACAGAGATTTCCTCCTTTTTTTTTTTAGATGGGTTGTTGCTCTGCCGCCAGGCTGGAGTGCAGTGGCATCATCTCGGCTCACTGCAACCTCCGCCTCCAGGTTCAAGCAATTATCTTGCCTCAGCCTCCTGAGTAGCTGGGACTACAGGCTCAGTTAATTTTTGTAGTTTTTAGTAGAGGCGGGGTTTCACCATGTTGGCCAGGATGGTCTCGATCTCTTGACCTTGTGATCCGCCCACCTTGGCCTCCCCAAAGTGTTGGGATTGCAGGCGTGAGCCACTGTGCCCAGCCCCAATTATGTTTTATAGTTTAGGCTCTTACACTTAGGTCTTTTGTCCATTTTGAGTTAATTTTTCTGTATGGTATAATGTAAGGGTCTAACTTCATTCTTCTGCATGTGGATATTCAGTTATATCAGCATCATTTGTGGAAAAGAGTATTGTTTCCCCATGGGATTGTCTTGGCACTCTTCTCAAAAATCAATTAATTATAAATGTAAAGGTTTATTTTTAAGGCCTCAGTTTTATTCCATTGACCTATAAGTCTGACCTTATGCCAATATCACGTTGTCTTTATTGCTACAGCATTAGAGTAAGTTTTGAAATCACCAAGGATGATTGTTCCAACTTCACTCTTCTTTTTCAAGATTGTTTAGGCTGTTCTGGATCCCTTGCATTTTCATATGAATTTTAGGATCAGCTTGTCAATTTCCTCAAGAAAAGGCAGATGGGATTTTGATAGGATTATTATCTGTGGATCAATGTGGGGAGTATCTTAACATCAGTCAAGATTTAAACACTAGTAATAGCTATGTTAAGGTGAGTTACAGCTAAGACATGTTTTATAAATAGCCAGTCTATATTTCTTAATACCTGATTTCAAATGAAATGGATATTTTAATAGACAGCTTGAGTCAGAGATATTAAATGATCCGCTTTAATAAGTCATAAATATGACTATATGCATATGTATATATCTCTGTTAATTCTGGGTAATCATCATTGTTGTGATTTAATTTTCTAAAATCAGTAATTATAATGATCAGTAATGTTCTGGTTTGAACTGTTTTTTCCCCATGTAAGAAATTCAGTAAGATCAATGTCTTCAGTGGCTTGTGTTATCAGAAAAACTTTTTCAAAACCCTCCCTTTTGATCCTTTCCAAGAAAAGTATAGGGAGCAAAAGAAGTTGGTCAGTTCATAAATATTTTCTGATATCTGTTGTGATTTCTTTTTTGACTCTTGGATTATTTATAAATATATTATTTAATTTTCAGGTAGTTGGGATTCTTTATTTTTATAATTGGTTTGTAGCTTGTTTCCACTGTAGTCAGAGAACATATTCTGAATGGATTAAACAGTAGTAGACGGCAATATACGGACAAAAATATGTAATTTACAACAGCCTGTAATTGATTGGAGTTAAATTTTTCTGTGGTAATTGAATGCTTTTGGAATAAGAGTAAGATTTTATTTTACTACAGACTTTTTAAAGTTAAATATGCAGCATCAAATTTCAAAGGTCATCACTAAAAGAATAAAAGTATAAATTCTTTTTTTTTTTTTTTTTTTTT
>NW_012116265.1:18073193-18140699 GCF_000951035.1 Colobus angolensis palliatus | reverse complement strand
TGTTAGCCAGGATGGTCTCGATCTCCTGACCTTGTGATCCACCCGTCTCGGCCTCCCAAAGTGTTGGGATTACAAGCTTGAGCCACTGGCCCGGCCAAAATCTTACGAGGAGAAGAAAAATGAATTGCGGATAAAAAACATGCAGAAATTTAGGTGTATGCAAGCAAGAAGCATAGAAAAAGCAAGATAAATAGAAATTTAAAACATAGTAAATTGGCCGGGCACAGTAGCTTACGCCTGTAATCCCAGCACTTTCAGAGGCCAAGATGGGCAGATCTCTTGAGGTCAGGAGTTCGAGACCAGCCTGGCCAACATGGTAAAACCCAACCTTTACTAAAAATACAAAAATCAACTAGGCGTGGTGCCTCCGGCCTGTAGTCCCAGCTACTCAAGAGGTTGAGGCAAGAAAATCACTTGAACCCAGGAGGCAGAGGTTGCAGTGAGCCAAGATCACACCACTGCACTCCAGCCTAGGCAAGAGAGCAAGACTCTGTCTCTAACTACTAAAAACAAAACAAAAAACCTGGTAAATCAAGTCCAAATATATCAAGAATCAAATAAACATAAATAGGTTAAACCTGACAGATTTTTAAAATCCAAACTATATGCTGCTTACCAGAGGCACACCTAAGTTTAAGGACACAGAGTGTTTAAAAGTAAAAAACTGAAGAAAGAAACACCAGATAAGTACCAACCAGAAGAAAGTTGGTATGGTTGCATTAATGTGTGCTAAAATAGGCTTGAAGATATAAAACTTTCTTACAGATAAGGAGTAACTACATAATGACAAAAAGTTCAGTTCAGTCAAAAGTTTAACAATTCTAAAAGTATCTGCAAATAATAAAATAGCCTCCAAATATGTAACACAAAAATGGAAACAACCACACAAAGAATGTATAAATCCACTGTCTTAGTGGGTGATTTCCACATACTTCTATTAATTATTAATACACTAAACAGATTTTTAAAACGCAAAAGGATAAAAAGGATTTGAACAAGGAGATAAGTTTATTTATTTATAATATATAGGACTGTGCACTCAATAATTAGACAAAACACCTCAAGCATACATGATATATTTATAAAAATCTGTCATATCCTACATCATAAACAAGAGAACAAACTGCAGAGACATGGTATCACACAGCCACATTCTTTGTCCACACTGCAATTAAGTTGAAAGCCAGTAACAAAAAGATATAGAAGAAACCCCCATGTATTTCAAAATTTAAGAGTCAAAGAAGAAATCTTAATGGAAGTAAATTATTAAGTATTAGAACTGAATGATAATGAAAAAGTTGTATGTCCAAATAAGTAGAGAGCAATGCAAATCAGTGTTTGAAGGGAAATTTACTGGCTTAAATAATTATAGTTGGTGTGTACCTGTAGTCCCAGCTCCCTGGGAGGCTGAGGCAGGAGGATTCCTAGAGCGCAGGAGTTTGAGACCAGTCTGGGCAACATAGCGAGATCCCATCTCTAAGAATAAATAAATAAATAAATAAATAAATAAAAACATATTTGAAAAGAAGACAGGCTGGAAATTAATGTGCTAAATGTCTGGCTTTAGACATTATAAAAGCAACAGTATCATAAATCTAAATAAAGGATAAAGAAATAATAAAGAAGACATGGGTAAATAAGGAAGAGAAAAGCAGACATAGAAAATATAAATACACCCAAAATGACAAAAATAATCCTGTTAACTTTATTCCAATAAAATTGAAAGCTTACATAAAATGGACCAAACTCATACAAACTATAACTTATGTAAAATTGACTCAAGAAGGTGAAGAAAGTCTGAATAGTCGTATAAGCATTAAAATAAGTGATACAGTAGTTGAAAGTCTTAAAGAAAACGTAAGGCCTAGAATTATGGGTAAGTTCTAATCTTTCAAGAGGTAGATAATTTTAATATATTTTAAAAAACTCTTCTGGAGTGTGGAAAAAGAGATACTTTTCCTCAAGTTATTCTGTATGGCTAGTTTTATCTTAATAATAGAACCAGTTAAGGAAAGTATTAAAAGGGAAAATTACAGACTGGCTTTGTTTATGAACATAAATGCAAAACTTTGAATCAAAATAAAAGCCAGTCAACTCTAGCAACATCTAAAAGAAATAGTACACCATGAGCAAGTTTATTCAAGGAATGTAAGAGGGGTTTAACGTTAGTAAACCTATAAATATCTTTCGCCATATTAATATAATAGATTAAAGAAAAAACCATATTCTTCGTCATGGTACACGCAGAAAAAGAATTTGATAAAATTCTGCACTCATTCATGATGATAACTCTCAGCTCATTAGGAAGAGGAGACTCTCCTAACCTGTAAAAGGGTATCTGCTAAAAACCTACTAGAGCTATCAGTCTAAATAAGGAAACATTGAAAGCATTCTCTTTAACATTAAGAACCAAGTAAGGATGCCCACTAATATTCCTTCTATCCAGTATTTTACTAGAGATTAGAACCAACATAGTAAGATAAGAAAAATTATAAGCATAAAGATCATCACTTCTTGGCCTTTTGGTTGAGATCAAGTGTAAGCATAAGCATCAAAAAAGAGGAAACAAAACTGTGTAATTGCAGATAATATATTGTCTACATAGAAAATAAAATAATTACAGATACATTTTAGAAATAGTTATTTTAGCATAAGATTAATATTAAAAAGTTAATTGCTTTCAAAATTGCTTGCCAGAAGTGATAGAAAACAATTTTTTGATTGTAGCAAAATGTAAATAGCATATAATTTACCATTTGAACTATTTTAAGTTCAGTGGCATTCAGTACAGTCACATTATTTTACAGCCATCACCACCAATAAAAATGTTTTTAAAAATGTCACTAATAATAGCATAAAAGCTGTGTCACCTAGGAATACATTTAGAAAAGAAAGGAAGTTTTATAAGACTACATTGAAAGACATAGATATTAGAGATTAATGAAAATTTAAATAAATAAATGAAAATTTAAATAATTAAATTTAAATAAATATACCACGTACATGCATAGGAAGACTCAATATCATCAAAGTTTCCATTTTCATCACATTAATCTCTGTATTCAATACATTTCCAACCAAAATCTCAATAAGTTGTCATTGAATTTGGTAAGCCTGTTCTAAAATGATAATAGAAAGGCAAAGAGCCAAAAATAGTGAGAACCTACTGAAAAAGAAAAATAAGGTGGAGGAGCACCTTATTAATATAAAGGTCTGATACTTAAGACAGTGTGGTATTGGCAAATGTGTAAACAGATTGACCAGTGGAAGAGAATAGAAAGTTAGAAACAATCACACAGGAAGATGGAACTTTGATTTACGACAGAGATGGCATTGTAGATCAGAGGAAAGCGAGAGATTTCTCAATAAATGCTTCTGGGGTTGTTGGTTATCCCCACAGAGAAAGATGAAATTAGATCCCTGCCTCACACCATGTATAAAATCAATGTCAGATAAAAAACTTCCATAATGAAATAAAATAATAAGATAAAGGAGACCATCATTAAGAACTTATGGTATGGAGCAAAAGTAAAAACAAAAGCAAAAGTCATATAAGTCAATAAGAAAAAGATAGCCCAATAGAAAAATGATACCAGGAAAGAGGTAACATGTTCAACATCATTATTAATCAGGTACATGAAGACTACAATGGGAATTATTAAGACACTTGACAATACTAAGTGTTGAAGAGGCTATAGATCAACAAGAATTTTCTTTCTTTTTAAAACTTGAGATAGAGTCTCACTCTGTTACCCATGCTGGAGTTTAGTGGTGCAATCATGACTCACTGCCACCTTGACCTCCCAGGGCTTAAGCAATCCTCACACCAGTCTCCTTAGTAACTGGGACTATAGGCCCATGTCCCCACACCCATCTAATTTTTTGTAGAGAAGAGATCTCACTTTGCTGCCTGGTCTGGTCTCAAACTTCTGTGCTGAAGTGGTCCTCCTGCCTCAGCCTCCCAAAGTGCTGGGATTACAGGTGTGAGCCACCGTTCCCGGCCCAGGGATGTTTTTCTTTTGTTTGTCGGAGTGTAAAAAAGTACCACTTTGGGGCCGGGTGTGGTGGCTCACACTTGTAATCCCAGCACTTTGGGAGGCCAAGGCGGACCGATCACAAGGTCGGAAGATTGAGACCATCCTGGCTAACACTGTGAAATCCCATCTCTACTAAAAATATAAAAAAATTAGCTGGGCATGGTGGCGGGCACCTGTAGTCCCAGCTACTTGGGAGACTGAGGCGGGAGAATGTTGTGAACCCAGGAGGCAGAGCTTGCAGCGAGCCGAAATCACACCTGCACTCCAGCTTGGGCGACAGAGCAAGACTCTGTCTCAAAAAAACAAAACGAAACAAAACAAAACAAAAAACCACTTTGGTATTACTACATAAACTTGAAAATTTACATACTTTGTGACCCAACAATTCCTCTCCTGGGCATATACAAGAGGAGCTCTTCTACATGTGTGCCAGCAGATGTATGCAAGAGTGTTTATGGCTGCATTGTTTATAATGGCAATATGCTTGCAATAACCACAATAGCCATTGATAGGGGAACAGAAAAATAAGTTGTGGTGTATTTACAAAATGGAATGCCAGACAGCAAGGAAAATGAATGATTTTCAGCTATATTTAGCTAGGATAAATCTTGGAAGAGTAGTGTTGAATAACAGAGCAAGTCCCAGGAAATATCTATAGTAGGATACCATTTTTGTAGATCTCAAAAACAAGCAAAGTTTTCTGGTATTTTGTTTGTATATGCATATACACACAAATATATTTGATAAAACTTTTTGTTTTTTAAAAAAAGAATGATTGATAAGGGGAGATTAGGAATGGGGAGGAACAAGCACATAGGTTAGTGCATATTGTTGATAATGTAATTCCTAAGTTGGGTATTAAGCTCACAGGTGTTCATTACAATATGCTTATAACTATATATACAGCTATTATAAATATTTTGTATGTACTAAATAATATAGTAAACACGAAAAAGTTACAGATTTAGAAAGTCAGTTGTATATGCAGAATGATCACTGTTATATTAGCATTAATTTTAAAAAGACAGAAAGGAAATAGGTTATGTTATTTCTACTTTTCTGAGTTTAAAAATTTTTTTCAAAGAGGTGACTTTTACAATCAGGGAAAATGTGAATTTTTATTTTATTTTATTTTTAGAGACGGGTTCTCTTTCTGTCACACAGGCTGGAGTGCAGTGGCATGATCATAGTTCACTGTAACCTTGAACTCCTGGGCTTAAGCGATCTTCCTGCTTCAGCCTCCCAAGTAACTGGGACTATAAGCATGAGCCACCATGCTCAGCTGAATCTTGATTTTAAGTATTTTTTTTTTGCCAGAATTTCAATGCTTAAATAATAGAATGCTCTGATATTACAGTTGAAAGAAGAAAATTTAAATCTGAAAGGGAAATCAGCCGTTTGAAAATATAAGGTTATTGTTATTTTTCTCATTATACTCCATTTTGCTTTTATCCCCGTTTCCCTTTTGAGCTTTCTGTTATAGGTGATTTGACAGTGGATGCCACAGACTGTTGACAAGTATAGTTACATAACAAGAAAAACAAATAAGAATTATAATGAGTTTCAAAGATATATTTTTTATTCAGTAAGATTAGCAAATTCTAGGATTGGTTATTCCCCATTACATGTAATGAAAATTCTTCTTTGTGAAACATTCATTATAAGCAAAAACACATTAATAAATAATGCATGTGGAAGTTTGGTAATAGGAAGAGTTTCTAGGTTATGGGAACCATTTATTTTTGTGATCATTTGAAGATGGCTTATTTCTCCTATATTATTAAAGATCCCTAGGGTTCAGTAAAGTATCTGTTGACGTGAGATTTCTGTCATTATCCTATTTTTTTTTCAGGGCTTTTTTTCCTAAATGAGTAAAAACTTCTCTCCGTTTTAGCAGGATCGTGCTATCTAAACAAGCATCATTCAGGAATAGCCAAAACACAAAAAGAGGGAGAAGATGCTTCTTTGTATAGTAAACGATACAACCAAAGTATGGTTACAGCAGAACTTCAGCGGCTAGCTGAGAAGCAGGCAGCGAGACAGTATTCTCCATCCAGCCACATCAACCTCCTCACCCAACAGGTACGGATGGTCTGGGGTGCCCAAGAGCTCTTTGGACCTAAGGATAGAATTAGTGACAGGGTACTTTGTCTTTCCCTGTCTTTACTATTCCCATATACTGATGCTTCTTGAATGAGTATTATTAATAGCTGGTTTCAAGCTAAAGGATCAAGTGTTTCCTCTTCAAATTTAAAGAAAATAACTTTCTGTTACAGGCATTGTGAAGTAAGTCTGCTACTGGATATAATGTACCTATTTCACGGATAAACAGACTTGAATGTTCGTCTGTAAATATAATTTTAAAGGATCTTTAAAAATAAGTTCTTTTCTTTGGTAAAATTTTCCATTGAGTTCTAGTCTTATAAATCTTTTTACCATAATTTTATAACATAACCCTTAAAAATTTTTTTTTTCTGTACTGCCTTTTATTTCATGATCTCAAGATGTTTTATGGGGTAACTGATTAATTTCATATTTTATTATACCCTTATCCAATATAATATCATTCTCCCCATTTTACAGATGGAAGGACCTGAGGCTGAAAGAAGTTATGTGATCAAGGTCATTCAACAAGCTGGGTGGATAGAAATAAATAACAGGATATTGTCCTTATGCTATATAGATACTAACAATCTTACAACACAGTGAAGGTAGATGGCACTTTGAAGAGCTTTGTGAGTTCTCTTTGTCCTTCTTCCTGGTTATCCCTGTGGTGTTTAATTGAAGGAAAAGCCATATCTCTTATTCCTTAATGCTAAATGGCATCAAAGTCCTCCAAAGGAATTATCGTAATTTAACTCCACAGTTATATTTTGCTAGTTGTTGATGTGCCAAATTCCTTAATTGGTAGTAACTCTGTAGTGATAATCAAGTCTTGAAAAAAGTGAAGCTGAAAATTACTTTAAGTACATGCTAAAAGTAAGCAACACACTGCTCCCTGGTGGTACCCTGCTTCTCTGTATAAAATTTAGGACTAAAACTAAAGCTAAGCGTCTCATGGACTTAGTTTTGCTTCAGCCTCATCCCAGCATGTGAAGCAGTAATTATTGTCTTTCTCAAATCCTTAGTTGTTTGAAGGGAGTAAAGAAGGCCTAATGTGAAATAGGAAGCAAAGAACGCTACAAGAATAATGTTGATTCTTGGAGGGAGTTGGATAGTTAGATTTTAGTGACAGAATGATGGGAAGAGGGAATGGGATACCGAGATACGATGGGAAGGAATTTTCCAATTAAGTGGCTATGAGACGGGAAAGGCCAGCACTCTGCTACACTTTTATCATTGGATCACTAACTAGATTATATGTTTCCAGTTTATAAATGGACAGCTAGGAGCACTAAGACATTCAGATTTTGTGATTGTAGTAAAAAAAAAAAAAAAAAAATAGTGCTTACCTATTTCTAGCTCCTATCGTTTGCTAGACTGCAAAGCCTACAAAGTGAAAAGATCCTAATCTTGTGGGAATCCAAGGTGACTGTATCCTGATTGGGAAGTCATCCCCCTTCAGTTCATTTTTTTCGTCTATGAAGAACTTCAGTGCCAGTGAGTTAAAAGTCCAATAGACTGTGGTTTGTAGGGATATGAACTTGCCATTAGATGTCAGTGTTAACTTTTAGAGTCTTGGTAGTAGGGTGGTCAGTGCTTGGTACAGTACTGAGGGAGGTGCTGTAGGATGTAATAAGCAGGATGGAGTAGTGGAGAAAGAGCTGGATTAGCCATCCACAGACTTGCCACTGACTCCTGTGTGTTCTTGAGCAGTTCACTCCATTGTTATTTTGACACTGACTGCTATATGATCTTTGACAGTTCATGCCACTGTTCTGCCACTGATTAGCTGTGTGATCTTGGATAGTTCACTCAACTCTTCTGACACTGACTGGCTGTGTAATCTTGGACAGTTCACTCTACTCTTCTCCTGACACTGACAAGCTGTATGATCTTGGGCAATTCACTCCACTGTTCTGCCACTGACTAGCTGTGTGATCTTGAGCAGTTCACTCAACTTCTCTTAACCTCAGGGTCTTCATTGATTGATGAGGAAAATACAGCAGGGTCATGAGAATATTAAGCAAAACCTGTAAATGCAATGTATATGGAAATTATTGTTATTTCAGCCATAAAAGGCTTTCAGTAGTAAATGGCTTCTAATTTGGTTAGAAACAAGTTTTTGGATGAGGTGTACTTTTTAGCAGTTTTTCAAAAATTATTGTGGGTACATAGTAGGTATGTATATTTATGGGGTGCATACGATTTTTTTTATTTCAGTAGGTTTTTTGGGGGGAATCGGTGGTGTTTGGTTACATGGATAAACTCTTTAGTGGTGATTTCCAAGATTTTGGTGCACCTATCACCCAAGTAGTGTACACTGTAACCAATGTGGAGTCTTTTATTCCTCACCCTCCTCCCACCCTTCCCCTCAAGTTCCCAAAGTCCATTATATAATTCTTGTGCCTTTGTGTCCTCATAGCTTAGCTCCTACTTATAAGTGAGAACATATGATGTTTGGTTTTCCATTCCTGAGTTACTTTACTTAGAATAATGGTCTCCAGCCCCCTCCAGGTTGCTGTGAATACCATTATTTTGTTCCTTTTTATGAATGAGTAGTATTCCTTGGTGTATGTATATACACACCACATTTTCTTTATCTACTCATTGATTGATAGACATTTGGGCTGGTTCCATATTTTTGCAATTGTAAATTGTGTTGCTATAAATATGCATGTGCAAGTATCTTTTTCATATAATGACTTCTTTTCCTCTGGGTGGATACCAGTAGTGGAATTACTGGATCAAATGGTAGATCTACTTTTAGTTCTTTAAGGAATCTCCATACTGTTTTCCATAATGGTTGTACTAGTTGACATTCCCACCAACAGTGTAAAAGTGTTCCCATTTCACCACTTCCATGTCAGCATCTATTATTTTTTGATTTTTTAATTATGGCCATTCTTGCAGGAGTAAGGTAGTATTACATTGTGATTTTGATTTGCATTTCCCTGATAATTAGTGATGTTGAACATTTTTTCATATATTTGTTGGACATTTGTGTATCTTCTTTTGAGAATTGTCTATTCATGTCCTTAGCCTTTTTGATGGGATTGTTTTTTTCTTGCTGATTTTTTTTTTTAGTTCCTTGTAGATTCTGGCTATTAGTCCTTTGTCAGATGCATAGTTTGTGAAGATTTTCTCCCACTGTGTGGATTGTCTGTTTACTCTGCTGATTATTTCTTTTGCCTTCAGAAACTTTTTAGTTTAATTAAATTCTATCTATTTATCTTTGTTTTTGTTGCATTTGCTTTTGGGTTCTTGGCTATGAGGTCTTTGCCTAAGCCAATGTCTAGAAGGGTTTTTCTGATGTTATCTTCTGGAATTTTTATGGTTTCAGGTCTTAGATTTAAGTCTTTCATCTATCTTGAGTTGATTTTCGTATAAGGTGAGAGATGAGGATCCAGTTTCATTCTTCTACATGTGGCTTGCCAGTTATCCTAGCACCATTTGTTGAATGGGGTGTCCTTTCCTCAGGTTATGTTTTTGTTTGCTTTGTCAAAGATCAGTTGGCTATTAAGTATTTGACTTTATTTCTGGGTTCTCTATTCTGTTCTATTGGTCTATGTGCCTGTTTTTATGCAAGTACCATGCTGTTTTGGTAACTATATCCTTGTAGTATAGTTTGAATTTGGGTAATGTGATGCCTCTAGATTTGTTCTTTTTGCTTGGTCGTATTTTGGCTTTGCAGGCTCTTTTTTGGTTCCGTATGAATTTCAGAATTGTTTTTTCTAGTTCTGTGAAGGATGATGATGGTATTAAATTGCTGAATTTGTAGATTGCTTTTGGCAGTGTGGTCATTTTCACAATATTGATTCTACCCATCCATGAGCATGGGATGTGTTTCCATTTGTTTGTGTTATCTATGATTTCTTTCAGCAGTGTTTTGTAGTTTTCCTTGTAGAGGTCTTTCATGTCTTTGGTTAGGTATATTCCTAAGTATTTTATTTTATTTTTTGCAGCTGTTGTAAAAGGTGTTAAATTCTCGATTTGATTCTTAGCTTGGTGGCTGTTGGTGTATAGCAGTGCTACTGATTTGTGTACATTGATTTTGTATCCTGAAACCTTACTGAATTTATTAGATCTAGGAGCTTTTTCGATGAGCCTTTATGGTTTTCTAGGTATTTGCAAACAGCAACATTGGCAAACAGCAACAGTTTGACTTCTTCTTTAATGATTTGAACGCCCTTTATTTCTCTTGTCTGATTGCTTTGGCTAGGACTTCTAGAACTATGTTGAATAGAAGTGGTGAATGGGCATTCTTGTCTTGTTCCAGTTTTCAAGGGGAATATATTCAACTTTTCCACATTCGGTATAGTGTTGGCTGTGGGTTTGTCATATATGGCTTTTATTACCCTAAGGTAATGTCCATTTTATGCCGATTTTGCTGAGGGTTTTAATCATGATGGGATGCTGGATTTTGTTGGATGCTTTTTCTGTGTCTATTGAGATGACCGTGTGATTTTTGTCTTTGATTCTGTTTATGTAGTATATCACATTTATTGACTTGTGTATGTTAAACCATGCCTGCATCCCTGGTATGAAACCCACTTGATTATGGTGGATTATCTTTTTGATATTCTGTTGGATTAGGTTAGTGGCAGAAACCTCAATTACTTGTGCACCAACCTAGAATTTTGTTTGGAATTTTTGCATCTGTATTCATCAAACAGATTGGTCTGTAGTTTTCTTTTTTTGTTAATGTCCTTTCCTGATTTTGGTATTAGAGTGTTACTGGCTTTATAGAATTATTTAGGGAGGATTCTCTTTTTCTCTGTCTTTTGGAATAGTTTCAATAAGATTCGTCTCAATTCTTCTTGAATGCCTGATGGAATTCAGCTGTGAATCCATCTGGTCCTGGGCTTTTTTTTATTGGCAATTTTTAAATTACCATTTCAATCTTGCTGCTTGTTATTATCTGTTCAGAGTTTCTATTTCTTCCTGGTTTAGTCTAGAAGGGTTGTATATTTCCAGGAATTTATCCATCTCCTCTAGGTTTTGTAGTTTGTGCACATAAAGGTGTTCATAGTATCCTTGAGTGATCTTTTGTATTTCTGTGGTATTGGTTGTACTATCTCTTGTTTCATTTCTAATTGAGTTTATTTGGATCTTCTGTCTTCTTTTCTTGGTTAATCTTGCTAGTGGTCTATCTTTTTTTTTTTTCTTCCAAAGAACCAGATTTTTGTTTCATTTATCTTTTGTATTGGGTTTTTTTGTTTCAATTTTATTTAGTTATGCTTTGATCTTTGTTATTTGTTTTCTTCTGCTGGATTTTGGTTTGGTTTGTTCTTGTTACTCTAGTTCTCTGAGATGTGACCTTAGATTGTCTATTTGAGCTGTTTCAGGCTTTTTGATGTAGGCATTTAATGCTATGAACTTTACTCTTAGCACCACTTTTGCTGTGTCCCAGAGATTTTGATAGGTTGTGTCACTGTTATGATTCAGCTCAAGGAATTTTTACATTTCCATATTGATTTCATTGTTGACCCAATGACCATTCAGGAGCAGATTATTTAATTTCCGTGCACTTGCATGGTGTTGAGGGTTCCTTTTGGAGTTGATTTCCAATTTTATTCCACTGTGGTGTGAGAGAGTACTTGATGTAATTTTGATTGTCTTAAATTTGTTGAGACTCATTTTGTGGCCTATCTTATGGTCTATCTTGGGGAATATTTCATGTGCTGATGAATCGAATGTGTATTCTGCAGTTACTGGGTAGAATGTTCTGTAAATATCTGTTAACTCCGTTTGTTCTAGGGTATGGTTTATGTCCATTGTCTCTTTGTTGACTTTCTGTGTTGATGACCTGCCTAGTGCTGTCAGTGGAGTATTGAAGTTTCCCACTATTACTGTGTTGTTGTCTATCTCGTTTCTTAGGTTTGGTAGTGTAGGGTCCAGCCCCACAGGGTCAGTGTGTGCAGAGATGAGAGATTGTAGGAATAAAGACACAAGACAAAGAGATAAAACAACTGGGCCCGGGGGACCACTACCACCAAGACGCGGAGACCAGTAGTGGCGCTGAATGCCAGGCTGCAGTGATACTTATTGGATACAAGACAAAGGGGCAGAGTAAGGAGTGTGAGTCATCTCCAATGATTGGCAAGGTCCCATGAGTCATGTGTCCACTGGACAGGGGGCCCTTCCCTGTTTGTCAGCCGAGGTGGAGAGACAGAGAGAGAGAGAGAGGACACAGCCTATGCCATTATTTCTGCATATCAGAGACTTCTAGCACTTTCACTAATTTGTTACTGTTATCCAAAAGGCAGAACCAGGTGTACAGGATGGAACATGAAGGCGGACTAGGAGCGTGACCGCTGAAGCACAGCGTCACAGGGAGACGGTTAGGCCTCTGGATAACTGCTGGCGGGCCTGACGGGCCTGACTGATGTCAGGCTCTCCACAAGAGGTGGAGGAGTAGAGTCTTCTCTAAACTCCCCTGGGGAAAGGGAGACTCCTGTTCCCGGTCTGCTAAGTAGCGGGTGCTTTTCCTTGGCACTGATGCTACTGCTAGACGTAGGTCCGCTTGGTAACGGGCGTCTTCCCAGACGCTGGCGTTACGTCTAGACCAAGGAGCCCTCTGGTGGCCCTGCCCAGGCATAACAGAAGGCTCACACACTTGTCTTCTGGTCACTTCTCACTATGTCTCCTCAGCTGCTCTCTCTGTATGGCCTGGTTTTTCCTAGGTTATAACTGTAGAGCAAGGATTATTATAATATTGGAATAAAGAGTAATTGCTACAGACTAATGATTAGTGATATTCATATATAATCATATCTATTATCTATATCTAGTATAACTATTCTTATTTTATGTATTTTATTATACTGGAACAGCTTGTGCCCTCAATCTCTTGCCTCGGCACCTGGGTGGCTTGCCGCTCATATAGTAGTAATTGTTTTATGAATTTGAGAGCTCCAGTGTTAAGTGCATATATATTTAGGATTGTCATATTTTCCTATTGGACTAGTCCTTTTATCGTTATATAATGTCCCTCTTTGTCTTTTTATTGCTTTGGATCTTTAAAGTTTGTTTTGTCTGATATAAGAATATAAGAATAGCTACTTCTGCTCACTTTTGGTGTCCGTTTGTGTGGAATATCTTTTTTCACTCCCTTACCTTAAGTTTATGTGAGTTTATGTGTTAGGTGAGTTTCTTGAACTTATATGTTAGTTGAGTTTCTTAAAGACAGCAAATTTTGCATCTTTTAAGGGGAACATTTAGGCCATTTACATTCAACATTATTACTGAGATGTGAGGCACTATTCTGTTCATCATGCTAGTTGTTGCCTGAATACCTGATGATTTTTGCATTGTGTTATTGTTTCATAGGCCCTGTAGGATTTATGCTTTATGGAGGTTCTATTTTGGTGTATTTTGAGGTTTTGTTTCAAGATATAGAACTTTCTTTAGCAGTTTGTGTGGTGCTGCCTTGGTAGTAGCTAATTCTCTCAGCATTTGTTTGTTTGTCTGTAAAAGACTTTATCCTTCCTTCATTTATGAAGCTTAGTTTCACTGGATATAAGATTCTTGGCTTATAATTGTTTTGTTTAAGGAGGCTAAACATAGGACCCCACTACCTTCTAGCTTTTAGGGTTTCTGCTGAGAAATCTGGTGTTAATCTAACAGGTTTTCCTTTATAGGTTACCTGATGCTTTTGCCTCATAGCTCTTAAGAGTCTTTCCTTTGTCTTGACTTTAGATAACCTGATGACTATGTGTCTAAGTGATGATCTTTTTGTGATGAATTTCCCAGGTGTTCTTTGAGCTTCTCCTATTTGGATGTCTAGATATTTGGCAAGGCCAGGGAAGTTCTCCTCAATTATTCCCCCAAATAAGTTTTCCAGACTTGGATTTCTCTTCTTCCTTGGGAACACCAGTTATTCTTAGGTTTGGTCGTTTAACATAATCCCAGACTTCTTGGAGGCTTTGTTCATTTTTGGGGATTCCTTTTTCTTTGTCTTTGTTAGACTGGGTTAATCAAAAGCCTTGTCTTCGAGCTCTGAAGTTCTTTCTCCTACTTTTTTGATTCTATTATTGAAACTTTCCAGTGTATTTTGCATCTCTTTAAGTGTGTCTTTTATTTCCAGAAGTTATGATTGTTTTTTATCGATGGTCTCTATTTCCCTGGAGATTTTTTTGTCCATATCCTGTATTATTATTGTTATTATTATTTAGTTTCTTTAAATTGGTTTCCACCTTTCCCTGGTGCCTCCTTAAGTAGCTAAATAATCAACATTTTGAGTTCTTTTTCTGGCAATTTAGAAATTTCTTCTTCGAATCCATTGCTAGTGAGCTAGTATGATCTTTTGGGAGTGTTAAAGAACCTTGTCTTGTCATATTACCAGAATTGTTTTTCCAGTTCCTTCTCATCTTGGTAGTCTGTATCAGAGGATCTGGGTTCAAGGGCTGCTGTTCAGATTCTTTTGTCCCACTGTTTGGTTCTTTGATATGGTATTCTCCTTCTTCTCCTAGGGATGGGGCTTCCTGAGAGCCAAACTGCAGTGATTATTATTGCCCTTCTGGGTCTAGCGCCCCAACAGAGCTGCTGGGCTCTGGGTTGGTACTGGCAAGTTGCTGTGAAGAGTCCTGTGATGTGATCCATCTTCAGGTCTCTCAGCCATGGATACCAGCACCTAATCTGGTGGAGGTAGCAGGGGAGTGAACTCTGTGGACTCTGTGAGGATCCTTCGTTGTAGTTTTGTTTCGTGAGCTGGTTTTCTTGAATGCTGGTTGTGCTAGTGGTTTTGTGGCCTCCAGCCAGAAGGTGGCGCTTTCAAGAGAGCATCAGCTGATAGAAGCTTGCCCTGAGGTCGCCTGGATAAGTATTCAAGTTTCTCAGGTGCTGGGCGGGGCCATAGAGCTCCCAAGATATTGTGTCTTTTGTCTTTAGCTACCAGGATGGGTAGAGAAAGACCATCAGGTTGGGGCAGAGTTAGGCGTGCCTGAACTCAGACTCTCCTTGGACAGGGCTTGCTGTGGCTGCTGTGGGGGATAGGGGTATGGTTCTCAGGCCCATGGAGTTACTTTCCCAGGGGGATTATGGCTGCCCCTGCTGCGTCATACAGGTCACCAGGGAAGCAGGGGAAAGCCAGCAGTGGCAGACCTCACCCATTTCCCATGCAGCCAACAAGGCCAATCTCCTGGGGTGCATAAGATATTTTGATACAGGCATATAGTGTGTGTTGATCATATCAGGGTAAAGGTATCCATCACCTCAAGCATTTATCCTTTCTTTGTATTACGGACAATCCAGTTATACGCTTAGTTACTTTAAAATGTACAATAAATTATTGTTGACTGTAGTCACCCTGTTGTGCTATCAAATACTAGATCTTATTCATGCTAACTATATTTTTGTACCCATTAACCATCCCCACTTCCCTCCACCCTCTGTACTTTATTGTTGCAAAGCTCAATTATAGGTTCAACTCTTTCCCTTCAGAGGAAGTGATTCCTTAATTTGGAATTTGGAAAATTCTGTCATTGACTATTCTTTTTCTGGTAAATAACTAATAGCATGTTATAATGGTTTAGTATAGATTCTGGTATATTTGTTTACCAACAGTTTCCCTTTTTCTCTAGTTATGTTTAAAACGAAATTTACTTTAGCTTCTTACTCACTGAGTCAAGTGATACAATGTCTGTAGCTTTCTAGAAAGAGGTGGATTTCCAGTCAGAAAGTGGTGAGAGTTCTGCTCTTCTCTCTGGAGTTAGGGCCTGAAAACTTACACTTAGCTGTTACCAGAAACAAGTTTGTGTCCAGTAATCACTTTAAATGTTTTTTATTTCCTCTTACCTGTTTTCAGATTCTCGATTCCTGTTTTCTGTTTGTGCTTTCTTTTCTTTGTTTTCCTTTTTCTAATAGGTTTAATTAGTATTTTCTCCCCTTTTAAAAATAAGATTTATTCTGGATATGTTTATTCATTCTGTTTTATTGTTTTCTAATTCATTATTTTCTTGCTTTATCTTTACTTATTCCTTCTTTCTGCTTTCCTTAGCTTTGTTCTACTATTTTGGTATTTCTCCCCACCTTGAGTTAGATGCTTAACTTATTTTCATTCATTCTTGGTATTTTTTTTCACTATATAAAAGCTATGAATTTTTCTCTGAGCATTGCTTTCATTATATTACGTAAATTCTGATATATCTTTAATTGGCTTTCTGGGCAAGGAGTTAAGAGATATTCTACTAACTAAGCAAAGTTGAATTTAAATTACTTGTCCTATTTTGGAAGATGAGTATAGACAATTGAAGTTGTTGGGTATTTCTGAAAAATCATTATATTTGGCCTATAATTTCAACTGCTTAGCCTATTAAAACTTTTAGTGGCATTTCCTGCAAAACTTTTTATTTCATTGTGTTTGTGTGTGCATGTGTATATGTAAGTATTTAAAAAACATTTTGCTAGGCTCTTAAGAGTCTTCCAGGCTTTGGTACTAAGCCATGGAAATGATATAACACATAGTCCTCAGTATGAAATAACTCATTATCTTGTAATGGTAGCAGCTACATAAACAGATGATAATAATATCATGGAATATGCATGACAGAGATAGTCTGAGGGAATAACAACCACTAAAAGAGGCCCCAAACCCAGCTTGTGGGTGGGAGTGGGGAGAAAGCTGAACTAGCCTTCTTGGAAGAGATTATATCTAAACTGAATCTTAAAGGTAGGCAGGTAGATGGCAGAAAGGGAGAAACAGTTTACAGAATAAAAACTTGCTTGTGCGTATGTAGGCAAATGAGAGATAGGCTAAGGATGTCACAGGATGGAGAGTCAGCAGAGACTAGCTAGGAATGAAGTTGGGTGAGAAGGCAAGGGCTGGTTCATGGAGAGCTTTCATGCCCTGTGAAGGAACTTTTCCTTTGTTTCATAGATGATGGAGATCCTCTGAGACCTAATTGCTTTGCCTTTTAGCTGGACCACTCAGGTAGCTTGAAGAGGATGGATTTGGAGGATGAGGCAGTGTCACTCCTTTTTCCTCCATGCTCGCTGGTGAAGATAATGAGGAACATTGAACTAGCCAAAGGTAAAGAAGCAAAGTATTGTGACAAGCCAAAAATTTGATGATAAAATGTAGAGGGACTCAGAATTTACATTAGAGGTTAGATTCTTAAGAAATCTGTATGGCAAAAACAAAAGCTCATATCCTGTATAGTTACTACTACTCCTGCTGTGATTTAACTTTGTTTATAGCCTAAGACACATAAAAATATCAAACTCTCACTGCCACATGAGCAGTGGCCACTTCTAAAAATCTTGAAAGCACAGGTATACTTGAAATATAAAGAGATAAATGTTCTCAGCTACAACCATTCAACAAATAACTTACAAATCTGAGCAGAGAGCAGGTCAAATTTAATTCTTTCCCTTGGCCCAAGAGAAGCTGGTTATCTTTTGGAGATGAGATCTTTTGGAAATCTATGTGTATGTCCCTGAAGGCAGGGTTTTCTAGAAACATCTTGCACCTGGGCTGGGGGCAGGAGAAGTGCTGTGGTGGCCAACAGGGTGCTGAGCTTCCCTGTGAAGTCTCAGTATCTCTGCCTGACTCCATGCTGGAAGGGAGTGTAGTGCTCTGAAGAGCTGTAGCCCTTTGTGGTTATTGCCATTAGTGAACAGAAGAATGTGGTGAATTAGCCCAGCTTTGTGGTGAGAAGTGGGAGGCAGGGAATCAGAGGGAGCGCTGGCCCTCTCCATGCAGGCAAGTGTGAGATTGCAGGACCCAGCTATCATTAGGAGCAACTCCAGCTCTTCCAGCCTGGGAGTTTAATCAAAGGGATAACAGCAGACCACCCAGACGGGGGCTCCAGTGTGAACGAATGTGCTGTGTCAGTCTCTGCTCCCCAGCCAGCCAGTGCCCGGGATGTGGCCAGGCCTCCTGGAAATGTGCTGACAGATACAGAGAGGGGAGGAGATACTTTTTGCTCTTCACATTTTTCATTTGGATGGAGAGTGGGGGAAAAAAAATCCATTCCATTTCTTTCATTTTTCTTGCTCCTTACCCTGAGACTTCCTTGCCTGGTCTTAGAGAAAGAGAGATGCAGAGGTACATAATGCTTGGTTCACAGCAGTTAAACTCTTTCAGTCTCTCTTTACAAAGGAAATCGTTATCATTTCTTCTGCTTCAGCAGCTACCACTGTAAGGGTCCACAATGGACCTTGAGTGAATCTCAATTTCAGAAATTCCAAATGAAGAGAAACGTAGCTAAATCTTTGAAATGGTTACAAAAGTTCTCTAGGATTGAGGCAGACGGCACCCAGTTTATCACAAGCTTCACCAATTGGCACTGGAAACTCTTTCTGCCTCCTTAGTTTATCTAGACACATTTGAACTTAGGTACATTTGTGCTCGGATTTTGTGGTCGTTTGCTAACTCTAGTTCCTTTAGTTTCATATTCTTTCTTAGTAGAAAAAGTCGTTGTTCTTTTTACCATATACAATATTCTTTCCCATTTCTAGAAGCAGAAAAAGGTAAATTTCTAAAGGCATAAACTTTTGAGTCAGCAAGACCTTGGACAAGTTGTTTAACCTCCCTGTGCCTTGATTTCCTCATCTGTAAAATGGGGTAGTTTTGGTATCAAGACCAATTCTTCTCTTGGCTACTTGTGCCTCTGTGTTCCAGGACCCGGCTCTAGTTGATCTGATCTAATTTACTAGCTTTTCTAGGTCTCAAGTCTTAAAGCTCTCATTTTCTTTAGTTCCTGGCCTACTGCATGATCTCTTGTTTTAAAATAGCCTTTGTTTTACTCTGCCACCCCTTCAAACTCATCTTCCTTGTATTGCCAAACTTCTTTTAAAATAACACCCCCTTGTTGGCTCTAGTCTCCCTCCTGCCCCTCCACCCCCGCACACTTGCTCTTGCAGTCTGACTTCATCTCTTACATTTGTCCATCTCTCTCTCAAAGGCCACTCATGACCTCAGAATTGCCAACTTCAGTCACTGTTTTTGCTCTTCTTCCTTTAGCGTGTGGCTATTATTAACTGCTTCTTAGGTGAAAATTTCCCTTAGCTTTTCTAACCCTTCAGTAATTCCTCTGAGAGATCATTCCTTCCTCCTGCTCTCCCTGAAAACTAGATTCCATTTTCAACATGTTTTTCAGAGCCACTGGCATATAGACCTTAGGTATATAAAGTTGATCATAGCAGAGTGGCTCTGGTTGAAGAAGGTGGAGTGGCCCCTGGGCATCTGCTTCTCCCTGGTCTTTTCGGATCCTCCAGCATATCTCTGAATTCTAGACTGCAATCCTCAGAACTTTTTTTTCCATAGTTTCCCCTGGAGTAAAGTTCCTTTTCCTATGATTTCATCCTGGTACTTCTCTGTAGATTTCTCCCAAATATATATCTTTAGTTTGAGCCTCCTTGCTGAGAGTCAGGTCCAAATTTCCACCTGTGAGACATTTCCACCTAACTATATTGCACAACATTCAAAATACTTGATGTATTTTGAGCATATTTTGAAAATACTCAGAAAAGTCTTAAACATATTTAAAACTTATTTGCCTCTTTTTGTTCTGCTCTATATTAGTGACATTGCAATTCTTGGAATTCTAGAATCCCAGGGAATTTAGGAATGGAGCCATTGGTTTATCGGTGCCTCTCTTCACTTCTTCATTCTATGTCCAGGCAGTTGTCAAGATTCTACAGTGTCTCTGATACCTATCCTGTTTTTCACATTTCCATTTACTGTCCTGCTTAAGACCTTTATTATCTCTCGGATGGACAGCTGCAATTACCTTTTCACTGGTTTCTTGGCCAGTCTCTTCCTGTTCACCCTAGTCTTTGCTTTGCTTTGAAAGATTCTTTTTTTGTTTTTTTTTTTTTTTTGAGGTGGAGTCTCACTCTGTTGCCCAGGCTGGATTCCTGTGGCACACAATCTCAGCTCACTACAATCTCTGCCTCCCAGGTTCAAGTGATTCTTCTACCTCAGCCTCCCAAGTAGCTGGAGTTACAGATGCCTGCCACCTTGCTGGGCTCATTTTTGTATTTTTAGTAGAGATGGGGTTTCACCATCTTGGCCAAAGTGGTTTCAAACTCCTGACCTCAAGTGATCCATCCACTTCGGCCTTTCAAAGTGCTGGGAATTCAGGTGTGAGCCACCGTGCCCGGCCATAATGGATTCTTTCATAAATCACAGGTCTCATCATGGTACTCTTCTGCTTAAGAATCTCAAGGGCCTTTCAGTTGTCTATAATGGGAAGCCCAGGCTATTAAATGTGATTCAAAGCCTTTATTTAGAATCTGGCTCCAGGCTACTTTTCCAGCCTGTCTCCCTCCTATCACACATGTTTTAGTGCAGCTCAACTAGAATTTCTGTTAGTCTCCATGCCTTATGCTATCTCCTCATGGAAAATGTTCCCCAGTCGCCATGTCTAATCTGGGCATCTGTCCAGGCTCAGTGTAGATGCCACTTCACTCATATGCACACTATTTCACTCATCACACTAGATATGTCAAGATAGCTGTCTCTTTTAACAGACAGTGAACATCTTGAGGGCAGTGTCCTTTGCTGCCTCAACACCTGACTCATTGATAGCACTCCAAAACTGTGCTGATTCAACTGGACTACAAGGTAATTCATTGAGAATTGGATCATGTCCATTTTTTCACCAGTTTTTCCCCAGCTTACTAGATATTAGTAGTATGCACTCAATATGTATTTTTTAAATAAATATGTAAATGAAGAACCCTCTGCTGCCTTAGCCAGAAGTCATCTTTCTATTCTCTGTGCTCCTTAAGTCCTTCATTACTTTTTATAACAGATCTATTGTTCTTTCCTGTTTTGCACTGAACTACATGATGCAGTTCTTTCTTTTTTTTTTTTTTTTTTTTTGAGGCAGAGTCTCGCTCTGTCGCCCGGACTGGAGTGCAGTGGCCGGATCTCAGCTCACTGCAAGCTCCGCCTCCTGGGTTTACGCCATTCTACTGCCTCAGCCTCCCGAGTAGCTGGGACTAGGCGCCCGCCACCTCGCCCGGCTAGTTTTTGTATTTTTAGTAGAGACGGGGTTTCACCGTGATAGTCAGGATGGTCTTGATCTCCTGACCTCGTGATCCGCCCGTCTCGGCCTCCCAAAGTGCTGGGATTACAGGCTTGAGCCACCATGCCCAGCCGATGCAGTTCTTTCTAACGCATCACCTAGCGCAAGGCCTTGCACTTGGCAGTCATCATGTGCTTGCTAAATTGAAAATTTCTTTTTTACATTTTGTAGGTTTTTATATTTTCTTTAAAAACAATTGATGGCTGGATGCAGTGGCTCACTCCTATAATCCCAGCACTTTGGGAGACCAAGGTGGGTGGATCGCTTGAGCTCGGGAGTTCTAGGCCAGCCTGGGGAGCATGGCAAAACCCAACTCCACAAAAAAAAAAAAGACAAAAATTAGCCAGGTGCGGTGGCGCGTGCCTGTAGTCCCGGCTACTCTGGAGGCTGAAGTGGGAGGGTTGATTGAGCCCAAGAGGTCAAAACTGCAGTGCGCCATAACTACACCACTGCACTCCAGCTTCGGCTACAAAGTAAGGCCCTGCATCAAAATTTTTTCATTGATACGACCATACCTGCCCTTCATAATTAAGCAGTTGACATTAATCAGATGCTTACTTTGTACTAGGCACTGTGCCTAGGACTTTATATGCATTATCTCTTTAACCCTAATGAGGTGTAGGTACTTACTTTTTACCAATTAAAATGAAGGAATAGAAGCTGGTAGGGTAAGTGACTCTGCTAATGTCACACCAATGGCAGGCTACTGTGCTAAGACTCAAACTCAGCTCTATCTGACTCTATGTTCTTTACGTCAGTGTTTTTCTGCTTCTTTCGGTGTGAATAAGGACTCAAACCTCTCATTAGGTGAGAGTGACTGAACTTCACCCTGTGAGCATGTTGTTCCCTGATGTTGCTACAGAGTTGTAGCCAAGCCTATATTTGTTCCTGCTCAGAGAAACGAGGAGTTAAACTTTCTGTTTTCTTGATTTGAAATGCTTCTCCAGTTCTTGAAGCAGCTTGCAAAACATGTGGCTCTGTTGAGAATTATCAGTTATTTGTTGGGCAAACTCCTCATCAGATTATTTTATGGTATAGTCAACTGATTCTTTGAGCAGGCAAAACTCAGCCTTGTTAATCACTAGAGATGCAATAAGAATAGATCTACTTATGATGGCAGCAGCAACTCCCCTGTCAACACACAAAATCTACATGTATAAATTGGAAACGGTACGAAGAGATGTGGCCATTTTGTCAGGTTTCCCAGGAATGTCTCTGGCAAATCTTGATCTGGAACTCTGTCTGGATTTTGGAACACTAAATGTCTATATGTATACATATATTATGGAAATGATGGCGCTCAACAGAAAGAGAAGATATGCCAAGAGAATTTAGTGCTGAGGTATTGGAACTGCAGAGATTTCCTGCTTTTCCTGACACTCTTTAAACTATGATCAACATGTAACCCTTCTCTTGAGCCTGGTGATTGGAGTGTGAATTTCTTGAGGTTTATTTTATCAGCATCCAGGAGTTGAAGAAGGAATTGAATTGTTGCTAGTGATTTAATAAATGCTCGTGAAGTGCTTTTGGGGACTGTTCAAAATATAACTGTTTAAGAATAGTTCTTTTCATTTTTCTGATTGAATATATTCTCTAATATTTCTCCATTGGTGAAAATCTTGTAATTGGTGCAGATCTGGCACTTTTGGTTTTCCTCTTCTTTTACCTTGAGTGAAACAGATCTTGGTCCACTGATATTTCCTATTCCAGGATTACCTTTTACTCTAGCAAAACAGATGAAAACAAGTCAGGAGCGACTAGCCACAGCATTTTCCTGTTCCAGATCATTCAGAGCCCCGTGGCTGCAGGAATCAAAGCTATGGCATGTTCAGTTGATCCAGTCATGTTCTTTTTTTCTTATTTTTTAAAATTTTTACATAGAGATGAGGTCTCACTATGTTGCCCAGGCTGGTCTCGAACTCATGGGCTCAAGTGATCCTCCTGCCTTGGCCTCCCAAAGTGCTGGCTTATAGGTGTGCATCACCATGCCAAGCTGATCCAGATTTTGATATATCTATATATATCAGGATATATATAAAGAATGTTATATATATTTTATATATATATTAAAGAATATACATATATATTCTTTATATATGAACACCACAGAGAACATTATTTTCAAATGACAGTGAGGTAGTTTTGAGGATAATATGAATGCACATTTAGACAAATTTATCCTTTTATCAGTAGAAGTGATTCTTAACCTTTTTGGATTCGGAAATCCTTTGGAGAATTGAATTAAAGCTTTATTCCTCCTCTTGAAAAAAATGTACATTCAAACTTACAAATTTGCATTAATTTCTAAGGGTTCAAACACCCTCACCCTCAATCAGGCTCTGTCTTGATGCCCCATGAACTTACGGTCTCTAAGTTAATATCTCCTGAAAATGTTTAGGTAGTATATAACCATTAATATCAACAATTTGGCCCAAACTCCAAATCCATGAGTATCTTTGTTTTATACATTCTCTATGTATTTCAGTGATAGCCCCACATTAGGCTATAATCTCCATGAAGGCAAGGATTTGGGGGTTATTCATATATCACGGTGTTACATATTTTGGGGGGTACATGTGATATTTAGATACATGTATACAATGTGTAATGATCAAGTCAGGGCAATTGGGATATCCGTTGCTTCAAAGATTTATCTTTTCTTTGTGTTGGGAACATTAACAAGTCTTCCCTTGTGACTATTTTGACATATACAATAAATTGTTAACTGCAATTTTCCCACTGTACTTTCAAATACAAATATCTCTTTTCCCTCCCCTTCCTTTTTCCTCTATTCTCTATCTCCATGAAATCCACTCTCTTAGTTCCCACATCTGAGTGAGAACATGCAATATTTGTGTTTCTGTTCCTCACTTATTACATTTAACATAATGACCTCCAGTTCCATCCATGTTCTGCAGATGACAGAATTTCATTCTTTTTATGGCCGAGTTATATTCCTCTATGTATATACATGTCACTTTTTAAAAATCCATTCATCTGTTGATGGACACTTAGGTTGATACCCAGCAGTGGGATTGCTAGATCATATGGTTGTTGTATTTTTAGCTTTTTGAGGAACCTCTATGCTGTTTTCCATAATGACTGTGCTACTTGACTGTTTTTTGTCATTGTTTTATCCTCAATGCTCAAAAGAATGCCAAGCCCAGAGTAGGTGCCTGATAAATATTAGTTTGAATTAGTAAAATAATCTTAGGAAACACCATTCCTAGACCTCCTCAGACAAGAATTATCTAAAATTTTTCTGGACCTGCTATAATGAGGAAATTGAACTATGGCAAGATTATAAACTGCATGGGGAATGCTATGCTACCAGTTACTCCCATGTTAAACTCTTATTAACTAAATTATCTTCTCTCTCTCTCTCTTTGTTTTTCTTTTTGAGACAGGATCTTGCTCTGTCACCCAAGCTAGAGTGCCACCCAGGCTGGATTACAGTGGTGTGATTATGGCTCACTGCAGCCTTGAATTCCCAGGCACAAGTGATCCTCCTGCCTCAGCCTCCCAAGTAGCTAGGACTACAGGCATGCACCACCATGCCTAATTTTTTAAATTATATTTTGTAGAGATGGGGTCTCTTATATTGCCCAGATTGGTCTTGAATTTTTGGCCTCAAGTGATCCTCCCACCTCAGCCCCTCAAAGCACTGGGATTACACACATGAGCCACTGCGCCTGACCCTAAATCTTTAGTGCTTAATTTTCTTCTCCATTTCGATAAATAAGATGCATGAAATTTGCAGACATCCTTAGTGAACCTAAGATTAGTTTGATTCCATTGCAAATGGTTTCTTAGGCCTTTGCAGTTTCAGTGCCGTGAGGAAATAAATATACACATTGTGTGCACAAGGCACAAAATCTGTATGTCAAAGCTATTATTTTATCCATTTAAGATCAAGCAAAAATCATCTCTAAAATTATTCAGGGCACAGCAAGAGTAACACATCTCTCACTCTAGTCACTGATCATTTTATTTCCCTGAATTCTAAAGCAGTCCCTCCCTTCCTTGTGGCCCAGGCAAAAACAGGTAATTTGGAACTCCTAATTTCCTTGATAGCCTTGCAGAGACATTAACCACTTTTCTACTCAACTGGTGAAACTAGCTGCTAACTGGAGGCGGTGGGGGGCGGGGAGGTAAGAGGGAGAAATAGAGGGGGTGGGGAGAGAGAGAATGAGAAAGAAAGAGAGTGTGCGTGTGTGTGTGTGTGTGTTTGTGTGTGTGTGTGTGTGTGTGTGTGTGAGAGAGTAGAAGGGTCTTCAACCAAGGTTCTCATGTAGCATGGCTCTGTCAGAACCTGTGAGCAAGCTTACTGTTGTCTATTAGATCAAGGACAGAATCATTAGTCTGACATTCGTGGGCCTCCCCAAGCTGTTTATCTGTCTGTCCCTATCTTCTATCACTTGAAGCTTTTGCTGAATTAGACTACTGTCTCTCGGATGTTCTCCCTGCTTGTCTGTCTCTGCATTTTTACTTAGGATTTTTGTTTCCTCCTACCTATTATTTTAGGCCCAGCTCAGATGCCATTTTTTAATTTCTTTAGCTCTTCTTTTATGGCACTTACTACATTCTGGAGGTCTTAAATACTGCTTTTTGTCTAACAATCTTGTCTGACCTAGTAATTATAAATTCCAACACGGTTTGAGGGCAGGGAAGGGCCCTGTTTTTATCTGCACATGCGTTAGCACTTTCCTCAAGGCTTTGCCTGTGATAGGCAATACAGCACGTATATCTTTGAGGTTTGGACTTCTTTTAAGCATTCGGGACTGCCGCATTTTGAGAGCATGCAGCATTGATATAGCTAGGCTTGTCTTCAAACCCTCTTCATATACCAAAAGGTTATGTGTCTGGGTGGATGGTGGGTATATTCTAAGAATCAACAGGGAAGCTCCATCATATTTTAATTATAGTGCTGGCAGCAGCACGACTTTTAACAAACAACAGTAACAAGCAGTAACACTTGGGCGGGCCAGCCACCGGAAATTGGCCTCTTTCTCTGGGTTTCTCCTACCCCCTTTTCAATCCATCACCTGTATTTATTCCTGCTATAATTTAAACACCTGTCTAGATGGTATGCCTGCAATGTGTCCCTACCCCACACATTCAGATATTTGCTCACCTGCCTTATTCGGAAGGTTGGCTCTAAAATAAACAGTGATTTGGTACTAAAGGAAAAACGCACTGAGGTCACCGTGGCAATGGACATGAGGCAGGGAATGGGAGTGGAACATCTGGATAAGCTGCTCCAGGAGAGTGGGAGCAGAGGAAGAGGAAAAGCAGGAGGGGGAGGTGGAGGAGGAGAGCAAGGGGTGAAACATCTGCCAAGCAGGCCCCAAAGCTTAGGTGGAGGTAGGATCTTGTGACCAGATTTCCCACAGGCAGTTATTCACTTAGCAGCAGCCAGCTAGAGGGAGGCAGGGGCAGAGACATATGGAACAAGTTGATTGTTTTTAGGCTTAAATTTCTTGTTTTTTTTTTTGTTGTTGTTGTTGTTTTGTTTTTACCACTATTTCTCAGGGCAGCATAGCAAGTAATCTTGGAATTTTCTGAAGTTTGTCCTAAGCTGTTTTGTCCACTTTTGCATTCTTGGCATATTTAATGATTACTCATTTTAATGTTTGCGCATCTGAACAACATTGAGAAATAGTAAAACCTTAAAGTTGCTAATGAAACTATTTTCCCTTCTCATTCTCCTTTATTGTTTTGTAACTTCTCTTCACCCCATCAAAGGCATTTCTGCTGTTTTTTGGAAAATCTCCTGCCCCTGAGCTTTGTGGAGGAGAGGAAACATTGAATGGTTCCTTTTGCCCGTTCCCTCCTTTCCTTGTCTACCATTCCTGGTAACAAGTGCTTCTCAAACTTTACAATGCAAGTAAGTTTCTCGTGGATCTTGAAAATGCAAATTTTGGTTTAGTGCAGCTGGGGCTGGGGCTGGGGCTGGGGCTGGGGCTGGGCCAAGATTCTGCATTTGTAATATGCTCCCGGTAATGCAGGTGCTCTTGGTCCAGAGACCGAATTCTAAATCGCAAGGCTCAATGGTACCAGGCAGTGAGGTAACACAGTGATTTAAACTACAATACTGGGACTGGGCGTGGTGGCTCACGCCTGTAATCCCAGCACTTTGGGAGGCCAAGGCGGGCAGATCACGAGGTCAGGAGATCGAGACCATCCTGGCTAACACAGTGAAACCCCATCTCTACTGAAAATACAAAAGATTAGTTGGGTGTGGTAGCGGACGCCTGTAGTCCCAGCTACTCAGGAGGCTGAGGCAGGAGAATGGCGGGAGCCCAGGAGGTGGAGCTTGCAGTGAGCCGAGATTGCGCCACTGCACTCCAGCCTGGGCGACAGAGTGAGACTCCATCTCGAAAAAAACTTACAAGATTGGGAGAATTTTCATCAGGCCGACCAGGAATTGAATCCAGGGGCTGACACATAACAATTATTTGGTCTTGAACAAGTTATTTTATCTCTCAACCTCAGTTTCCCCATCTATCTGTCTTGAAGACTAAATAAGTTAATATATATAAAATATGCTTAGTGCATTTCCTAGAACAAGCTGTGTGTGTGTGTGTGTGTGTGTGTTTGAGACAGGGTCTTCTTGCTCTGTTATCCACGTTGGAGTGCAGTGGTGTGTTCTCAGCTCACTGCAGTCCCCACCTCCTGTGCTCAAGTAATCCTTCCCACCTCAGCCTCCCTAGTAGCTGGGACTAGAAGTGTGCACCACTACACTCAGCTAATTTTTATATTTTTAGTGGAGACAGGGTTTCACCATGTTGCCCAGACTGGTCTCCAACTCCTGGGCTCCAACAATCCACATGCTTTGGCCTCCCAAAGTGCTGGGATTACAAGTGTGAGCCACCGTGCCTGGCCCAAACTGTTTATTGAATTTAGCCGTCATTAGTATTAATATAGTTTTGTTGTTGTTATTACTGTTGCTGTAGTGGATCTAAAACGTAGCATATTAAAACTGGTTACAGTAGAACATTTTAAAGGTCCAAATACGGACTTATAAGCTTCTTACGTGTATATACTTGTGTTTTTCATGTAAAGATGCTGATTACCATTACCAGCAGGGCATGTTCTTTGAGTCATGGTTTCAATTAAAAAAAAAAAAAAAAAAAGCTATAGGTTTTAAACTGTCTCCTGTCTGTTTTCCAGACCTGTTTGTGACCAATAACGTGAATTTGTAGGTTGGCAAGCCTAGATTTAATAGCATAGACACTAGTTATTATCCCAGAGTAGCCAACTGGCCCAATGACTGTGACCTCCACTTTTTTTTTTTTTTTTTTTTTATGTTGAAAAGATATATATATTTAGAATTAGGCAGCTGGACTCAGTTTAGATGATCCCAATTTTGTTGGCAACATCCAAAGCGTCATAATCAGGAGCTAGTCGAACATATGCCTTTTTCTCTCCATCAGGCCGAATCAGGGTGTTGACCTTGGCCACATCAATGTCATAGAGCTTCTTCACAGCCTGTTTAATCTGGTGCTTGTTGGCTTTAACATCCACAATGAACACAAGTGTGTTGTTGTCTTCTATCTTCTTCATGGCAGACTCAGTGGTCAGCGGAAACTTGATGATAGCATAGTGGTCAAGCTTGTTTCTCCTGGGGGTGCTCTTCCGAGGATATTTGGGCTGCCTCCGAAGTCGCAGTGTCTTGGGCCGCCGGAAGGTGGGTGACGTGCGGATCTTCTTTTTTTTGTGGCTGTATACACCTTTCAACACTGCTTTCTTGGCCTTTAAAGCCTTCGCTTTGGCTTCGGCTTTAGGAGGGGCAGGAGCTTCCTTCTTCGCTTTCGGCGCCATCTTGTCGTGACCTCCACTTTAATATCCTAATATAGGTTGAGTGTCCCTAATTTAAAAATCCAAAATGCTCCAAAATTTGAAATTTTTTGAGCCACCTACATGATATTTTAAGTTTTCAGATTTGGGATGCTCAATTGGTATAATGCAAATATTCTAAAATACAAAAAGTCTGAAATGCAAAACACTTTTGGTCCTAAGTCTTTCTGTGAAGGGACAGTTAACCTGTAATACTAACAAAAATGGTGAGCCAGTGATTGATTTGTGAGTGGTGCTGCCTCTTTATGTACTGCAAGTCTGTTCTTTTAAAAAATTATTTAGCAGTGAAATGTTGATCATCGTTGTGTATCAGGCACCTGTAAGTGCTCTTTATCACTTTCTCTTCATCTGATCAAAGCTGGTTTTGTTATGTTATTTGGAGGAATGTAGATGGATAGAGAAGTGGATGTAGCCTGATGACATTTATGATCGCCATCTTTCTGTCCTGTTAGGGAGGAAACCTCCGGGTATGAACCCTAATTGGCTTGTAGAGTTTATTAAGGTCTCATCCGATACTGGGAGATTTTCCCTGCCCTTAGGTCTTCTCTAGGCAGGACAAGGTAGTTCTAGAGCCAGAATTGATGCTTAGATTCATTTTTGTTCAGTGACTGCTTCTGCCCATTCTGGAAAAAAGTGGAAGCTGTAAAGAAAGACCAGAGTTTTTCTTTCTTAATTTAGTCTAGAGATAATTTGCTTGGTGCAAACTAGTAAGGTGTAAATCTGTATACATAATATTTAGCCAGATCTGATTGAGAGTCTAGAGCTGTGCTGTGCAATAAGGTAACCACTAGCTACATCTGCCTTTTAAATTTTAAATTATGTAAAGTTTAAAATCCAGTTCCTCAGTCATACCAGACATATTTCACATGCATAGTAGTCACATGTGGCTCGGGGTTACTGTATTGAACAGTGCACATTGCAGAGCATTTCCATTATCACAGATCATTCTAGAAGATAGAAAATGATTTATTTCACTTGTTTTTCTGATTGGTCAGTGATGGCTACTTGGAGAAATGTGTAAAGAAGATTCTGAGACCATATCCAAGTCAGCCCCAAGTTGCTTGATTATGGTTAGCAATATGTGTCCTAGGAAGAGAGAGATGGGTGAGGGATGGGGGTGTTAGCTGTGGTGCATGTGCTGAGTGTCTTCTAGACAAAAAGTCCATAAGGCTAAGAATAGAATATTTAATCTAGAGGGGCAGGTTATTATCATTTGGTAGGAACAGGTTTTCTGTTTTCTTTTAGCAGGAATCCTTTAGAGAGAAAGGTGGGAAGCTTTTAAAGTTTTCTCATTCCTTGTACAGTCTCTCATTTAAGTAGCAGTCACTTTTGCTGTTTCTCAAATTAACAATGATACTTTGCTTTTGCATAAAACGAAATCACAGTGGCTGCCACTTCTTGGTTTATCCATCACATCAGGAATGGTTTTTATGTGAATAAACATAACCCTCCAATAATCCAAAAGTAATTTCATGATCAAGTCACTTTTTACCTGCCAAGAAACAAAACTGGCCAAGGATGTTTTTTCTTTATTTTACTTCTTTAATATCTTCTGATGAAAGATAACAAGTGGGAAGTAAAATCAAAGGGAAAGAAGGAAAAGCTGGTACAGTTTTGTCAATCTCTGTATAATCATTGTTTTAAGAATTTGAGGTGTGTAACTGATGATATTTTAAAAATCTCTAACAAGTAAGGGTAACTAGGATTGTTTTCCTACTAGTTTCCAAACTAGAAAATAGATTTTTAAAACTAGAGTTCCAGTTCTGCAACTTTTATGTGACTTTGAGCAAATTACTTATCATAACCTCTGAGCCTTCGTTTCTCCACTTGTGAAATGGTGTGGAACAGTATCTACCTCTGTGAATAATGAGCAAGGACTAAGTGAAATATAAAACCCAGAGTGCCTGACACCACTACTGTAAGGACTCAAATGTTAAACCATATTATTTGGGAAAAGTAGACCACATGCACTGGAAGGTGAACACTCTCTGTTCTATATTGGCCCTGTGACTTAGTGACTGTTGTCTAGTTGTTTGCCCTCTTTTGACTTTGGCTTCCCCTTTTGTAAAATGGGTAACAGTAGAACCTGTTACAAAGGGATTGCTCGGGGTTAAATGAGATAATGCACATCAAGATCATGCAAGCACCCAGCACTTTGGGAGGCCAAGGCAGGTAGACCACTTGAGATCAGGGGTTACCAGCCTGGCCAACATGGTGAAACCCCGTCTCCACTAAAAATACAAAAATTAGCCAGCCGTGGTGGCAGATCCCTCTAATTCCAGCTACTCGGGAGGCTGAGGCAGGAGAATCACTCGAACCCAGGAGGTAGACGTTGCAGTGAGCCAAGATTACGCCGCTGCACTCCAACCTGGGTGACAGAGTGAGACTCTGTCTCAAAAACAAATAAATAAATAACTAAAAATAAAAATAAAAAATAATGCAAGGGCATTGCGCATAATGAGTGTTCCATAAATGTTAACTCTTAAGATGCATATGATGGTGTTTAAATTAGGGGCAGTCTTGCCAAAGGATAGGTTTAATAAATCTTTTATCTCCTCTCCTTTGCATTCACTAATCTCCAAACAATACCATTTATACTAAACATGGTAAAGTGTGCACGTTGTTTATTGATATTCCCCTATAAATTACTAAGCCTCCTTTATTAAGTTTTTGGCACAACTAAAGCAGTAATTGGAGAAGCTGTTATCATAAAGACCTTTCTCACCGTAGTTTTTCTACAAGTTTCAAGATCATGTCTAATATAAAAGATGTGATGATCAAATCAGGGCAGGAAAGCAGAGGAGTCAGTGTGGGGCAAGAGTGAGTTCAGGATTACAGGGAGTCTGGTTCGTTGTCTGAAGGCCTGACCTACATTGCCCTTAGGATATGGGAGGAAGGACAAAGCATTTCAGAGAAACTAGTGGCCGGAAAAGTTACTACCGTAATTTGCTACCATATCTTCCCTGTCTTTTTTTTTTTTTTTTTTTGAAACAATAGTCTCGCTCTGTCGCCAGGCTGGAGTGCAAGTGGTGCGATCTTGGCTCTCAGTGCAGCCTCCACCTCCTGGGTTCAAGCGATTCTCCTGCCTCAGCCTCCTGGGTAGCTGGGACTACAGGCGCACGCCCAGCTAATCTTCGTATTTTTAGTAGAGATGGCGTTTCGCTATGTTGGCCGAGGTGGTCTAGATTTCTTGACCTTGTGATCCACCCACCTCGTTCTCCCACAGTGCTGGGATTACAGGTGTGAGCCACCGAGCCCGGCCTCTTCTCTGCCTTTTAGTCAGCATATACCCTTCTTCTCCCCCTTGTAGAAGCAGTAGGGGACAGAAATGGTAAGTCATGTATGGCCAGTGAGGCTTTCTTCCAAAGACTGGTCCACACTGGAGGGTGCAGCCTCCACAGACACTGGGATTTACTCCTGACCTATGGAAAACAACTTTCTTTCCAAGAAAAGTATTTTTAGTCCTTTGGTGTAAAGACACAGTCCTGAGCTGTTTTCACTTATTGAATTCTATAACTAGGAAAGAAACACTATACTCTTGCTAAAAATGACCTTTTTTCTTTCAGAATTTTAAGGAAAAAAAAATCATAATTCATTTGTAGTTTCAAAATTATTAGGTACTTAGAACATTTTATAGCAAAACATTTTCCTTGGAATTTACATTTCCAGTCTGATGACTTTCACCACTGTTCTCTAGTGTCTCATGATCAAAATCCTGCATTCAGATTTGTGTCTTCTCTCTTCAACAGTCCCGGTGCATCTTACTTTGAAATGCTTCTCAGAACCATTCTTTCCTTTCCCTTTCCCTTTCCCTTTCCCTTTCCCTTTCCCTTTCCCTTACCCTTTCCCTTTCCCTTTCCCTTTCCTTTCCTTGAGACGGAGTCTCGCTCTGTCGCCCAGGCTGGAGTGCAGTGGCACAATCTCGGCTCACTGCAAGCTCCACCTCCTGGGTTCATGCCATTCTTCTGTCTCAGCCTCCTGAGTAGCGCCACCACGCCTGGCTAATTTTTTTGTATTTTTAGTAGATTCGGGGTTTCAGTGTGTTAGCCAGGATGGTCTTGATCTGATCTCGTGATCCACCCACCCGCCTTGGCCTCCCAAAGTGCTGGGATTACAGGTGTGAGCCACCATGCCCGGCCCCATTCTTTCTTTTCTGATTCCACTACCACTGCCCAGGTTTTAAATATATCTATATTTGCCATAACTACTTTAAAATAATTTTTTATTATAAAAGGTAATACATGCCCAGTTTAGAAAATCTGGAGAGTAAACATAAGGAAGAAAATCAGTCGTAATTCAGAAACAAATGCTACTTATAGTCTGGATTTTTATTTCTAGTCTTCAGGAGTGTCTGTTCACTTGTGTTTGTGTGTGTATGTGTTTAAAGAAATTTGGATCTACTCTATACAGTTTCATATTGTGATTTTTACTACCACAATTTTTTTTTTACTTGAGATATTAGCATGTTCCTGTATCATTATTATTATTATTTTTTTTTTGAGATGGAGTTTCGCTCTGTCGCCCAGGGTCGAGTGCAGTGGTGTGATCTCTTCTCACTGCAACCTCTGCCTCCCAGGTTCAAGCAATTCTCTTGCCTCAACTTCATGAGTAGCTGGGACTACAGGTGCCCACACTACACCTGGCTAATTATTATTATTATTATTATTATTACTTTTTTTTTTTTAGCAGAGACGTGGTTTCACCATGTTAGCCAGGCTGCTCTCGATCTTCTGACTTCATGATCCACCCGCCTTGGCCTCCCAAAGTGTTGGAGTTACAGGCGTGAGCCACCGCACGCAGCCTGTTTTTCAAAAAATGTTAATGCATACGTGATAATGTCTTACTTAGGGCAAAATTTATTTAACAATATTGTTAGCCATTTAGATCTCCTTTTTCAGTATTGAAAACAATGCCTGATTTTCAGTATTCACAGTATAGTGTAGTGAGTAAGAACATGGGCTTTGACAGTTGAAAAACTATGGTTCGAATTCTCGTTCTGCCATTTATTTCTAGGCCTCAGTGCAATTATAGGCCTCAGTTTCCTTCTTGTAAAATGAGTATTATTATGGTACTTACCAACAGACTTGTGGCGATTTAAATGAGATGTGTGCGACGTACTCATTTACACATAGCTTGGCGCATAATGAGTTCTAATAAATATTGACTGCTATTATGATAGTCACCTGTCATTAATCATCTGCAATTATTTTGTTGTTTAGTTCCCAGAAGCTAGATTGTAGTATCCAAGTGTACACATATTGTAATATATTTTAATAAGATATTGCCAATAGATTTCTAGGAAGATTCTACCAATTTGTAGTTACACAAGTAGTATAAGTACCTATTTTCACCCTTTGCCATTATTGGATACTGTCTTTTTAAATATTGTATACCAAAGTGATATGCAAAAATGGTGTCTTGTAATTTCCATTTCTTTGTAGTTTGCATCTTTCTTATAATTTACATTTACCAGTAGAAATGATGACTAGTTTTACATGTTTAATTGGCTAATTGTATTCCTCCTTTGTACATTATGTATTGAAGTCCATGACTATTTTTCTCTTAACCATCTTTTTTCTTTCTAAATCAGTGGATTCTTTGTGCATTATAATAATTAATGTTATTTATAACTGAAATTTACTGAGCATTTAGAACATACAGATAAAGAAACAAGGGCAGAAAATACTAGTTTACCTAGTTTCTTTGAACATTGTCTACTCAGTAGATTCTTGCTGTTTTGGTTATTCGTCTTTGTTTTTCATAGCATCCAGCACAGTCCAGTGCCCTGCACTTAGTAGGAGTAACATAAATGCTTGTTAACTTACATTGACACTGACCACCCTCACTTCTGCTCTTTGTGCACAGGAGCCATTCCTTCCTGGGTGCCTTTGTCACAGCCACAGCTTCAGCTCAGAGGGGTCAGCATCTGTTGGCCTTGACTTGATTTTGCCTATATGTTGTTAATGATCCTTTTTAAAAACTCTGTAAAGTCAGGTCATTTCCCTCGCTTTATTTCTAGGTGACAAACTTGAATTTGGCCACTGGCATCATAAACAGAAGCAGTGCTTCAACTCCCCCCACCCTCCGACCCATCATCAGCCCTAGTGGCCCCACATGGTTGGTGCAGTCGGACCCTCAAGCTCCTGAGAATCACTCCAGCCCTCCCGGAAGCAGGTATGTGAAGGGCCCTGCAATGAGCATTTGAGTAACACAGGGATGGCCTTTGTCCCAAGCAAGCCATTCCCACCTTGAGGTCTGTATGGAGATAGCACTAAGGCATATGCCCTTTCTTCACCTGCCTCGATCCTCTGGCACCTAAGAGAGCTTCATTTTATTTGTAAGACAGTTTTCAGGCATATCAAATGAAAAGGACATTTCTGAGATAGCTAAGACAATCACCTTGGGATAAAAGAGCAAGAATTTATACTAGTGTAATCCTTGCTTATAGTCAACATTTTAATGTGCCAACTTTTGGCACTTTGTCCTTGTCTCAATTTTTTTTATATACCTTGTGTTTTTTATAGTTTTTTTATACTACATTTGTGTTTCAGTAACTTTACACTCTGTTCTTTTGAAGGACATATTTGTTTTTTACTTTTCTATCTTGTGTCATATAATTGAACTCAAACAACCTCTCTGAACAATGCTCATTTGGAAGTGGGAAGGAAATTTCCTTCGTGTAGTTGAGAGATGTGGCTATAGATAAAATCCAAGTAGCTTCTGGCCATAATGTAAGCAACTTCCAAATTAAAAAAGAAACCACTGTATTGAATTCTGATCTTGCTGTGTGTTTTAATTACCCCTGTATAAAAACAAAAAGAAAAACAAAAGCGTAAGAAATGGATTTCCAGCACATCTTGCTTTAATGCCTATTAAGTATGGATTAAATTGCATCAGTTCCTGAGTCGAATGAGCTAGAGAGAAATGTGACTGTTACAATGAAGTATTTTGACCAGCTGAGCTATTGTTCCCTCCATTCAAAGAAGTTCTACCACGGGTACCCAACCAAGCCCCCACGCCCCGTGCCAGTACTTCCAGCCTCTGCCTTTTAGTATGCTTCTTTGCCCTGAGATTCGGAGAGGGTACTAAAGACTTGGGCATGGAGGAAATACCTAGTTGTTGGTGGAGTATCTGTTGGTGTTAGAATTATTAAGGAACTAATTTGGGAAGCAGAAGCTCTGCCCAGGAAGCAGCATAAATATAAGCACATTACATCATCCTGTGGTACAGTGTCTTTCATACCAGTGATCATTGTGGTCAGGGCGAAAAGAGTCATCTTAACTGAGAATTATAAAGAGCCGAAGACCAAGAGGCAGGACTTTTTAAGGCAGAGCATCCTCCACACGGTTCTCTCCCCAGGAGAAGTCTGCTGTAAAACATCAGTCGTAAACAAGAAATTCTGTTTATACCATAGAGCTTTATTTTCCATAAAAAAATTTCCAGATATTCCATTTTCATTTTAAATTCAGAGCCTTGTTTTTATGGAAGACATTTTCACTGCAATTTTGGATATAATGTCTGTATAACAAGGCTACAGGCATTGCTCCTACGTAAACAAAATGTTAAAACCACACATTTTGGAGAAATTGAGTTTTAGTACTTTTTATGCTTGTAGATGGAATGGGGGAAAACATTCTAAATAAAAATTGTGGCTGGGTTTAGAGCTTTCTTTTGGTAGCACCTGTTAGTAGTGAGATGAAAGATGATGAGTTCGGTCAAGGATGTGCCAGGACCTAAGGTTCAGCACTGTGAGTGGCCTTCTCCCAGCCATACTGCCCACGAGGCTGCAGTAATGCTCATGGTGCATTACACGATTGACTCCTGACCCATTCCAGCCAAAAAGCAACCCCCACAAAGTCCCCTGGTCTTTTCCTTTTTGAGTTCTTTTTACCCACAGCAGCCCTCTCTTTACCTCCTCTTCAAACACAGGAGCCAGTTTTCAGTCCCATTTCAGCTCAGGGTAGCCCTGGGACATTTTCCTCTGCCCCCAGGTGACCTCTGGTTGCCAGGACTGCCTGGAGCCTGAGCTTGAGAGTCCCAGTTCCACATGGAATTCCCAGAGGCACCCACCCTAAAGGAGCCCTGAGTGAATTCTCAGAGGTCTTTCCAGACTTGGCTGTGATGTAGGCCCCAGCCAGACCTGCAGCATACAACCTGCACAGCCCAATATCCTGGTTTCCATTTTTACCTGGTAAGTCACTGTTTGGTGGATATTTAGTCTCTTGTTGTTCTTCCTTAGTCGTAAGGGTGACTAAGTTTAATGAATACAGGATTTGTAGCTTAGAGATCTGAGTTTTATTACTGGTTTTGACATTCAGTGACCCTAAGCTATTCATTTAATCTTTTTATTGGGTAAGCATACTTACATATAAAGTGGCCTGTTTTGAGAACTTTTAGATTGCCTTTAAAGCACTTTGATCTCCTTGGAAGTAGGTGCTAGATAAATAAAAGGTACTCTGAATAGTTTTTCTACAGTAGCAACAGTGGATTCCAGTTTAGTTCTGATAATTCACTAAACTAGGGGCTGCCCTGTAAACTGTAATAAAATGTAAAGAGAATCCCATTCCTAGCTGTACTTTTCGTCTCTGCATGTCAGAGAATTCACTGACTTGGTAGCCACAGGAATGAAAACTGGTGACTCACAAGAACTCTGCAAACAGTGTTATTTTTCATTTCCCTATGGTGTTGCTATTGTTCCCAATTTTATGGATCACACAAGTTTTCATCAAACGACCTTATTCTTCTCCCGCTGTTTTGAAATCACCCCAAATGTAGCCTCAGGGTTGTCGTCTCCCATTGGGTCAGTATAAGCTCAGCCCAGCTCCTCAAATCCCTTGGTTCCTTTGGTCTGTCTGGAGTCCTGTTCAGGCTTTGTTGTGGGAGAAGAAGGCAAAGAGCCCACGACTTGCCCAGACAGTCTGAGGCCTGGCCATGTAGCCTGCAGTTCCCTAGACACTCTGGAGTTGGACTTGGCCAGCCATCCCTCTGTTGTTACTTTTCAGAGGTAATAAGTGAGATTAATTGCAGGCCATTCTCCAGAAGAGAAAGCAGTTAGAGCCAAATACAGTCACATGTTTAGAAGCCTGAGGTGTGCCTCCAAGCAAAGTCGACTTAGAATTATACAGTAGGGACTCCAGGATGCAGGTACCAAGTGTCTATGACCTCTCTCTTCCTTAAAGTGATGTTTTCAATTTCTAGGTGCTGATACGTGGGTGTGTTAGCTCTTCTTCAGCCAACGAGAAAGATTAGGTTTTTCAAGCTGCCTTTTAATTATCCATTTTTTGGGTACATGGGGAGTCATTAGGAGCTGAAAATTGATGTGCAGAGCCATCTTGTCATTGCTGCCAGCAATGGAATTGGACTACATCAGGGAGGATTTTCTAGGTGTGGAGCACTCAGTGGGTTCTTAGTGCGTTTTTCTTTGTGAGACATGGAAGGGTTACTGTAAAGTCTTGGCTGCTGCTTGGAATGATTTGGGAAGAACAGGGCCTCAGACAGCTTGGCAGGAACCTGAGGCCCTGTTTTTTTCCAGTCCAGCCCTTCCTTGTGGATCAAGCTGTCAGGGAATCCCACGAATGTCTGGCTCCTGCCCCTTTGTATGTTTTTCCAGCATTTGTCACTGAATTATTTTTATCCACCTCTGGCTTTTTCACACATGCATCCTGGGGATTTGTCTGTTCCTCGATATGAAAGGTGGGGGAATTTGCAGAAAGAGCTCAGCCGTGAGTTTGTTCCTACTTTTTTGTGGTAGGACAAGACATTGTGGGCATGGGCTCCTCCACCTGGCCAGCTCCCATTCTCTAGAGAACATCTGTATGAACTTGAAATGCCACCGAGGAATGGGAAATCTTGGGAAACTGGAACCATTTTCTATGTCACCCTGTCCTTCTGCCCTCTTATTCAACATTAGATCATAAATAGTTTGGTATTCTGCTTTGCATAAGTTTAAGGCGCACATTTTTCAGAGATTCTGATTCTAGTTCAGTTAATAATACTTTCCTCCCTTCTTTTAGATTATTCTTAGAAATGATGGTGGAGATTCAGGTCTCTAACTTCTCATCTTTTCATTCTCAGTCAGTCCTCAGAAATACTGAATTTGTTAATTTCCTTTAAAAATATGTCCTATACATTTTCTATATGTCAGGCATTGTGTTAGTTGCTGGGGAGGAGCAGTAAATAAAACAGAATAGTTTCCAATCTCAGAGTTTACTCTCTAGGGTATATCTTCCATGTTCTCAGAATAGTGTTGGGTGCTGGGTAGGGCCTAAAAGACTTTTGAAGACATAATGTTTGATCACTGAGAGGCTACTGTCTGGCAGGGAAAGGGAGTGTATACACATGAAACAGAGCAGTGGCAGGCAGCATATGACAAAGATCTGAATTTTATGGCATAGACGATTAGAAGAAAGGGTGTCAGGAAGGGCGTGTAAGGAGTTAGTCCTGTCCCAGATGAACCTTGAGTGTCGTATGCTCAGTGAAGCTAGCCAGTCACAAAAGGACAAATCCTGTATGAGTCCGCTCATATGAAACATCTAAAGCAGTCAAAATCATAGAAACAGAAATTAGAAAGGTGGTTGCCAAGGGCTGGGGGAAGAGGGGAGGGGGAATTAGTGTTTAATGGATATAGAGTTTCAGTTGTGAAAGATGGAAATGTTCTGGAAATCTATTGAAGAATGATGTGAATGCACTTAACACTCCTGAACTGTACATGTAAAAGTGGTTAAGATGGTACATTTAAAATTATGTGTGTGTGTGTGTGTGTGTTTACTACAGTCAAACAAAGAGTATGTAAGGATTTAAGACAGCCCCATAGTTCCACAAAAATTACTTAGTGGCCAAATGGCAAGGTTTTGTTTTTATCCTCTGCCTCTGTTATAAGGGAATTATTCTGAACATAGTCCTTTAAATACTTCTCTTTCTTGAAAAGCATGTTACCTTTATAGGAATTGGGCCCCGCAGCTTCTGTTAGGAAGATGGCACAGTATGGTGGGAAGAGAAGGGACTTTAGAGTCAGGCAGACCTTGGTTTGCCTTGTTAAGTGTGTGACCTTGGGCAAGTTGCTTAGCTTTTCTGAACCATGATTTCCCCATCTTTTTTTAAATGCACATAGTTAAACCCACCTCATTAAGTTGTTATAAGATTAAGAGTTGTGTATGTGAAAGTGGCCAGCATGGTTTTCACTTTTTACTTTTTTGGTGTAGGTTTCTTAATAACTCTCAGTTCCCTTTCCAGAAAAGAAAGAAAGAAAGAAACTTAAAATTGAACTTGCTTGGGATATGGTATTGTTCACCACTTAGTTTAGTACCTAGTTTAGATCACAGTGGCCATCACCCCTGTGCAGTACACTCCTGGGACTGGATAACAGATATCTGGCCTTTCTAGCCGAGGATGGGAAGGCATCAGAGTGGGGCCAACAAGAGACTCTTCCTTTTTCTTTGACCCCTTGGTTGGAGGTCAGCTTTTTTTTACTCAGCAGGCCCTTTTTCTCTGCTGTCTCCTGAATGTTGAAATTTCCATTGCAGCTCGATGTTCCAGCCAGTAAACACTCATATTTTCCATCTATCCTGGGGGTCGAGCTTTGGGAGAGCTTTTCTCTGGAGCAGTTTGGAGCTTATAATTTTGTACTTTATCCTGTTATATAAACAATGCTTTCCAGCCAAAGAGCACAATCAAAGAGAAACTACTTTTTTGGGGGGACTAAAAAAAATTCATATTCAGAGTTCTGCAGAAGTGATACTTCACCACTCCTTATGCCTCTTTCTTCTCTTTCATAAAGTTTACCTCACCTTTCTCCTGAGTCTTAACTATTCCTTCCCCTGAGGAAAACATGTATGATAAAGGCCTATACTTCTATCTGAATTTTCTCTGCTACTTTTCTCACCCAGCCAGACACATAACCTGTAAAGAGTTATACCCTGCGTCAATTCAAGCTCTGTGACAGATTCTGCAGTTCCTCCTTCACTGAGAGAGCTGAGTGCTGTCAGTGTTTCTAAGAGCAAAAGTGATTGGCTTCTGCCTAATAAAGGAATGTTGGGAAGCTTAGGAAATCCATCACAGATAGCTGGCTGGACGTCATACCAGGGCCTAGGTAGCATAGGTTCAGGAACCTGGGGCCGAGTGTCAGGAGTGAAAAACGTGGATCTTTCTTATCCACAAGTCAGAATAAAGCATGGAATGCAGTGTTTGCAGTTTGCCAGTGTCAGTTTTTCTAGTTAAGTTTGCCTCCTTCACTCCACTCTGCACTGCTTTGAAGTATTAATGATAAACTAACTTCTATTTCTTTAGGATACACATGCGCGCACACACACACACACACACACACACACACACACACACGAGTCTTTGTTAGAGGCAAAACCTGTGTGATTATACTTAACACTCCTGAACTGTACACATAAAAATGGTTATGATGGTACATTTTAAATTGTGTGTGTGTGTGTGTGTGTTTTTAACTACAACGTTGAAAAAGACTATGTAAGGATTTAAAAGAAAACCCCGTAGTTTCACAAAAATTATTTACTGGTCAAATAATTTTTTTATTTAACTGTTTAATCTTATTTAACTGTTTATAATTTTGTAACTATACAAAATTGATGATTATTTTGGTTTTAAGAGGCCTGAATATGACAGAATTCCTTACACTAAGCTAAATGAGACTCCATTTTTAGAATTAGGAAATTGTATGAGTTGCTTTATTTATAATTTAGTTTAATTCTCCTGGCATGGTTTTTCTATCAGCTTCTATCCCTTCAGGTTAACTGGTTTACCAGCTTTGGAAGAGCCTGGGAAGATCACAGGCGTGATGAAACACAGTCTTCTTTCTGACTCATGTAGAGGAACACTGATGATCCATGTTTAAAGCTTACCCAGTATCGACTCAACAAATTTAGAAGGAAAAGCAGCCAGTTTTCCTGAGCCTTTAACTAAAGATCTCATCCTACCCACCTGCCCTTCTTGCTGCTAAAAGACTCTTAGTATATTACCTACCCAGTACAGCTAAGAAATCAATGCTCTTTTTTAAAAGGTCTCAGGAGTTAAGATGTTGATAAGAAAAAACTCCCTGTATCTATGTTTTCATAAAAGAAAACTATAGAACTATATATCTGCAAAGGAATAAAAGGCTTCTTTTTCCTGAAGCTGCTTTGTGGGACAAAGTTTTGGTATACGCTCTTGGTAACTAACTCTTAGTTCCCTTTTTTTGAAAGAGAGAAACAAAATTGTACTTGCTTGGTATATGGTATTTGCTACACCGGGACACAGTTTAGAGTCAACTGGCCATAACTCATATACAGTAAAATAGAGTATTATAGCAGAGAAAGCAGTAATATGTAATCACAATACTAAAGCTGACATTATTTATTTATATTGTGAAGTAAGTACCCTTTTATTAAAATTGTTGTTATAAATCATTAAAATGCTCGTAAAGAAAGATAGTTAGGAAAAGCCAAATTTTAAATGTTTATTTAAATATGGAGCCAACTGATCTTTGGGTGATGTGTCCTAAGCTAGTGAGAGAGCCAGTGTATGAGAGTTCAGGGATTTGATATGTCACAACATATGACAGGCCCAGGTGTTCATTATAAGTTATAAACTCTCGTCCTGCTTGGACCATCCTTATGCTTCAGGAGCAGTAAAGGACAACTCATGGTTTTCATGAATTGTCAAGCTAAGATTCATATTAAGTTCACTTCAAAGCCAGTACACATTTGGCTTGTTTCTTTTTTTTTGAGACAAGGTCTCACTCTGTCATCAGGCTGAAGTGCGTTGGCATGATTACAGCTCACAGCAGCCTCTGCCCCCTCAGGCTCAAGTGATTCTCCCTCAGCCTCCCAAGTAGCTGGGACTACATGTGTGCATCTCTATGCCCGGCTAATTTTTGTATTTTTTGTAGAGAGGGGATTTCACCATGTTTCCCAGACTGGTCTTGAACTCTCAGGCTAAAGCAATCCACCCGCCTCAGCCTCCTAAAGTGCTGGGATTGCAGACGTGAGCCACGGTGCCCAACCTGGCCTGGCTGATCTTAAAAATAAGTTTTACTATCTTTGGTGAGAATGACATATGGGTGCATCTCAATGATGTGACTATAATTTAAAAGGATTTAGATGAGAAAAGTAGGCTTTCTGGCATAGTAGGTAAGGCAGCCATAAAGAGATTAGTAAATTGGATATACTTAAAGGCTAGAGGAAATCAAATCACAATTGACCCTTGAATAACTCAGATTTGAGCTGCTCGAATCTACTTATATGTGGATTTTCTTCCATGTCTGCCACCCCTGAGACAGCAAGACAAACCCCTTCTCTTCCTCTTCCTCCTTGGCTTACTCAACATGAGGATGACAAGAATGAAGACCTTTATGATGATTCACTTCTGCTTAATGAATAGTAAATATATTTATCTTCCTTATGATTTTCTCAATAAATTTTTTATTCCCTAGCTTACTTTTTATTAAGAATACAGTATATAATACGTATATCATATACCATATGTGTTAATTACTGTTTCTCCATAAGGCTTCTGGTCAACAACAGGCTATTAGTAGTTGAGTTTTTGTAGGGGGTCAGAAGTTGTACCTGAATTTTCTACTGTGCTGGGATTGGCACCCCAACCCCTGTATTGTTCAAGGGTCAACTGTACATTCTTCTCAAACTGGGTTGCATCAAGTAAAACTAAGTAAATGAAAGACCCTGCCTAATACTGTTGAATACTCTCAAATATCTTACTAGCTGCTTGAACTCAGTACTGACATTTGAAATATAAGCTTCAAAAAGAGTTTTGTTACCTTCTTCAACAAATATTTAGTCGGTTAAAATATGTTCAAAAGCAAGAGTGAAACTGGTAATAAATAATGTTTCAGCTGGGAAATGGTTTCATCTGATAGTTGTTACAATAATGTTATCCTCAAAAAGTTAACATGTAAAATTACTGAATATCTCCTCAGTTTGAGAGGTTGGGCTCTGAAGGAGGTATTAGACAAGTCCCTGTCCTCAAGAAGGAAAATTACTAATCATAAAAGCTACTAGTGCAAGTACCATAAAGCAATATGTGCTTAATTATTGAATAGGAAGATGAAAACTGTTAAGTGGTGAGAGTTCTGAGGAGAAATTTATCACTGTGGCTGGAGAAGCTGGCAAAAACTTCATGAAAAAGAAAAGGTGTGAGCTGAATCTGGAAGGGTAGATGGGGCTTGGATAGGCCAACAAGCTGATACTCATCACTTAAGAGATAATTGCACATATATTTGATGCTTGACACTGTGTGAGAATCTGAGAGGATCAAAGAATTGTAATCCATATTCTTACTAAGTTAGAGTTGGCAGTTCAGCAGGGCAGTCTGGATAATACTGTCCTATATATTTATATATTTTTTTTCATGTAACACACAAAGTAAGTGATTTTAAAAGGGCATATGGGTTCAGATGAGTTCACAATTCAGAAAAGGTACTAAAGACTTGGGTGAAAAGGTAAGGCTCTGCAGAGGAAGGGTTTAAGGTAGTGTTTAAATTCAGTCCCAGGTGTATAGGCTACGGATAGGTTAAGGAATAGAAAGGAACGAAAAAGAAGCAAGATGTTTAAGGTATTTTCAAGGGACAGTAAGTGGGAACCAGTCTGACTCAGACAGAGTGTTTCTGTCAGAAATAATGTATTAGTCAAAACACTTGGAGTTTCCAGTGATAGAAACTGAAATCAAGCTGGCATATCCGTAAAGGAGGTTTTTTACTTCATATAAAAGCCTAGAAGTTGGTGTGGGGGAGTTAGGAAGTATCATCAATCATTCTACTTTCTTCCAAGTTCACAACTAAATGAGATGTAGTAGAAAAGTTAGAGAAATAGTGAGATACTGGCCGTATTGCTGATAAGGATAAATTGTTGGGAATATAGCATAATTAGGCTGCCACCTCTTAAGTCTAAGTCTTTCTAATTTGTTTTCTGTATTCTAAATATTTCCTATATTGACATTTTGGTCACTTGGATAGTTAAAACAAATTTTTTTCAAGAAGAAGGAAAAGGATCCAACACACCACAATGTGAAAAACAAAAACAAAAAAAACTGTGGCCTGATTTCCAAGGTGAACACCTGCATCTGGGCCCAGTCCGGCTTTCCACTTGTATTCTTCTTCATAAGTTCAGCGTCAGCCAACTCAACAGATCCAAAGTATGCCTATTACTATACAACATGGTGACTATAATTAGTAACAATGTGTTAAATACTTGAAAATCACTAAGAGAGTAGATTTTAGCTCTTCTCAGCACACACAAAAATATGTAAGTTAAAACATGTGTTAATTAGCTCAATTTAGCCATCCCACAATGTATAACATATTCCAAAACATCATGGTGTATACCATAAATATATACAGTTTTTATTTTTTCATTAAAATAACTAATGAAAAATGAAAGATAGTATTTTGGAACCCAAATATACAAGCCTTGTATATTTTCCCATCACCACGTCCTCACATTTGCAGTTCCATAGCACTTATTCTATTTATTTACTGTTTACTTTCTATCACTCTTTCACTTAAGTGTATGTTGTCTTATTCATTATTGTATCCCAGTGCCTTGGTAAACAGTGGGAACTTATTGATGTACAAATATTAAGTAAAAGCATGAATGAATGGATATCCTGTTCTCGCACAGGGCTCAGCTTATCCCAGTCTTCCTGCAACCTTCCCTGATGTCCCAAGTAGATCTTATTAGGATTTCTCATCGTTTTGCTTTTCATCTATTGGAATCATGATCCTGAGAGATGTAATTCAAAAGAAGCTCTAAGTGTGTAATTTTAATTCCTAGAGAATGAATCTTTGTAGCCCTTTCTAGCACAGAGAACTGAACACTAAAGAGAAAAGCCCTAGTCTCTGTCCATTGAGCTTAGAGCCCCTCCTTCCAACCTTTCTCTCTCTCTCTTTCATGCACATACACCACACACTTCCCAAGTCACTAGGCCCTGTTGCTTCTCTTTTGGATCTTACTCGGTTCTTTATAGTTGTCCAAAGTAAAAAGTACTCTATAAGCACAAGGCCCTCCCTAGTCTGGGGAGCAGAGGTAGGTAGGGTGTGGAAGAAAAGAAAATGGTAGAAAACCTTTCTTTTTCTCATCCTTCTCCCTACCCTGCCCAGCCCACAGGAGTCATAGGAGCCACTTCTGGAAGATACTTAAGGGTAGAAGGGCATCTGCCATCTTTGACAGCTTAGTGTAGGATAGAGCTTTCTCTACCCCCAGCCTTTTCACATTGGTTGACTATTAAGTTGTAGTGTTTGCTGAGTTTGTGATTCCATGATGTTTGGCTCATTTGATGTTCTTTATAGTAGTCCTCTCTTCTCACTGTCCTTCACTGAACAGACTTTCTGACATCTCCAACCTGAGTGGTTAGTGTAGGTGTGGGGGTCGGGGGATAAATAATGTTAGGCCACCGTCTCCCGACTCCAGGATTGCAAGTTCTAATATCCTTTATATGTCTCTGCTGTGCCATTTACCATTCCTGCTTATATTATGGTTGTTTGTATGCTTGTCTTATGGCCTACAGTAGATGGCAAGCTCTTTGAAGGCAGAGACCAAGTCTTACACATCTTTGTATCCTTACAGTGCCCTGCACAAAGTGCTCAGTGAATGTTTGGTGAATGAGTGACTAGACCAGTGTTGTCCAATATGGTAGCCATGAGCCACATGTGTATATTTAAGTTTTAATTAAAATTAAATAAAATGAAAATTTCAGTTTCTCAGTCATATAAGCCACAAGTCAAAAGCTCAAAATGAGCTTACATGGCTCATGGCTACCATATTGGACAGTGCAGGACTGAATAGTTGACCCGGAAGATGTAATAAAGACCCAAACCTGGTTAGTTAAATAAAAAGTAAAAAGGGATGAGTTTCTAAGAAAGGTACATTGTTGATATCCTCTTAGGATCTTCTGTAGATCTTGAGCTTCTTTTGTTTAGATCTGGAGATTTACTACAGATGCTGTTCTTGAACTAATTTGTGGTCCTGGAAGGGGAATATTCTAATGCCTTGGGAATCTCACAAGATCAGAGCTTCAGTGTAACTGGTATTTAACCTATCAGAGCTAGGCCAACTGAGAGGAAGGGGTTTTTTAAGCAGATCCCAGCATTATCTTTTTATTTTCTGAGATGTGTCCATGGCTAGATGTTGGGGGAGTCTTGCTTCTCTACCCTCCCTCCTCTACTGCCCACAGCCACCCCCACCCCCACCTGCCTGGCTGGAAGTTCTGACATGGCTTCTAGAGCTGCTCTAACTCTGGGGAACAGAGCCAAACATGCGGAAGTGGTTACGTGTACTAGCTCCCAGGGAAGCCGTGGCTAGCAGGGGGAGTGGGTGGGGTCCTGCCTGATGGCTTTTCATAGACGCCAAATCTTTGAAGTTTTGTTTTAGCAGCTGCCAGGTATGCTGTTTCAGCACTTTGCAGACTCTCCCTGTGTTCCCATATCACATTTTTTCTTTACTGTGTGTGCACAGTATACACAATGGAGCTTGGCTGTTGGGAGGGCAAATATAAAATTGTGGAGTAAGGAACTAAACACAATCCTTTTGGCTTTTGGCTTTTTCTTTTTACTACAACTCTGCTATGAAATAGCCATTTTAATGCCCCGTTTTCAGCTCTGTCCCTTTCTGATCACCTGCCAAAGGAGGGGCACAGTCCTCTTCTGTTTTGGGAACACAGTACAGTTTGAAAAACTGGAGGTCCTACATTTCTGCGATAGATTGGGGTGTCACTCTTGAGGCTAGAACTTCTCCCTTTTTACCAAAGAACAGATGACACACACCCCCACCCCCACAGCAAGTAACCCGGATACTGCTGGTCTCAGAGTAAACTTCTTGCTCGCCATTGGCTCCTTGGCATTGAGCGCAATGTCAACAATAAATATTTGTTAAATGATTGCACTTGCAGCTGCTATGCTGCAGTAGAATGGCTGGGGAGGTAGAATACCCCTTTAAGGCCTAGCCACTGTGCTTTCCCTGCCTTCTTGCTTAGTAATCCCTTTCTCCCATCCAGTCTACAGTCACCTGAAGCCTTTTCCAACTGCCCCCAAATTTGCTGCTTCCTCTGAACTCCACTCTTGGAGTTTAGTGTATGTTCCCTTGTGTAGTTAACTGTCTTTTCTTTCTTTCCTGAGATACAAGCTACATTTTATTTCTGGACCAGGAATGGGAAGACCTAGGTGCCAGCTACAGGTCCTCCTGACTTGGGGCAAATCATCTGACAAAACCGAAGCCTAATTTTGCTATGTGGAAAGTGATGCCTGGATTGTCATGGGAATTCAGTGAGATCCCATAAGTGAACGTGCTTTGTAAACTGTAAAGTATTACACTTGATTGGGTCTTTTCAGTATTAATAATACTCATCACTATAAAATAGTAATGTTTGTTTCTGCTGCTGATGTACACAGACTAATCTCTCCCAGGGTTGAGGTAAATCACCAGTTCAGTCTCACATTACTCAGTTAGTTTGGCACAGGTTTAAAGCATTAAACGGTCCATTCCAGGCACTGTCTGTCATCGCTTCTCTTTCAGTCTGCAAGCTTCTCCTTTTGGAGCTGTGGGGTGGTTGTTTTCGTAAGTCTCCCTTCTCCTATCAGGCCCAGGCTGAGCTCTCTCTTTTAACCACCTCTGTTCTTAGGGCAGCAGGCTTGTCCATCAGGTTCCCAGTTTCAGTGGGAATTGCTGAACTGGTGGGCCAGTCTCCTCAGCGTGGCCACCTGCCTCCCTCAACTCTGCCCATCGGGAACACCAGGTGCCTTCATCATTCTCCTCAGCCAAGCCCCATGCCCTTGTCAGCATCTCAGCCTCCCTTCCTGCGTTCCTTTCACTGTCCTTGTTTTTCTGCCAGCCCATCGCCTAGCCTCCCTCTTTCATATCATTGCATCCTGCATTTTCTTTCTTTCTCTGAGCTCTGACCTTTCATCCAGAAAGGCTGTTTCATATTTCAAGACTCTGCTGTTTGGTGTATCTTCACACTCTTGTCACCCAGTCCCCAGCATCTGAAGGCAGCTCCTTCTCAGAGTAAAATAGGATAAATAAGCGCTGCCATATTTTGGGACAATCATATGGCTTGAGAAGCTCCCGATTTTTTTTTTATTGAAAAATATCTAAGATCTCCCATTTAAGTGTTATGACCTAATGTTTGAAAGCATGTGGTTAAGAGGTAGACCAATTTGGATTCCTTCCTTTTTTAGCCACTCACTGGCTATTTTGCCTAGGACAAGTTCTTTGAACTTAATATTCTTATCTCTAACATGGAGAATAAATGCCTACTTCCTAGAGATGTTCTCAGGAGCAAATGAAAATTAAATGGGCTAAGAAAAGTACTTTTACTGTATATAATGCCTGCCATAGAGTAAGTGCCCAGTAAGTGGGAATCCATGTAAACATTTCTATGTCATCTACCCTTACCCGTACCCATACATTAGAAATGTTAAAAATGGAGACCCAGAGAAATTAAGTAGATTGTACAAATTCTCATGCTTACCTAGTGATAAAGTAAGGAGTGGAATCCAGGGCTTCTAGTTCTCTGCCTGATAAATTTTCCATTTGATCTCTCTGACTTCTCAAAGGGTTATTTGTTAGAGTTTCCTTTCTTTAGGTGAAGCATGTGATTATCCCAGATAGAGGCATGTTCATTTATTCATTCATTTTTCATTCAACAGACATTACATGACCATAATGTTACCAGGCTCTGAGTGTACAAAGACCAGTAATGATGAACTCAATGGTTAGTCCAGTAGGGAAGAAATCATCACGGTGAAGAATAGTCACAGTACAAAAAACATGCTAGTGAAAGGGATGTGGGGCCTGGAAGAACAAGCTAAATCAGAGGAAAACCAGGATTGATTTTGCAGAGAGTGAATTATTGGGTTTTTACGAGATGAAAATGGCAGAGATTTGTGCAAAGTCAGGGAGGTGTGGAAGAGCATACCTGAAGTGCAGTATTGTGGGAGCATCACATTCAAGTAGGGGAGTATATGGTTGAGGATACAGTAGGAAAGTTGTAAAGTTAAAGTGCTTGGTATACTATGTTAAAGGGATTTTATCTTGTTGTCAGCTCTTTTGATCAGTGTCAAATGAAGAAATCAAGGGAGTTTTTAAAAAACATTTCTGCATCTTTGTACCTCTGCTTCCACTGTCTTTCCCCTTCCCTTTCCCATTCTTATTTGGCAAACACGTTTTACCATTGTGAATCCAGCCCAGTTCTACCCCTTACTCTGTATATTTTTTACTGCCTGCCATCCCAGGCAGTTTAAATACATACCTATGCCCAAAATTCGCAGACCAGACTTCCACCTGGGCAGTTCTTTAGCCTACTGCAAGAAATCACATACCATCATTTAAAAAGAACTTTTTTATTCTATAGATGGATTAGGTCAGGACTTTTTCCTTTAACCGGAACCACAACTCAGCATACTTATCATCATTAGAACTTGAGCTTTGGGCCGGGCACAGTGGCTCACACCTGTAATCCCAGCACTGTGGGAAGCTGAGGCAGGAGAATCGCTTGAGCCCAGGAGTTTGAGACCAGCCTGGGCAATATAGTGAGACCCTCATCTCTACAAAAAATTTCAAAAATTAGCCAGGCATGGTAGCATGTGCCTGTAGTTCCAGCTACTCACGAGGCTGAGATGGGAAGATTGCTTGAGCCCAGGAGGTTGAGGCTGCAGTGAGTCATGATTGTGTCACTTCACTCCAACCTGGGCAACAGAGTGAGACCCTGTCTCCAAAAGAAAAAAAAAAAGAATTTGAGCTTTGACTTCCTCTAGTAAGGTACCCTAGCACTCAGCTGGCTAAAAACCTGCTATGGCAGCAATTGTCATTCTTTTTGTGTTTGCAACACACTTCCACATACTAGAACTTTGATCGCCACAGTTGAAGGGATCAAAAGACGCAAGACAATACTCAACCCAGTGAATTCCACCTGGTGGAATCAATATTAAAGTAGAGCATTGTCTCCCAGTGTCCATTAGGTATCTATAGTTATCCTCCTCATTCAGTCATCCTTCAGGACCATGTGGCTGTTTGAGTTTTGCTATTTATTTACTGTCCTCACTAAACTCTAATATACTCACAGGACAAAGTTTCTTCAGATTGTAGTAAACACACAGTCTCTATTTGGCACCAGGTTGACGTCATGCTTCTCTTCTTGTGTATTGCAAATGGACTGTGCTCTATACCATGTGACAGGAGCCAAACAGCTCAACGTTTCATCTGACAAACAGAACCATTATGTTGTATTAAAATATGTAGTTAAACCCACAGAATGGAGAAAATATTTGCAAACTAACCATCTGATAAGAGATTAATAATCAGAATATGTAAGGAATTCAAACAACTCTGTAGGAAAAAAACTAATAATCCAATTAAAAATAGGCAGAAGACCTGAACAGACATTTCTCAAAAGAAGGCATACAAATGGCAAACAGATATATGAAAAATGCTCAGCATCATTGATCATCAGAGAAATGCAAATCAAAGCTACAATGAGATGCCATCTCATCCCAGTTAAAATGGCTTATATCCAAAAGGCACGTAATGATGCTGGCGAGGACGTAGCGCATAGTGAAGCCTCCTACACTGCTGGTTGGAATGTAATTAGTACAACCACTATGGAGAACAGTTTGGAGATTCCTCAAAAAACTGAAAATAGAGCTACCATACAACCCAGCAGTCCCACTCCTAGGTATCTGCCCAGAAGAAGGGAAAGCAGTATATTGAAGAGATGTGTGCACTCTCAAGTTTGTTGCCACACTGTTCACAATAGCTAAGATTTGGAAGTAACCTAAGTGTTCATCGTCAGATGAGTAGATAAAGAAAATGTGATACATATACATAGTTGAGTACTATTCAGTCACAAAAGGAATGAGATCCTGTCATTTGCAACAACATGATGGAACTGGAGGTCATTATGTTAAGTGAGATAACCAGGCACAGAAAGACAAACTTTGCATGTTCTCACTTATTTGTGGGAGCCAAAAATCAAAATAATTGAACTCATGGAGATAGAGAGTAGACTACTGGTTACCAGAGACTGGGAAAGGTAGAAGAAATTCGGGGTGACAGGGGGAAGTAGTGATGGTTAATGGATACAAAAAAAATAGTTAGAATGAGTAAGACCTAGTATTTGCTAGCACACCAAGGTGACTATAGTCAAAAATAATTTAATTGTATATTTTTAAGTAACTAGAAGAGTGTAATTGGATTGTATGTAACACAAAGGATAAATGCTTGGGGTGATGGATAGGTGACTATAGTCAAAAATAATTTAATTGTATATTTTTAAGTAACTAAAAGAGTGTAATTGGATTGTATGTAACACAAAGGATAAATGCTTGGGGTGATGGATAGGTACTGCATTTACTCTGATGTGGTTATTACGCATTGCATGCCTTTATCAAAATATCTCATACCACCCATAAGTGTATACACCTGCTATGTATGCAAAAAAAATTAAAAATAAAAATAAAATATATGTAATCAAATATATTTTACATACTGATCAAACTTTACACACTTGTGAAGTTTTCTCAGTACAGAAAAGTTGAAGCCTCTTTCCCAAAACTTGAATGAAGAGGTGTGTTGTAATCCAGCAATAGACCATCATGGAAAATATGCCCTAAATTGTGGTGTGTTAGGAGAGCAGGCCACTATGACATGATAATGCTTTAAAGCTGATTTTTTTCTTTTTACAATTTATCAATATAATTGCATTGGTTACCTATTGCAACAAAACAAATTACTCTAACATTTAGTGGCTTAAAATAATAAACATTTATTATCTCAGCTTCTGTAGGTTTCTGTAAGAATTGAGGAGCAGCTTAGCTGGGTGGTTCTGGCTCAAATTCTCTTATAACATTGCAGTTAAGATGTCAAGCCAAGAGGGTTGCAGTTATCTGAAGGCTTAACTGGAGCTAGAGGATCCACTTCCATGATGTTTTTCACTCTCATATGCATAATGAGTTCATGCTGGCTGTCGGCAGGAGGCCTCAGTTTCTCACTACATAGACTTGTCCATGTAGACTTCTCCACCGGCTGCTTATGTGACCTCATGACATGGCAACTGGCTTCCCTCAGAATGAGTGATTCAACAGAGAGGAGGGTAGAAGCCACAATGTCTTTTATGACCTAGACTTGGAAATCACATATCATCATTTAAAAAATTACTATTTTAAAAATTGTGTTAAAACACAATATAAAATTTACCATCTTAACCATTTTTAACCATTTGAACTGTATACAGTTCAGTAGCATTAAGTACATTCACATTGTGCAATCATCACCACCATCCATCTCCATAATTCTTTTCATCTTGATAAACTGAAACTCTATACCCATTAAGCAGTAACTCTACATTCTTCCCTCTACCCAACCCCTGGACACTACCGTCGTATTTTCTATCTATATGATTTTGACTACTCTAGGTAACTCTATTAGTAGAATCATAGAGTACTTATCTTGTTGTGACTGGCTTATTTCACTTAGTATAATATCCTCAGGGTTTATCTATGTTATAATGTGTCAGAATTTCCTTCCTTTTACAGGCTGAATAATATAAAATATTTCATTAAACATATATATATATGTATGTGTGTATCTGGATATATATATGTGTGTGTGCGTACGGGTGTGTGTGTGTGTATATATTTATACACACCCATACACACACACTACATTTTGTTTACTCATTCATCCATTGATAGATACTTGGTTTACTTCTGCTTTTTGGCTATTGTGAATAAACTGCTACAAACACGAGTGTACAAATATCTTTTTACCTCCCTGTTTTCAGTTCCTTAAGTATATGCCCAGAAGTTAAACTGCTGGATAGTATGTTAATTGTGTTTTTTAAAATCAATTATTCACTTTATTTTTCCTATATAAAAGCACTGCATGGTAGCCAGAGTTGGAGCCTGCATCCTTTGCACAGAGGCTCTGGTGCAGGTCTTTACTAGATGGCCAGTGAATTCCCAATTGGGAGATTTGGTTAACAGTCTTTCCAGAAGTAAGAGGTCAGATAGCTAAAGATCTTGGAGGTGGCTTCAAAGGTAGCCTTGTCACAGTTGCTCAGAGGGTAGTGCAACCCCTGGCTGAGGTGTAGCAGTCATGAGTACCAGGTATAAGCAGCAGCTTTTTGAGTGCAGGACCTAAGATGTTGCCAGTGCCGTTGGAGGCGAGGGTGAGGCGCATCAGCACAGAGCTGCAGCAGCCAGTCACTTGTAGTGCATAGTGTGGAGCTTGCTGATCTTGTTCCCTTGGATCCTTGCTGCATGGGGATGATGGAGAGCAGGGTGATAACCCCACAGATGTGGGGTCTGCCTCCTTGGAGTGATTATCCAGACTGATGTAACCATTGTAGTCCTTGATAGCAACAAGTGCCTTGAACCTGGTCCACTGGCCAGTGTGGGTCTGCTTTTGCCACAAGTGTAGTCTTCAAAACCTCACCCGTGAGAGAGTGTCCCCAGAAAAGTCAGTGATCTCAAATTACTTGATGGGCAGGGAGAAGAGGGAGATCTGCTCCAGGGACTTGATTTTCATGTTCTTGTCCAGGCAGCCCAGCATGCAGATGGTGACACATTCCTTATACTTGGTCTTGCTTCTGTGAGCTCTGTGGTATGGGCCCTGAGCACACCTGCAGTCTAGACCCTCCCAAAGCACTGGTGTCATCTACCATTTGAAATTTTGTCTTGGAGAAGAAGAGTAATTCTATTTTTAAGTTTTTGAGGAACAATCCTACTGTTTTCCATAGCTACAGCACCACTTCACATTCACACCAGCAGTGCACAAGGGTTCCAATTTTGCCACATCCTCAAAACTTATTTTCTTTCTTTTTGATAGTAGCCATCTGTATTAGTTTGTTCTCACGCTGCTATGGAGAAATACCCAAGGCTGGGTGATTTATAAAGAAAAGAGGTTTCATTGACTCACAGTTTCACATGGCTGGGGAGGCTTCAGGAAACTTACAATCATGACAGAAGGCACCTCTTCACAGAGCAGGAGAGAGAATGAGTGCCAGTAGGGGAAATGCCAAATGCTTACAAAACCATCAGATCTCGTGAGAACTCACTATCGCGGGAACAGCGCTGGGAAACTGTGCCCATTGTTCGATTACTTCCCACCAGTCCCTCCCACAACACGTAGGGATTATGGGGATTATAATTCAAGATGAGATTTGGGCAGGGGCACAACCAAATCATATCACCATCCTCATGGGTGTGATTTGGTATCTCACTATAGTTTTGATATGTATTTCCCTAATGATTAGTAATGTTGAGCATCTTTTTGCATGCCTGTTGGCTATTTGTATATCTTCTTTGGAGAAATCTCTGTTTAAGTTTTTTGGCAATTTATTAATCAGGTTTTTTTTGTTATTGTTGAGCTTTAGGAGGTCTCTATATATCCCGTCTATTAAACCCTCAACAAATATATGATTTGTCAATATTTTCTCCCATCCCATTGATTAGCTTTTTACTCTTGACAGTGTAACCCTTGATACACAAAAGTTTTTAAGTTTAGTGAAGTCTAATTTGTCTATTTTGTTGTTGTTGTTGCCTGTGCCCTTGGTGTCAAATCCAAGAAATCATTGCCAAATCCAGTGTCATACAGCTTCTGCCACATGTGTTCTAAGAGTTTTAATAGTTTTAGCTTTTATGCTTGTGTCTTTAAGACAGAGTCTTTTTTTATATATATACTTTAAGTTCAGGGATACATGTGCAGAACGTGCAGGTTTGTTACACAGGTATACATGTGCCATGGTGGTTTGCTGCACCCATCAAACTGTCATCTAGGTTTTAAGCCTTGCATGCGTTAGGTATTTCTCCTAATGCTCTCCCTCCCCTTGCCCCCCACCCCCTGACAGGCCCCGGTGTGTGATGTTCCCCTCCCTGTGTTCTCATTGTTCAGCTCCTGCTTACGAGTGAGAACATTTGGTGTTTGGTTTTCTGTTCCTCAGTCATTTTTGCGCTATTGGTTTGTACAGGCCAGGCCTATTCAGTATGGAAGGGAACTACGCAAGGATGATAGAAATACTAGGAGGTATAGGGATCGTTGGGGGCCGTCTCAAAGGCTGGTTCCCACAATAATTCAGGACTATAGTTTTAAAAGTTAAGTAATTCTATAAGGTTTATAATGAAAATGGGAATCCCTTGCCTTTTCTCTTCCCAGTGCTACCCAATCTTAATTTCTATGCCCTAGAAATAATTGCTTTCAACTTTCTTGGAACTGCTTTTTCTGTTATTTACCTTCTGTGTTAATTCATTCTTGCATTGCTATAAAGAAATACCTGAGGGTGGGTAATTTATGAAGAAAAGAGGTTTTATTGGCTCACAGTTCTGTAGGCCATACAGGAAGTGTGATGCCAGTATTTGCTTCTGGTAGGGGCCTCAGAAGCTTCCAGTCATGGCTGAAGGTGAAGGGGAGCAGGCATGTCCCATGGCAAGAGCAGGGGCAAGAAACGGGAAGTCCCAGACTCTTACAACAACCAGATTTCGTGTGAACGAACTGAGCCGGAGCTCACTCATCGCCAAGGGGATGGTGCTAAGCCGTGCCTGAGGGATCCGCCCCCATCATCCAATCACCTCCCACCAGGCCCCACCACCAACACTGGGAATCACATTTCAACATGAGATTTGGAGGGGACAAACAGCCAAACCGTATCACCTTCATAGTTCTAAATCATGTTTATTGTGCCATTTTTGGATTTTAGGTTTAGATATTATCTATTAACTTCCTGTCAGAAAGAGGAGATTTTGCACTCTTACTCTACACCCTTCACACCCATACAAACACACATACACACAGCATTCTTTCCTTCCTCCCATCCTTGCAGTAGACTTAGAATACAGTTTTTTATTAGGATTGTATTCACTGGTTTCATTACCGTGACTGTGGCTTTGGGAACTTTGGGGCCTCTTAGAGTCATTATTTCTTCTTTCCTATTTATTCCTTTCTTTGTCATCTGGTCTGACTTTCTGGGTGATTCCCTTGATAATTTTCCATATGATCTGCTTCCTGTTGTGAAGTTAAGAAAGGTTCTAATTTTTAAATTTCTTCCAATTCAGGACAGTTTACATGGGGCTGTAAATCAGGGGATTGGGAAGGGATCTATGTATTTACTTTTTTAAATTTTCTATAGACTGAAATATTTATGTCCATACTTAAAAAAAATAGTTGTACAAGTGGTACACACATGTAGCCACATGATACAGTAGTCTAAAAAATACACATATGGGAAGATTAGGCAGCAAATAAAATCTTCTCAGAGGTAGCTATACTTAAAAGGTTGGTTTGTAATATTTTTTCATGTGTTTTTCTGTGATGTTTTTCTATCCTAATATGTCTCCATGTTTTTCAGTCTGTTCATATAAACTAACTTAAATATTTTTAACCACTATGTCGTTTTTCAAAGTATGAATGTGCCATAATTTGTTTTTCCATTCCTCTATTAAGAAGCACTAAGCCGCATCCTGATGAGGCATCTGTAGAGAACTCCTTATACATAGATCTTTGTGCATATGTGTATTTCTGTAGGATAAATTCCTAGAAGTGGAATTGTTGAATCAAATGTCCACTTTGAATTTTTATAGATACTGTCAAATTGGCATCCAAAAATCCTATCCCAGTATATCCTCCAATCTGGAGTACAGAAACGCCCTTTTTCCCACACCCTTGCCAATGTTACATACCATTGACCTTTCTGTCTATTCCTCTGGACTGTTGCTCTCCCACTTTTACTGCTGATGAAATGAGGAGTGGACCCTATCTTCAGATATATTACTACAAGGGTGTTTTGTTTGGGGCAGGAGTACAGCTGAGAGGAGGCTGAGAAGCAGGAGGGTAAAGGGATCTCCATGGGCTCTTTATTTTCTTAATGTTCCTTAAGACTAGAAGGAATCCCTGTGAGTCAAGTTCATCTTCCCTCCATGCTGCTTAGGTCTTTTCTCTCCTGGTTTTGTTTTTGATTGATTTTACCCAAGGAGCCTGATCCTCCCCCCTCCCTAAGTAATGAATAACCAGAGAAAGTTATAGAACCCAGCAAACTGAATGAAAAAAAGCTTAAGGAAAATATTAAAAAAGAAGAAAAGTGTTTGATGTACTTTTAATATAAAATGTGGAAAAAGTAGAAAATGGGTGGGGGTTGGGGAAAGGAGGGAGGAAAGAGATTATTCACGGTAATGGGAACCAAATGTTGGCTAGGAAAGCTGCAGTATTCTCACACTCTTCCTGTAAACCCAGCGGCTTTTCAAAGTGATAATAATCAAGGGCTGACAGCACAGGACACACCTTAACCCTTCCATACCTGGACACTTCCTTTGAGTCAGCCTCAAAGGTGGTGTCCACTTTGAAGAAGTCCTGGTATATTTCAGTGCCCTTTTTGCCTCCATAGCAAAAAGAAGGAAGGTGGAGGCAAATTTTGAACAGCAAAGCACCTGCTTGCTAAAACTCCTTTCAGTATGCCCGAATGTCTTTTCTGTGGACAGAGAGCAACCTGCCTGTCCAGTCCAGGTTTATATGATGATGTTTTCTCCCCTTGCTGTCCTGAGGGGAACTTGAAAGGACTTGAGAACCTCTTTGTGACAGATAGGATTCTCTCTCCATCAGTAATAATCCCATTTACTTGAAAACCCTCTAGTCTGAAGTCCTCCTAGATGCCAGTGTGGAAGTGCATGCACTTATTTGGCGGCTTAGACCTTTGTTTCTCTTAGAAGTCCACTCTTGCCCCTGTGGAACTGAGATTTAAATCTACTGTTCAGAGTTGAAGAGCTCCCTGACCTTATGACTTCCAGCTGGTTAAGAACAGGCATATGCCTCTTGGCCTAACCATTCATCCAAGGAGGGAGAAGGAAAGGGGGTTACTAAATGAAGTTCCTGCTTCAGCTGGATCTTCACATCCATCTAGATTTAAACTTTGTTGAGACACCTTTAAAAGTTCATTTTACACAAGAAGAAAATGAAATCTTATTTTTTGTGTCAACTATTTCCCATTTCAGAGGAGCAGCCACCAAATGTAGGCCAATGGTAGCAATAAGGCAGGCAGCACTGCAGAGCAGATGAGTGCTCAGATTCTGCAATTAGCTATGCCTCGGTTGCCTCATCTGTAACATGAGGCAAGGTTAAAGTGAGATAAAGCACAGAAAGCATTTAGCGCAGTGCCTGGCGCCTCCTCTTCTTTTTCTCATCATTGTTCTCATGTGGCATACAGCTAAAATTGGAAGCTCTCCTTTGTTTGAAATGTTTTTAGAAGTCATCTTTGGAATGATTTTATAGTTTCTCATTTTATATTTAAATCTGTGATCTACTCTGAGTTAATTTTTGTATGAGGTATCAGATTTAGGTTGGGGTTCATTCTTTGTCTATGTATGTGCAATTACTCCAATTTCATTTGTTAATAAACAAATGGTTTAGAAAGGTTATTGTTCCTCCATTGTATTGGTTTTGCAACTTTGTCAGAAATCAGTTGAGCATATTTGTGTGGATCTTTGGATGACTTTAGTATTTCTAAAACAAAGGTCTATAGCAATAATTGTTAGAAAATCTTTAGCAGGGGCTACTTTAAGTTATGATTTTCTGTTTCTCATTATAATTGTGGAGACATCGAGACTTAGGTTCAAAAGCAGCTCTTTCCTTTATCCTGTATGTCCTTAGGCCTTAACCTAACCCTCAGTTTTCTCATGTGTAAGATGGGATAATACCTGTCTCAACAGGTTGCTATGAAGGCTAACAAAGATAAGGCATATAAAGAGCTTAGCTTGGAGTCTGGCATTTAGAAAGCCCTCACACTAATGATGGTAGTGATGGTGAGACTTGGCTGTCCTTGTTCTTGGTCACTCTAAGCCACACTCACTCATGCCCTTTCCATTCCCCAAACCTTAATTTTTTTTTAGCCTTTTCATTGCAGCTTCATCATAAGTGCATGAATGATTCCAGTTGAAGCTGTTGTGCAGTGCTTTGCCTAAATGGAAGTTTTGACCAGTAACATTTCTATTTCTGAATATGAGAGAGATCTGCATCTTACCAGCTTTCATTAGAGCATCTCTCCACCCTCCACACTCCTGCCATTTAGCCACATTGGCTTTCCTGTTGTTCCCTGTTCTTTTATATACTATTCCTAATGCCTGGAATTTCCTTTCCAGTTGGCAAGTTATTGGTCATCTTTTGAGATGCAGATAAAATGTCATTTCTACTTGGAAGCCTTCCTTGATTTTTCTCCATAGTAAGTTGTTCCCTTCTCTTGTTTTTTAAAGCTAGTGTCCTGTTCCCAGCACAGTGACATACAGAGTTTGGAGAGTAGCAGGATTTTTTTTTTTTTCTTAATTTAAAAAAGTGTACACATATTTTTAAACTACATAAATATATCCATTATGTGTTGACGTTAATACTAAATGATAAAGATGAATAGTATAATCACAATGTCTGGTCAAGACTGGAATGAGACATACCAAAGGACTCCCCATGGCTGTAGAATGGCCCTGGGGGTGACTTTTTTCCTTCTTCTTTGCACTTTGTAGTACTTACACATTTTGGTAGTCAGCAGGTTTTAATTTTTTTAATTTTTATATTGTTTGAAATGCTCTACAGCTTGATATTAGTTCAGAAGTATTTCTCCCTTATTTTGAAATAAGAATCTGTGCTGTAAGTTGTGAAAGAGAGGAACAGGAGAAGGAAAAGGGAGCTTAACCACATTTATTGAGCATCTAGTTTGTGCCAGATCCTGTGCTTTGTATGATTTGTCCTGAACACAGAGTTGTAATATGGGTATTGTTATCCTCATGTATAAATGATGAAATTGTCTTAGAGGTGATACCATTGGTCCATGGTCACACATGAGGTAACTGATGGCCCAAGAATTTGAGTCCAGGTCTTTCTGATGTGAAAGCTCACATTCTTTTCTCTACTTTAACTTTCCTACCTTTAGAGGGAGGAAAATCAGTACCAGTCTTTCCACAGTGGCATCCCAGACCAGCCTAGACCTATTTTTTTAATGATAACCTACAAAGGACAGATGGAAATATTTCTGAAAAGAAACTGTCACTGGTGGATTATAAGAATCTTTCTGTGAACAAAAATGAAAAAAAAAAATTACGGGGGTGCAGTAGAGTTCAGCATTACAAATGTCTTTACCCTAGTCTATGCGTTTGTATAGTGTTTTACTTTTGTAAAACACCACTTCCATAGAGAAGCTTTGTGTGTGGGCAGAAAACATCAATAGCCTGAAGAGGCTATCAATATATGACTTGTATAATACTTACAATTTAGATTGAATTTTGACTTGCTTTGTATGCTCACTCTCCTGAATAGAACTTATTTTTTTAAATAGATTTAAACCAACAGGTCAGGCAAGTAAGGATGGTTGTTTTAGATGGTGGGGAATTACATAAGGGAAATCTTATGACTCTAGGGGATAGAAATTGTGGATTTTTTGGTCCTGTTGGATTTTTACAATGGCCTAATCATACAGGTGTTGGTCAACACTTCTTATAAATGTGATCTGTCATTTTAGCTATGGTTTAGAAAGCCTATGGTTTAATAGTTACAGTATTTTAGAAGGGAACCATGATGTCATGAAAGGATGTAAAGAATTAGAAGAGATAATGAAAGAGTTCCCTGTTGGCCTCCATGCCATTTATGGACTCGAAGTGTGAGGAATTAGTCCATAAGGCAGACATAGAGATGAATCATGCATTTCTTCCTTGGCAAGTGTAATGTCTGAATGTAGAGCTTTAGAGGCAAAGAATTACATTGGATTCAGTTCCTGAAATACAAGTTCTGTATTTCTTTTTTTCTTTTTTTTTTTTGAGAGGGAGTCTTGCTCTGTCGCCCAGGCTGGAGTATAGTGGCACAGTCTCGGCTCACTGCAACCTCTGCCTCCTGGATTCAAGTGATTCTCCTGCCTCAGCCTCCCAAGGACCTGGGATTACAGGTGCCCGCCACCACACCTGGCTAATTTTTGTGTTGGCCAGTCTGGTCTCGAACTCCTGACCTCAGGTGATCCACCCACCTTGGCCTTCCAAAATTCTGGGATTATAGGCATGAACCACCACGTCCAGCTGTATTTCTTTTTTTATCACATTAATATCAAAGCTGATTAGCTTCTTTATACCAAGAGGGTCCAGTTTGCCATAGAGGAATATGGACTTTCTCTTGGTTTGTGAGAAATTTGGATTATGTCCCATTGAACCTCAAAAACAAGATCATAAATAAGAAATAATAGTAACTAATAATAATTAAATGCTTTATGTAGCTTAACTCATGTAATAACTAACATTTACTGTGTACCAGCAACTGTTCTAAAAGCTTTACATGTATTAACTGATTAGTGCTCACAGCTACTCTATGTGGTAAGTACTGTTATCATCCCCATTTTACAGATGAAGAAACTAAGCACAGAGAAATGAAGTCACTTGCCCAAGATAACGCAGTTGATGAATGGCAATCAGGATCCATGCCCAAGCAATATGGTGGCAGAATTCATGTTCTTAACCACTCTGCCAATGATTCTTTGTATGTGTCAAAAATCACCTGACAGGCTTGTTAACACACAGATTGCTGGGCCCAACCACAGAGTTTCTGATTCCAGTAGGCCTGGAGTGAGGCTCCATTATTTTCCTTTTTAACAAGTTCCAAAATGTGGCTGCTGCTGTTGCTGGTGGTCTAGTAAGAGAAAGGCTTAATTATAAGTATACATTTTCTTTTCTTCCCTTTGGTGCTGTTTTGTTTAATCTCTTGTGATTTCTCCTGTATTTTCCCCATTTTATAAAAACATCTTTATTTATAAAGAAAGAAAACAGACAGGTGAAGAAGGTTTAAAAAAAAGGTGGAGTTTTTGGAGTTGTCTCCTATTTCCCTTGGCCAACTGAAGAAAGAGGGCAGAGGCAGGTTACTGGAGCCAGAAAAACTGTAGGCCTCACTGTTCCAAGTTGCCTGGTATTTTGCGTCCTGGGGAAAAGAGAAGTGAAGGGAGCCTAACTGATGTGATGGGGCAGGAATTCTAAATTTGTGATACTTTGCAAGCTGTTTGTATGCACTGGGTTTGAACCCAGCTACAATTCATTGTAGAAGTTCTTGGAAACTGGCATGTCAGCTGCCCTAGACAATCTGCACATTAACTTCCACTCTAAAAACTTTTCCTGGCTTGCCTTTGCAGAGTGTGAAAGCTAGGTGATGGCGGTCCAGTTTTACAATAAGGGCCAGCTGTGCTTATGTGTGCTGATGTTCCTGTCACAAAGACTTTTCCCTTGATTTGATAAAAATCCTGCTGAGCCGGACTCAGTCTTCATTGTTGAATGAACTGGTGTCAGGGAGTTCTCCTTTGGCTTTCTTAAAGGTCATTCTTTGCTCACTTCTTTTTTAGTTCACAGCTACATTTTTTAGGCTTCATGTGGTATGCTGGTTATGCCAAAATAAAGAACTGGATCAAAGATATTTCATGTTCATAAGGCTAAGGACCAATCTGTCTTTTCAGATCCAGACTGCTAATAGATAAAGGACCAGGGAGACTCTATCTCCTTAACCGGCTCACTCCCAGAATCCTAAGTTGCCTTCTACAACAGCACTGTGAACTTAACCTTTTGAGAGGTTTGGTTTTTATATCCAGCTTTGTGTTCCATAAAGCTTGCTCCCAGGGTCTCTGCCAGATGTACTAAGAAATCCAGCTTTGTCCTTATTTCTTCCTCCTGGGGACCATTCCATTGATCATGGAGTGGTAGGGGTGTGGAAACAGGAGAAGTCTGGTTCACATTCTGTATCCATTGTCAGGTCCAGCTGGCTGGAACCTCATTGTACTTTTAAAGGACAGACATATCAGCTTCTAGCTTTTTGACATGATACCTCATTGTATTCTTCCCAAATTTATGTAATTGTCACACAGTTATTTAATAAAATTCAAGGAAAGTTAGCCAAAACATCCCCTCCCCAGCATCTTCCCATCACCACTTCTGCTGCTTTTTCCTTTTCTGTATCTCTGCTTATTGAGTGGCTAATCAGAAGTCTCTCCTCAAGAGCTTGTAATTCTGTGTTTCAAATTAGATATTTTATTTGGATCCTACCCATATTCTTAATCTTTTTCATTGAGTCAACCTTATTCTGTCTGTTGAATTACTATATCCATGGAAGAGCAGTTCTTATGATGGCTAATTTCTGATTTATGTTTCTGGTGTTTGTGATCGTGATTCAGTACATGATTTAATGCACAAAGAAGGAGGTTGTACGCTGTCAGAAGAAGGAAGAGATAGAAATAAGTTAGATGCCGAATATATAAACTGGTAATTGAGATGTCAGTTTTAGGCCAAAATCTAATAGATTAGCAAACCAATGAGTTGGCAGTCCTTAGAGAAGTAGAAGGGAATCATTTAAGCCCAGCACTGATTCATGAAAAAAAGTAAGTTATGCTAGACTAACTTCATTTCCCTTCCAGGTAGAATTACTTTGGTAAGAGAAGAGCAGGGGACTACAAAGGAATTACTGTAACTAGGTTTCACCAAGGCGTAATGAAATCTTGTGAGCACAAAAGAGAAATGTAAATGTGGTAATACTGTCATTAAGAATATTTGGTAACTGGTTTGTTGTGGTGGCTCACACCTGTAATCTCAATACTGTGGGAGGCTGAGGCAGGTGGATCGCTTGAGCCCAGGAGTTTGAGAGCACCCTGGGCAACAGGTTTGAGACCATCCTGTCTCTAACAAAAATACAAAAAATTAGCTGGGCGTGGTAGTGTGCACCTGTAGTCCCAGCTACTTGGGAAACTGAGGTGGGAGGATTGCTTGAGCCCAGGAGGCGGAGATTGCAGTAAACGGAGATCATACCACTACACTCCAGCCTGAGTGACAGGGTCTCAAAAAATAAAAATAAAGAAAACTGGGGGCCAGGCACGGTGGCTCATGCCTGTAATCTCAGCACTTAGGGAGGCCAAGGCGGGCGGATCACCTGAGATCGGGAGTTCAAGACCAGCCTGACCAACATGGAGAAACCCCGTCTCTACTAAAAATACAAAATTAGCTGGACTTGGTGGCACATGCCTGTAATCCCAGCTACTAGGGAGGCTGAGGCAGGAGAATTGCTTGAACCTGGGAGGCGGAGGTTGCGGTGAGCTGCGATTGTGCCATTGCACTCCAGCCTGGGCAACAAGAGTGAAACTCCATCTCAAAAAAAGAAAAAAAAAAAAATTGGTAACTAAATGTGCAGCTGTACCCAAACAATAAATCAAAGTTTGAGAATTAAGTTTCTGGGACTCTGTCATTGACTCATAGTTCCCAATGTTTATCAATGAATTTATTCATTCATATTTATTTAGGTACCTGGTATATGCTAGGCACTTAGGTACCTAGAAGACATGTGAATCCTGTTTTAAGATGACATGAAGTAGGAATTCCGTGGAATAATGAATACTTGGGTTGACAGGCAGGATTCATCGTGATTTAAATGGGCTAGAATAATGAATCTAATTCATGGAATTTAACTGGGAAAAACATAAAGCCTTTCACGTGGGTTCAAAAATTCAAGTGTGAAGAAGACTTGAAGGGTTTAGGCTGACTTTAAATATAATAGAATTTAACAATAGAAGGATAGGTGCCAGTGGCTCACGCCTGTAATCCCAGCACTTTGGGAGGCTGAGGCGGGAGGATCCCTTGAGTCCAGGAGCTCAAGACCAGCCTGGGCAACAGAGTGAGCAACCTCATCTCTACAAGAAATAAAAATTAGCCAGGTGTGTTAGCACACGCCTGTAGTCCTAGCTACTCAGGAGGTGGAGGTGGCGGAGGGATTGCTTGAGCCTAGGAGTTAGAAGTTGCAGTGAGCCATGATTGTCCCACTGCACTCAGCCTAAGTGACAGAGTGAGACCCTGTCTCAAAAAAAAAAAAAAAAAGTTAATGGGATAAGAACTGCCAAAACCACATATTATCTTGTGGGAAAATGTTTATAACTTATTGTCAGATGAAAAAAGCAGGTTATAAAGCATAGAGTATGGAATCATTCTGTTTGTGCAAGGGAAATACACACAGAAGAGTGTGTATCAACATGCTGACAAAATGTAGCAGACGTCTTTGGTTGTTGGATCACAGATGAATTTCTCTATGCCTTTTTCTCTCTCAGGTTTTAGGCATTGAGAATATAATGCTTTGATTCTTAAAAAATTGCTTTGGTTTTGTTTCATTTTGGAATGGTGAAAGGGTATGTGGCTGCTGCTGGTAATTTAGCCCTGGGGGAGGGAAGGAAGATTTGGTCATCTTTCTCATTCGTCAGTGCTCACATCCAGTGCCTGAACCATTGCTTCTCTCTGGTAATCAGCATCATTAGCAAACTCCCACTTCCCCACAGGAGCCACTCTGCCCAAAATTAAGGCATTCTGCAGCGGGATTGGCATGGAGCAGCAGGCTTCCACCATAGGAAAGTCCCCTCGGGCAGGGGCCACCGTGCAGCCGCTGTCTCTGGTGGGTGAGACTGGCAAGTGAACTTTACTCTCCTGCTCACACATCTGAGTGAATCTGGCATCTTTTTTTGGATCCAATAGTTTGGCTGTCCTCATTTATCACCCAGGTGATCCCACATAGACACAGAACTCGGTAAAGGCATTGTAATACTGCTTTGAAGTAGTATACTTCTTCTTTCTCAGAAGCAGCGCTTCTTGTTTAGTACCCTTGTTGGTTCCCCCATGCCCCAAAAGCTTGGGTTCACTTTCCATGGGAAGAATGTTAATAATAGCTAGTATTTACTGAACGTTTATTATGCATGCCATGTGCTAAATGTTGCACATAGATTATCACGTTTAATTCTTACACCAACACTATGAGAGATGGGACTAATTTTCATTCTCATTTCACAGCTGAGGAAACCAAGGCACAGTGAGGTTGAACATGTGGCTTCTAGTGGTAGAGCTAGGATCTGAACCTTGCAGGCTTGTGCTGTATCTCAGCCTTAGTCACTGTGTTGCTGCCTCCCCTTCTGAGTGTGGCCCTGTGCAGACCCGTGGTGTGGACCCAGGGTGCAAGGCCTTCTGAATTCTCTCTATCTCAGTGCTTGCATTGGGTTTGATTCCTTTCCAGCACCCAAAACCTTAATTCTTTCCCAGGAGACTTTCATCCTCTCAAGTAAACAAATTATTTGAAAGTTTTTAAGTCCTTTCACCCTGTTCCCAAGTAAGGAGATCAGCTTGCACTTATAATTTCGTGTAGTTGTGGGCTTTTGACCTAGCATCAAAAGTTCACATATCTTTTCCAGATTGTTTCCGAGCTTTTCATTATCTCTGACACCATCCCTATTATACTTTAACTCTTCCCATAGAAGAACCATTTCCGTATAACTCCATAGGTTCAAAACAGGAAAGGCAGAAGAGAGTATACTCTTATCTCAAGGTGTAAACTCAAAGGTTAAAAAAATATTAATTTCTACACATTAATTTTGTATCCTGAGACTTTGCTGAAGTTGCTTATCAGCTTAAGGAGATTTTGGGCTGAGACAATGGGGTTTTCTAAATATACAAT
>NW_012116265.1:18010424-18071608 GCF_000951035.1 Colobus angolensis palliatus | reverse complement strand
AGGAGTTATACATGACATAAATGATGAATTGATGGGTGCTGACGAGTTGATGGGTGCAGCACACCAACATGGCACAAGTGTACATATGTAACAAACCTGTACGTTATGCACATGTACCCTAGAACTTAAAGTATAATAAAAAATAAAAAATAAATAAATAAAAAATTTAAAAAGAGGTGAACAGAAAAAAAAATTAATTTCTTTAGTATCGTAATTTTTAGAGATCACTTAAAAATCTTGTTGTAACACATAAATTCTCCAAGAATCAAAGCACTTGTCACCATGAGTGTGAACTCTTGCCAGGTCCATCTAACTCAGTTAAATAATATTAAGCACAGATTTCATTTGGCTAGCTATTAGTGTTCCCAGTCAGCAGGTACTGACAGTTATTAACAGTTATAGTTCATTTATAATTTACCTTTTACATTAAGATTTCTTAGTAGACTATTTCAGTATGTATTAAGTTTATATCTAAATGCAATTCAACTTTTCTTTTTCACTAATGAAAGTAGTTATCATTCATTGAACGCATTTCATAAACAGATTTATTCTTTACAGAGCCGCCACTGTGCAATTTCAGTGCTAAATTTAACTATTATGACCCCTTGACTCTCTTCTAACTAAATTTGCCTTTTAATGTCAATATATCATCAGGCTCACTTTCAGAGCCAACCATTCTTTCTGCCTTTCATCCGTAGGACTCATTTACACCAAGGTTGCCACTGTGCTTGCATATCTCACTTCTTCAGACCTTCATGCCAGAATACTGGATCATTCAGACTAACATGATTTTCATCACTAATATTAACATATAAGCTAGAACCCCTTGATTCTGCCTAACAATCTCCTGGGCTTTAAACCCCTCTGTTAATGCCACCTATTGTGGAATCCTGCCATTCCTGACATTTTTTCACCTCCTCATTCTTCCTGTGGACTCACCTGACAAGTCACTGCTCTAGATCATGAGTTTTTTAAAAGCAGGAACTATGTGTTTTTCTTCTTGGTAGTCCGTAAGCACCTAGGAACAGTGTCCAATAAATGTGGATTGAATTGCAATGAAGTGAAATAACTACTTAGGCATGTATCTTTACATGTTATTCCAGTATTGCAAAGTACACGAATAGAAAAAGTTATTTTGTAGCTAAAATCAGAAAATTATAAAAACAGGAAATAAGAGTTTTAATCAAAGATAAGTGAAAATGCTGTAACTTTTAGTTTGCATGTTTGTCTAAAATTGAGGTATATTTATATAAACTAAAAAATACATCTATTTTAGCTGGGCTCAGTGGCTCATGCTTGTAATCCCAGCACTTTGGGAGGCCGAGATGGGCAGATCACTTGAGATCAGGAGTTCGAGACCAGCCTGACAAACACAGTGAAACCCCATCTGTACTAAAAATACAAAAATTAGCTGGGCGTGGTGGCACACACTTGTAATCCCATCTGCTCAGGAGGCTGAGGCATGAAAACCGCTTGAACCCGGAGGCAGAGGTTGCAGTGAACCAAGACCACGCCACTGCCCTCTAGCCTGGGTGACAGAGCAAGACTCCGTCTCAAAAAAAAAAAAAGAGAGGAAAAAAAAATCTATTTTAACTGTTCAATTTGATGAGTTTCAGCAATTTTATATATCTTTGTAACCACCATGCAACACAGCATACGGAACATTTCCATCATGCTTCAAAATTCCCTTGTGTCTTTTTCCAGTCCCTACTGCCCCTCCCCGCTAGTAATCATTCTTCTGACTCCTCTCACTGTAAATTTGTTGTGCCTGTTCATGAATGGAATCATACAATATTTGTTCTTTTGTGTTTGGCTTCTTTCATTTAATGCAGTGTTTTTGAGATTCATCTGTTTTGTTGCTTATATTAGCAGTTCATTTGTTTTTATTGAGCAATATTTCATTATATGAATGTACTACAATTTATTTCTCTAATGATAGGCATTAAGTTTGGTTCCAATTTTTGACTACTATAAATGCAAATTCCATGAAAATTCTTATGCAACTTTTTTTAGCCACATTTTTATTTCTTTTGGGTCAATACCTAGAAGTAGAATTGTCCTGTTGTGTAAATATATGTTTAACTTCATAAGAAACTGACAAGTAGTTTTCTGAAACGATGGTATCATTTACACCCCCATCAGCAATGTATGAAAGTTCTGGTTGCTCTTCATGCTCACCAGTATCTGATATTGTTGTCCAACTGATTTTAGTCATGTTAGTAGATGTAGGATGTTAGTTGCATTTTCCTGTTGAGTACTGATGTTGAGAACTTTTCATTTGCTTGTTAGCCATTCACATATTTTCTTTTGTAAATTGTCTGTTCCAATCTTTTACATGTTCTTAAATCTCATTATTGTTATTATTTAAATCAACAATTACCAATGGTACATTTTTATATTTATCACTAGAAATCCTTTGTCACATATACATACCTATATTGCAGATATTTTTCCTCAAAGGCATGTCTTGCTTATTCATTGTCTTTTTCTTAGTGATGTCTTTTGATGAGCAGAAATGTCTTGATTATGATAGTTTCATAGTAGTCTTGAAATCAAGTGATGTAAGTCTTCTTTTTCAAGATTGTTTTGATTAATGTAGATTCTTTGGTTTTTCCATAATGTTAAAATCAACCTTTCCTGCCACCGGAGGTATGCTAGAAGGGGAAAAAAAGAAAAAAAATCAACATGTCAGCTTCTTCAACAACAAAAACAAAGCCTGCCGGAATTTTTATTGTGATTGCATTGAATCTATAGATTAATTAGAGGGTAGTTTCCAGTTCTGGTAGTGGCTATGTCTTTATCTGATCAACCTACTTGATAAAATATAAAAAACAACTATTTAAAGGCACTGGAGGGTGAGCAAAAGCTGATTGATACCGGAGAGGAATCAACATTTGAAAGAAGGGAATTGCCAGGGGTGAGTTTTCTGGGTTTTTGTTTGTTTTCTGTTGTTGCCTTTTCACTTAAGGGCAAGTCATAGTTTGCACCACATGGAGCAGATAAAACTTGCCCCAGAATCTGCAGTCTAACTGGCTTGATGAACTGGAGGATGGAGTTCAGGACAACCACATCTGCTGTAGAGGGAGAGGGGAACTCTAGAAATGAGACATCTCCAGAAAAGGGGAGCCTAAATTCTATGTAGAAAATTTACCCAAATCTCTGACTGACCCCTGACTAATGCATATGCAAGACATACTTCAAAGCTTGCAGGTAACACAAAAAGAACTGATCTGAGCTGCAGCCCATTGAGGAGAAGAAAGAATTGCAATTTGAGTTTCTCCAGGTTAACCATTTACTTAAAACACATACACACACATTCTTTAGTGCAACATAATACAATCCAGTCTCTACAACATATCATTCACAATATCCAGGATACAATATGAAATTATTCAACGCAGGAAGAAATAGGAATGTATGACCTATCATCAGAATAAAAGATAATCAATGAAGACCCATCCTTAGAAGGCCCAGATGATAGAATTAACAGACAAGGATTTTAAAGTTACTGTTATAACTGTGCAAAAGGATGTAAAGGAAAATATGCTTTAATGAATGAAAAATACAAAATACTGACCAAGTGCGGTGGCTCACGCCTGTAATCCCAGCACTTTGAGAGGCCAAGGCAGGCTGATTACCTGAAGTCAGGAGTTCGAGACCAGCCTGGCCAACATGGCGAAACCCCATCTCTACTAAAAATACAAAAATTAGCCAAGTGTGCTGGCACATGCCTGTAATCCCAGCTACTCGGGAGGCTGAGGCAGGAGAATTGCTTGAACCCAGGAGGCGGAGGTTGCAGTAAGCCGAGATCATGCCACTGCACTCCAGCCTCTGGAGTATAACAGTGAGAATCTGTCTCAAAAACAATAATAATAATGAAGACAAGATTTCCAAATGGAAATTGTGAAACTGAGAAAAACAATATCTGAAATACAGAATAGACATTCTAACAATTTTGAGTCTTCCAGTGAGTCAACATGATATATCTTTGTACTTATGTAGGGTTTTGTTTAATATTTTTCATTAATGTTTTATCAATTCAGTGTAGTGACCTTGTGTATTTTCTATTAGATTTGTTTTTAGGTATTTGATGTATTCTCATGATATTATAAGTTATATTGCCTTTTTTTTTTTTTTTTTTTTTTTTTTTGAGACAGAGTCTCTCTCTGTTGCCCAGGCTGGAGTGCAGTGGCATGATCTCGGCTCACTGCAACCTCTGCCTCCCAGGTTCAAGTGATTCTCCTGCCTCAGCCTCACGAGTAGCTGGGACTACAGGCGCCTGCCACCACTCCTGGCCAATTTTTGTATTTTTAGTAGAGATGTGGTTTCACCATATTGTCCAGGCTGGTCTCAAACTGTGACCTTGTGATCTGCCCACCTTAGCCTCCCAAAATGCTGGGATTACATGCGTGGGCCACTGTACCCGGTCAAGTTGTATTGCTTTTTAAAATTTCATTTTCCAGTTATGTATTTCTAGTATATAAAAATATGATTGTATTTTGTTTATGGACCATGATGACTGCAACTTTGCTACATTTATTTATTAGTTCTAGCAGTATTTCTGTAGAGTTTATAAGGTTTTCTATGTAATCAATCATCTGTCAATGAATAATATCATTTTTTCCTTGCCTTAAACTGGCTAGGTCATCCATTGCTGGTGGTGAATAGAAATGTTTTCTAGTTTACTAAGAGTGTCTGTCAGGAATGGGTGTTGAATTTTGTCAAATGCATTTCTCGTGTTAACAGTATTAATATATGACTTTTTTTCATTCTCTTAATGTGGTGAATTATATGATTGACTTTTTTTCTAATGTTACCCTTGCATTCCTATGGTAAATGCCACTTGGCCACGATATATTATCCTAGTGTGTTTGATTGGTTGGTTGATTAGATAGATAGATAGATAGATAGATAGATAGATAGATAGATAGATTTTATTAGCTGATATTGTGTTAAAGGTTTTTACGTATCTGTGTTCATCAGGCATATTGGTCTGAAAAGACCAAAAGAAAGTAATATTTTTTTGTACTATCTTTGTCAGATTTCTGTGTTAGAGATATGCTAACCTCATAAAATGATTTGGGAAGTTTTTTTTTTTTCTCTGCTCTTTTTTGAAAGAGTTTGTGAAAGGATGGAATTATTTATTCTTGTTTGATAGAATTCTTTTTTGAGGGGGCTGGGGGGGTCTCACTCTGTTGCCCAGGCTGGAGAGCAGTGGCGCAATCACTGCTCATTGCAACCTCCACCTCCCAAGTTCAAGCAATTCTCCTGCCTCAGCCTCCTGAGTAGCTGGGATTACAGGCACCAGCCACCACTCCCAGCTATTTTGGCATTTTTAGTAGAGATGGGGTTTCACCATGTTAGCCAGACTGGTCTCGGACTCCTGAACTTAAGCGATCGGTACACCTCGGCCTCCCAAAGTGCTAGGATTACAGGAGTGAGTCACCATGCTTGGCATAGAATTCATTTTGAAATCATCTGGGCTTAGAATTTTCCTTCTTTGTAAGAAAATCTTAAGGTTTTTAAAAAGGTTTGATTACAAATTAAATTTTTAAAACATGTATTGCAGCAGGTCTGTGATTCTCAAAGTGCTGTGAGTGGACCTGGGGGCCATGGAGAGGTTGGGAGGAGGGGGGATCCTCAAGACCCTTTGAGGAATCCAATAGAGTCAAACATTTTCATAGTGATACTAAAACATTTCTACTTTTTTCACGTGGTGACATTTGCACCAATGGTACAAAAACGGTGGGTTTTGTAAAAACTGCTCATGCCTTAGTTAGCACAGATCCAGGCAGTGGCACCAAACTGTAGTAGTAGTCACTGTATTCTTGACCACCATAGCATTTTCACTTAAAAGAAATGCCAGTGCTACTTAAGAGTGTCCTTGATAAGCAGTAACAATTATTTTCTTAAATTCAACCCTGGAGTGTATATCTTCTTAATATTCTGTCTTACAAAATGAGATGTACACATAAAGCAGTCCGGCTGCGTAGTATGTGATAGTTGTCTCAAGGAAAGACATTGTGATACTGAACTTGAAAGAGCATCTGATAAGAGAAACTAGGGTTATTTGGATTTGGATATTTGGCAGTCGTTTCCTCAAAAGTAAACAGTGAGCCTATCACTTCAAAGAATACAACTGATAGTATTTATTGTCAATGATAAAATTACAGCTTTTCAGGAAAAGTTTCACTTTTGGAAAACTTGCATCTACCACTGTAAGTTTGGCATCTTCCTAATACTAGAAGATTTAAATATCTGTACATTTCCCGAAGTGCCACTGACTTGAATAGTCTTTCTTGTAAAGAAATAATTTCTCCCCAGAAAGCACCTCCTTCATGGCCTTATAGTTTTATCTCATCAGAAGCACCATTGGCATTTTAAGTAGCACACATTTTCTTAATACAAGACTATTCCTTTCATTTCTGGATATTTTAACACCCCGACCTCCACCTATTAAATGTCAGTGACACCTCCACCCCCATCATTGTGACAATTGAAAACACACTCACAGTTGCAAGCACCATCAAAAAGAGCAGAGGCATCCTTGTACTTGGTAGCTTGTGTTTGGCTGGACCTGGGTAGAGGAGGCTGGGAAAATGGACTATGGAATCACCGTCTGTACAAGTATGTGGATAGTGCAACTTCCTGTTGAGATTTGGCTTTACATTTTTCAGATTCCCTCCCAGTTCCCTAAAATCGGTATCCATTTAATGGAACAGACATTAAACCAGAGGAAAAATATAGCTCTTCAATGTTTATTGACTGGAGGTTGCAGGTATGCTGCAGGAAGGGCAGTTGTAGAGAAAAACATTTCATCCTGCAGTGCCACAGTACAATATAGAAAGTAAGATAAAGTTCTAAATGGATAGGCTAATAAGATAATGTAGTGTTTAGAAAAACTTGCAATATTGTTGCCTATTCACTACATATGTAAAGGGGAAATGCAGCATAATTCACTTTGAATCAGATGTTAAGCACAGAGCCTTCCCACAGCTAATTCTCTTGGCTCTGTATACTCTATTGTAGAAGTAAAATAAATCAGTTAGAAGATATTTACAGGGCCTGTGTACAATATTATGTTTTAGCATTGAGCGAGGAAAAACACTAAATTTTGGAGAGAATGATTGAACCTCAAAATTTTTGATAGGAGTAGAAAACATTATTAGAAAAATAGAATTCGTTTAAGGTTCAAGAATGGGATGGAATTTTGGATTGAAATGGAAAGTATGAGATGCCTAGAAAGGAATATTTAGATAGGTAAACTCGGGCACCAGAAATCAAGGAAAGGCCAAGTTATAGTACACCTGGCCTCCGCTGTGTTGATCATTATAGTACTTGCATACTGCAAACCCCAAGGCTTGTACTTTAAGTGTGAGATACCATGGGCTGAGTAACATCCACTGTAACTCAAAGCAAGCAAGTTTCTCGTGGCACTTATTACATGACACAGCTGAGCATTTCTGCCCCCACCCAGTGTTACACTGTAAAAATTCCTGCCTCTTTGCTAAAAGCCTCTACTTGCTTGAGAAACGTCCTTTTGTGATGTGTAGACTGGGCTTATGTTACTGATGAGATTAAAAACAGATTTCATTATAAAAGTTTATGATGTTCCAGTCCATTCAATTTGTGTATAGTTGGAGGAACACATCCCTTCTTATCCATAATTCCTTATTTGATCTTCTCTTGCCCACTGTCCTACCCCTTTATACATCCACAGACCCACACCTCATATTCACACACTTGCAAACCTGTCCATGATCATCCCCACATAAAGGGGCCTGGTTACAGACTGTGATTTCTGATGCACAAGAAGGCATTAAAGTGAATGTCTCTTGGGGATATTTGTTGTTAAAACAGCTTTTAGCAAATGAACCAGTCTAGCCAGTGAGATGAATTCTGATGTAAGCTTCATAGTTATATAAATCCTGTAAAAGTTATCACCGAGTCTAGATTGCTTTCTGTGGCTAGAAACTTCTGTAACCAGCAAAGCAGGAACGAAAGCAGAATCACTGTTGATGGGCTTTCTGAACTTTAGTCTAGTTGTTGTAACTAATAGTTTCATTCTGGATTCAAAGCAGCACCTACCCTAATTGGTGTGGAAGTCTCAAGGTTAGCTAGCTAAAGCAGTTTCTGCTTTTTCACCTGTTTCTTTCCTTTGTATTCATTTGTTCACTGGATCAGCCCACTCCTGCCTTGAACCTAGATACGTGGCAGCTCCCCCTTCCGTTCACAGCTCACTGTTCCTTTAGCTGAGCCAGTAGCTAGCTGTTCAGTAGTTTTGGGTGTTTTATCTTCAGTAAGCTTTTCTCTTCCCTCACTAATGAGAAAAGAGATAATAGATTCCTCAGCCTCCTCCTTTCCTAACGATGTCATCCTGTTTTACTGTCACTCAGCACCCTGCTTTGTGAATAATGTTAACATTTCATTAATGTATTGAAGTATTTATTTATATTTGATCAGTGCTCACCATATTCCTCCATACCTCTAGAAGTCTCTTGGGAAAGATCATGCCCTTTTAACTGTCTGATAACATGCACACAGAGGCACTTCAAGAAGGATCACTGAAGATCAAATGTCACTCTCAGAAAACGTAATAGATAAGCTCTGAGCTTTTTGGCGTGTTCCCCAAGAAGATTAGTAGATGGTATACAGTTGAGCAACTGAACTGTGGGAGCCAAACTGTGGGAGGAGATGAGTAAGGGATGTGACATATCAGAGGTGAGACTATGGGATAGAAAGCCTTTCATCCACGGGCTTCAGAATACCGTTCACAGACTTACCCTTAAAGAGAGATTTGGAAATCTCTCTAAGAGAGTTGGGAAACCAAAGCAGAGGCCTGAAAAGACCAGGTTGTGAGGGAGGACACAGGCAACAGAGGAGCATGGACTTCTGAGCTTGGCAAACATTTCACTTTGCTCCCTCCCGCAGTGCTCTGTTGAGTCATCAGGACCCAGGCTATAAATAACCCCACGTGGCTTTTAGGCCAGGACTCAGGAAGGTCTGTGTAGCCTCACCCCAGGGTTGCTACACCTCTGTCATTGAAATGACTTTAATGACAAAGGAAAGAATAACGCTGATTTAAATCACTATGAATACTTCTTTCAATTTAGGCAGCCTTTCTTTTTTCTAAGCCCCCTTAACCAGGGTTTGGAGCAAGGTTGTTCATTATGAAAGTCTTATGTTTCTTCTATGTACAATTTTCTTGTCACTGTACCTAAATAGGAAAAGAAATACAGTGTAATTAAAGACATTCCCAAGAAGAATAACCAAAAGTGTTAAGGAGATGGAAGGACTGACAGATAAGACTGTCCTCAGAAGAAATGAGACCTTTAGAAGATCATACTAAAATATATTTAGCATAAAATTTACCATTTTAACCATTTTTAAGTGTACAATTCAGTGGCATTTAGTACATTTATACTGTTTTGCAACTATTAGCCACCATCTGTCTCCAGAACTTTGTCATCATCCCAGACTGAAGCTGTGTACTCACTAAAAAATGATTTCCTATTCCCTAATTCCATAGCCCTCGATAATCACCATTCTACTTTCTGTCTCTAAAATGTACCTATTCTAGGTACCTCACATAAGTGGCATCATATAATATTTGTTCTTTTGTGACTGACTCATTTCACTTAGCATAGTATCTTTTCTGTACATGTGCTGCAGCATATGGCAGAATTTCCTTTCTCTTTAAACCTGAGTAATATTGTATGTAGATTCATCTGTTGATGGATATTTGGGTTGTTTTCACCTTTCGGCTATTTTGCACAATGCTGCTATGAACATTGGTATATGGTTGTTAGTTTTGATTTCAATTCTTTTCTGTATATATCTACAAGAAAAATTGCTGGATCATCCAGTAATTTTGGGTTTCACTTTTTGAGGAACCCCTAAAGTGTTTTCCACAGTAGCTGTACCATTTTACTTTCCCACCAGCATTGCACAAGGGTTCCAGTTTTTCCACATCCTCAGCAGCCCTTGTTATCTTCAGGTGTTTAGTTTTAATGATAGCCAGCCAAATGGGAATGAAGTAGTATGTATGGGGTCTTTTCTACTGGGAAAAATGATCTGAGAGGGGAAATGTAGTTGTAAAGACTTCTGCTAGGAACTACACAGACATGGTCACCAGAATCTAGAATTTGGGGCTGGGTGCAGTGGCTCACGCCTGCAATCCAAGCACTTTGGGAGGCTGAGGTGGGCAGATCGCTTGAGCCCAGGAGTTCGAGACCAGTCAAGGCAATGTAGTGAAACCGCCCATCTCTACAAAAAAATACAAAAATTAGCCAGGCATGGTGGCATGCACCTAGAATCCCAGCTTCTCAGGAGGCTGAGGATCACCTGAGCATGGGGAGGTTGAGGCTGCAGTGAGCTGTGATTTCACCACTGCACTCCATCCTGGGCTACAGATTGAGACTCTGTCTCTAAATAAATAAGTAATTTGGGCAAGGAAGACAGTCAAAGTATTTAACAAATACTATAATATAGCATAGGTACTGATTATTGTGACCTTTGCCTTCCTCAGGTGTACAAATTATCAGCCTCAGTGGGGACCATATGAGGTAAATTTGGAATAATGAAAAAAAGTGTCTTCCACACCATTTATATTACCCAGTGATAGGGACATAAGCTCAAATATAAACAGCTTCTAAAAAATATTTAGATATTTAACTGATGCGTGATTGAGAAAAAGCAAGAATTCTGTGTGATGAACCCTTTTCCTTTTGAAGTTGATGTTAGAGAAGATGATCGTGATCATGCATCTGTTCCTGCCTTAAGTTAGCCCCCTATCCTGCGTTGGAAACTCTCTGGACTCTTCTTGTAGGTCTTCTGGCGATCACAGGGGAATGAAATTGCTATTGCAGTTGTTTTACATCCAGCAAATATTTATTGTACAATTGACCGTGTGCCAGGCCTTATGATACGTGCTAGGAAAAGAACAGAGTGCAAAACAAGGACCCTGTCTTTGTCATCATGGAGCTACGGTTTAGTGGAGGAGTCAGATAATATCACACAAGTAGGCTTGTAATTCCAAACTGTGCTTGGTTCCATACAGGAAAAATACCCAAGACATTTCTCTCCTTTCCTCTAGATTGTTCATACAACCACTCACTCTAAGAAACCTGCTTGCTTTTCTCTTCAGGAGCCTCCAGACAGGTGGGTTTGCCTGGGAAGGAGAGGTAGAAAACAACGTGTACAGCAAGGCTACAGGGGTGGTCCCCCAGCACAAGTATCACCCCACAGCAGGCAGCTATCAGCTCCATTTTGCCCTGCAGCAACTTGAACAACAAAAACTTCAGTCCCGGCAGCTCCTGGACCAGAGTCGAGCCCGGCACCAGGTAATTCAAGATAAGTCTTTTCCATGTGTTACCATCTTCCTGCTGTTGGTTAAAAAAAAAAAAAAAAGTGAATGAATGAGAAATGTAGGATTGGTTTTCCAACCCCATGCCACCCTGGCTTCGACAGCTCATGGGGAGTCTACTCTTGGGGAAAAAATGTTCTGGAGCCATAACACTGGCTTTGCCTGAAAGTGATGCTTAACCAGTGTTTGACATGTGTTTTGTTTTGTTTTTTTCCATTTGAATGCTCCTATACAAAAATCTCTATTGTGGTGTTTACCCTTTCTGTTGTATGATCTTAGTTTAGCAACCTCCCATGGGGTCTGATTCTAAGATACCTGAAAGCTAGCATTTTAAGCATCTTTATTTCTAAGTGTTCTACTTTCTTGCCTTCATATACTTGGCATACATATGTGATATTACTCATTATCTAACAAGATTTTCAAGGAATAAATAAGCTGCAAGTTCTTCTGGAAAATGGAAATGGACATATGTTAGCATGCAGGTCATCTGTAAATGATAGCTGTTCATTCAACAAATGTTTACTGTGTATCTATTGTGTACTAGGCACTGTTTAAACAGTGGGGCTATAAGGTGACTGTACACACAAAACTCCTCGCTGTTGTGGAACTTATGTGTAGGGAGATGTTGATTTGCTACTCACTGTCTATAAAATGCCAGAAACTCCTGAATGAGGGAGCTATATAAGTATATAGCACTAATATATTAGTATGGCCCCAATTGTAGAGAAAGGATGACCTCACCAAAACTTCAGGATTTAAATTTTTCTTGGTGACTCAGGATCATCATTAGAATAGTTACTGTGGGCCGGGCGCGGTGGCTCATGCCTGTAATCCCAGCACTCTGGGAGGCTGAGATGGGCGGATCATGAGGTCAGGAGATCGAGACCATCCTGGCTAACACGGTGAAACCCCGTCTCTACTAAAAATACAAAAATTAGCCGGGCGCAGTGGCGGGAGCCTGTAGTCCCAGCTACACGGGAGGCTGAGGCAGGAGAATGGCGTGAACCCAGAAGGCAGAGCTTGCAGTGAGTGGAGATCGCACCACTGCACTCCAGCCTGGGCGACAGAGCGAGACTCCATCTCAAAAAAAAAAAGAAAAAAAAGAATAGTTACTGTGTTCTACAGTGGAGTTATTGGAATGAATTAGTACCGATTCTATAAGCTTTTCTGACATTTGGTTATGTGAAGAAATAACTTTTTATCAGTTTGATCTCCTGATCATTTTTTTCTTATAAAAATGTAGTACATAGTGTGCATGAGTTTGTGCAATAGTATTATTTACTCAAAGACTAAAGCAGCATTTCCCAAAGGTTTTTTCCTCTAAGTAGAACAATTATTATTATATTCTGTCTTATCTTTTCAACTACCACCCATAATAAAATGTCATTTTATTATTTCAACATAGTTCACCACTTGATCATCTTTACCTGAGGTAGAGTACTCTGTACATTATGTTAATTCATCATAATTGAGAAATTGTAAGTGCCGGCGTTTGCAAAGTAGTTCTTTAGACCATTTTTACTGGAGAAAAATAAGATTTCTTAATCTGGAAAGCATAAGAGTATAGCATCTCATTGTAATCACCACATCACTTCCTGTCACGTAAAATTTTCTTCATTTGGAAAGTCTTGGGGATAGCAGAAGCATTTAAGCCAGTTTACATTTTCACAATTCCAGATACAAATGTGTGTCTTCGTTGTTGTTGTTGTTGTTTTTTAATCTGCGTTCTTAAATTTCTTAAAGCTTTTTAAGCTTTAAACTCCCTGTCATTCAGAGTACTTGAGAATGCCAACTTAATCAAATACTGGATAGGGGAAGTATCACTGTATAGACTGAGGATCAAAAAACTACTTATCAGGTCCTTGGCTCATTACCTGGGCGACAAAATAATTTGTGCACCAAACCCCTGCAACACGCCATTTACCTTTATAACAAACCTGAACATGTGTCCCTGAGCCTAAAATAAAAGTTAGAAAAAAAAAATCTCTGGCTCTAATGAATCTAGACAGTTGGTACCCTTTAAACCATGCTTCAATACCTTGAAATGGAGGATGACTGGGGAAGGAGAGGCAGTTTTGTTGATTTTCACTTTTAGAAACTGCTTCATTTTTAAGTCCTTCTCATACTTTTGATTAGCTTCCAGCAACTCACATTCCTTTGAAAATTCAAAGTACTGTACTACTGTTCTTGTGTGGAATTTCTTTTCACTGAGGATTATACTGGTTTAGTTTCACTGAATTATGAAGTATATGGAAATTATGTCTCTCAGAATCTGTCAGAATATCTGTTTTAGGGAGGAGGCAGAACTCCCAAGAAGGGAGTTCTCTCGTTCTCCTGGAGAGCAGACAGAAAATCATTCATCATAATTGTATATATGTGTATAACATTATTTTATTTCTTCTCCCCCACACCCCAAACCTGTTTTTCTAAACCACAGCTGATTTAGGGAAAAATGAGTAAGGGTGAAGTTTCTGGGACTATAGGAGAGAGCTAAAGTAACTAAATTCCATTAGCTTCAAGAGTTTATAACTAATAAAATAACAAATAAGATATTAAATATTCTAACGGGAAGAATATGTAGAAACTTAGAGCACTTTATTTCAGAGGGTACTTAGAATCATTCCACCGTGGAAGCAAAACCCTACTAGATGTTATGCCTTTGTAGCTTAGCTGTGCTGGATCTGGCGGTTATAATTGTCACTGAATTGTTGATTGAAGCATGGTTTACATTCTCAGTATTCTGTATTTCTGTCCTTGGGTCACCCTTTAGATAGCAACGGTACTTTTCTAATGAACTCCTTGCATTTTGGATTCCTTTTTCTAAAGTGTAGGGAGCCTTTGGTGTAACTAACAGTGTGATTAACTGCCTGTTTGAAAGCAGTGGATAGAATTGAAATCTGATTTACCTAACATTCATCCATAAAAGAGGCCTGTTTATGGAACAGGATGTTAAAGGAGGCCTTGTATTTATATTATATCATATTATATTATGTTTATGAACAGCACCTTTAACATAGTAATCTCCTATTAATGTCTGGGAAAAGTTCATGCAGCCTTTCTCTCATTGTATACATAGGAAGTTCTCCATTCTTTTCGCCCTCCAACCAGAACACTTAGATATCCAGCTTATTGAAGGTGTTAATTTCTGCTTAAACTCTGATTCAAGATGTGAGTTTGGAAATGGACATCTCTCAGTATTCACAGGGAATGAGCTTTGATCTTCATCTCAGTATAGCACTGCACTCATAAATCTAGCAGTTGTCATACACTTAATCCACCCCTGCAAAAGACTGATCCTGTGACATGGGAGTGAGAGAGGAAAGTCACCCAGAGCCAATGCCAGAAGTTTTCGGGAAGAGATATAAGAAAATTGGTGTGATCCAGTCCATATGATAGAAGGCATAATAAACAAAATAAGACAAAATTGAGCTTTTACATACTGATGGTAAAACCAGCAGTTTGAAAAACATTGTTTTAAGTCAGAGCAGAGGTCAGCAAACTTTTTCTGTAAATAGCCAGATAGTAAATATTTTAGGCTTTGCAGGCTATAGCGTCTCTGTTGCAACTACTCAGCTCTGCCATGGTAGAGTGAAAACAGCCATAAACAATATGTAAATGAATGAGTGTGGCTGTCTTTCAACAAAACTTTATGTACAAAAACAGGCAACAGCCTGTAGGTCCTAGTGTGCAGACCCCTAGACTAGAGTAACAGAACCATTTGAAGCGCTTGTTAAAACTATTGTTCCTCCATCCCATTTCTGATTCATTAGGTTTGGAATAACCTAATGAATAGGCGGAGTTCTCCCTTTTTGTTTTAATAATAATGGCCACCACTTAAGCACTTGCTGTGTTCCAAGCACTATTCCAGGTTCTCTGTACACATTAACTCATTTAAAAATGAATTTCAGGGCCAGGCGTGGCGGCTCATGCCTGTAATCCCAGCACTTTGGGAGGCCGAGGTGGGTGGATCTCGAGGTCAGGAGTTCGAGACCAGTCTGACCAGTATGGTGAAACCCCGTCTCTACTAAAAATACAAAAATTAGCCGGGCATGGTAGCACATGCCTATAATCCCAGCTGCTCAGGAGGCTGAGGCAGGAGAATCACTTGAACCCGGGAGGCGGAGGTTGCAGTGAGCCAAGATTGTGCCACTGCACTGCAGCCTGGGTGACAGATTGAGACTCTGTCTCAAAAAAAAAAAAAAAAAAAGAATTTCAGGATGGTTGCAGGAAGTACAGAATCTCGAGAGTTAGGAAAGGTCAAACAAATCTGTTACAGATTGATACAGCCCAATACATGTCTTCTGTCTAATTCCGTCTTCCTTCTCCTGCTGGCTTCCTGCCCCTGAAGGAGAAGGCAAAAAACACTTTTCTTTCAGCTGAGTGGGGGACTTTCTTGGGCAACAGTGACTACTGGTGACATCAGCATGAGTAGCTCTCCATGCTGGGGTCTGTGAGGAGGGCTGCACCGGCTGTGAGGCCCGACTGACCTGATTCTAATTGCAGACATTGAGCTGATGTTATTCTTGGCGCAGGACAGAGCGATTACTCAGTAGTTTCTGTTAAAGTGATCCTTTGTTAAACTTCTGCTCCCAACCCACTCCCTGCTTCCTTCCCTCCCACTCTCTTCTCTGCCTCATCCACAGTGAAAAGGAGCCCCAAAAGCAGAAAAATTAAGGACATTTTGACGGCCAACACAGAATTGCCGAAGTTTCCTTTAACAATAATGGGAGAAAGAAGAGATTTTAAATACATCTTAATTCTTCACTGGTTCCGGTCTTTTTCCAAACCCCTTCAATTTTTAGTAGACTTAATTTTCAACATTAGTAAATAACTCAAGGTAGGAGAAAACGGTGCATCCTAAGTTTCTCTCATCCTTCTGCCCCATCTGTTCTTTACTTCTCGCTTCCCACCATGCCCAAGTTTACCAAACTAATCTGGATTCAATAATCCTAGCAGAAACTAATGTTCCTATAACAGGACTGGGAGCAACTCAGTGTTCACATCAAGAGGTCTTTCAGTTTGCTGGTAACATCTTGAGTGCAGTGTGTAACAAGCTTTTTGCTAATGCTATGTGTGTATGTGTGCAATCCCACAGGTGTGGAAAGGATTCCCGTGTAAACCGAACCATGTCTTGTTATTTTGCTCTTAAAAGTTCATTGCATGTGTCTAAAAAAATTCTGCCTCCTCCTGCAGGAATGAATTCTGTTTCGCCAAGCCTTCAGCTGCTGTATGTTTGTGTTGTGGAGGAGGGGAAAGAAAGAGAAATTCAGCAGGCACTCTGTCTTTTTCCAAGCAGCTGGCAATAACATGCTAGCTCCTCAGTGTGGCACAAAGAGCAGGCGAACAGTCTAGCCATGCAGGAGGTGTCTTGATACATCTTTATAATGGTGTATCAGAGAGGAAGATTGGACTGGGGGCATGAGAGGGGAAGAGTGTGTGTGTGTGTGTGTGTGTGTGTGTAAGTTCCGGAGCATATTGACTCCAGAACTTAATGTCATAACCTATTGCTTCTTTGTTTTTTTGTTTGTTTGGTTGGTTCTTCTGTTCTATTTTATTTTTCCACTTGACTTTTAGCAGGAACTCATACTTAGTGTCTAGCTTTTAGTTTTATTGATTTTCCTAGGACTACTTGATTTAGTAGGTTTTACCAAGCCAAACTCTTTCATTCTTATTTAATGAAAATACATAGAAAATACATGAAATAATACTGCATTCAGTTGTTTTGGAAATAGGCCACTCTTGACAGGCTTTGGAGTCAGATAACCCACAGCTTAAGTCTTGGCCCTGTCTAGTCCATGACTCAGGTTATTCAAACTTTTAGGACCTCATTTTCCTTATCTCTAATTTGGAGATGATGATATATACCTGTGTGTTATCATGATTGTAGTTCTCAGGATGTGATATTGATATTACCATATGTCAAGCACCAAAGTGGCCATTTTTTTTTTATTATCTCAGTGGATCTTTACAAAAGCTGCCCTCTTATTAGCCTCATTTCACAGATGAAAAAGCATAGTATCATTTATGTAACTTTCTCAATGTCACATAAATAGTAACTGGTAGAACTGGGATTTGAACCCAGGTCTGTCAGCCTGCAGCATCAAAGCTCCTGGCTATTATGCTATATGCTGCCTCCTACTTAATAAGGCATTCAATAAACAGCAACTATAAGTACTATTACGTAAATTTTAACTTGCAATTTATACATTCAACAAGTACTTTTTTTTTTTTTGTTACGGAGTCTCACTCTGTTGCCCAGGCTGGAGTACAATGGCGCAGTCTTGGCTCACTGCAGCCTCTGCCTCCCAGGTTCAAGCGATTCTCCTGCCTCAGCCTCTTGAGTAGCTGGGACTACAGGCACACGCCACCACACCAGGCTAATTTTTGTATTTTTAGTAGAGATGGGGTTTTCACCATAGTGGCCAGGCTAGTCTTGAACTCCTGACCTTGTGATCCACCCATCTCGGCCTCCCAAAGTGCTGGAATTACAGGCGTGAGCCACCATACCTAGCCAACAAGTATTTATTGACTTCTATGAAACTATGTTTGAAAAGTTCTTCTCCGGTGTCTTCATTAGTCTCCTATTCGTAAGCACCATCTCAAAAGAAAAGTTTTCCTGAACTTAGGCCTAGATGTTATCCCAATTACCTCAATTCTTAATGAAAGAAATATCTTACTAAGATGTTCTTGGGCTTAACAATCTTGGAAATGCCCATACTTTACCCTCCCTTGTACTTTTATTAAGTAATAGGATTAGCACCTAACAATCCATGTCAGTATCCTGACATTTGTTCTAGAGGTTTGGATATTAGGAGCACTTGTATGGGTTATTATTAATTCTGTGTTATTAATAATATAGGAATGAATTTTCTAATTATTATTTTGTCCTTTCAACACTGTTACTGGTAATACTATTTTAATTTTATTTCTATGAGTGTTTTTCAGAAGATCACCAGGAAACGTGACAGGTGTCTACAAATGTGACTACCACAGATGACATGTTTGCTTAATTCATATTATCTTGCTTTTTCTTTTTCTTTTTTTTTTTGAGACAGAGTCTTGCTCTGTCGCCCAGACTGGTGTACAGTAGCGTGATCTCTGCGCACTGCAAGCTCTGCCTCCCCGGTTCATGCCATTCTCCTGCCTCAGCCTCCCCAGTAGCTGGGACTACAGGTGCCCGCCACCATGCCCGGCTAATTTTTTGTATTTTTAGTAGAGACAAGGTCTCACCGTGTTAGCCAGGATGGTCTCGATTTCCTGACCTCATGATCCGCCCACCTCGGCCTCCCAAAGTGCTGGGATTACAGGCATGAGCCACCGCCCCCGGCTTATGCTTGCTTTTTCAATACCATATAAGTCTGATCTTAGTGTATTATTCAATACTGACTTTCATTCATTGTGTTAACTTATTACTGATAGTAACATAAGTCCCCTGGTTATCATCATGTTGCTTTCTAAGCTGCTGCTAGGGGAATATTCTTCTGGAATCTTAGAGGAGAAAGAACATACAGTGAATGCTTCCTGTGCACCAGATGTAGTCTTACCTCCATTCCACTGATGAGGAAATCTATGTTCAAAGAGTTTGTGTAACTGAGCCAAGATCACACAATTGTGGATATTGTGGAGATAATATTCATACCAGGTCAGAGGACTTCCAAAGCCCCTTTCCACTCTACCGTCCTCCCCAGCGACAGAATTGATTCTTCATTTTCTTTTTCGTTTACACACTTAGCAGTCAGATAAGATATTCCAGCATTATTGCTGCTGCACTGCTATATACTCTCGTATACACAAATCTTTAAAAAAAAAAAAAGGGGTCAGTGTAATCAATTAAGATTCAGAACTCTGCTTGGTTGTGGGTATGAAGAGGCAACTGTTCACATACTAACTGCTCAGGATTCATCTTGTTTGTTGTGCAGTGTGATCCTGTGAATTTGCTGCAGCTGTCTGGTGACCAGTTTCATTCTCTTCCCTCACTCCCTGGCCTGTGGTTTGTTTCTGTTTGTCTGTAGGTATATGAGGGACTCCCAGCAGTAACTTTGTGTGAGATGATGAAAGACTTCAATCCATCCATCTGAAATGGTGGCAGCCAGGGGAAAAGTACTTAGTGATACATTACAGTAAGGTCTGTGCAAGATATGCACAGTAGACCAACCATGTGAGGTCCTGGGCCAAACAAAACAAATCATACATTTGAAAACAGAGACAAGTTAGATGTTTATAACCTCAAAGTTGTAAAGGAAACTTAGAGATTGCCTTTGACTAATTATTTCATTTTAGTAATCAGGACACGTAGGATACAGACACATTAGGAAAACGAGGCCCGATATACAAATAATTTATTATAAGTACTAACAAATGAAAGATAAAACATACAATTGAAAATGAAGCAGAACTATCTTTCTTTAGCCAGTTGAGCTTTCTATCTGGGGTCATGGCTGATCCTTTGAAGTTGTCTTTCTACATACTCACACTTCCACTTTAACAATAAGTGACAAATATTTGCTTACAGACAGTCATATTTTTTCAGCCTTTCCTTTCCTCCTCAAGAAAGAGAATGATCTTGGAGCAAGGTGAATGAAATTTGTCCTTTATATACATCTGGTGGCAACTGGACACATTGCTAGGTTTCTTTAGAAAAGAGATATGATTTAAATAAATTTGCTTTAGATATGTTTGCTTTAAAAGGGAATCAGCATAACATAAATAAGAAAGGCAGCATAGTATAGCGAGGTTCTTAAATCATACTCCGTGGGTTTGAATCCCAGCTTACTACTCAGTACCTCTTCAGTTATGAACAAATATCCTAACATGTTGTGTGCCTTGGTTTCTTCTTCTGTAAATGGTGATGATGAGGAGACACAGGTCATATGATTGGGAGGGATAAATGAGATAAGATAAAGCACTTAAAGCAATGCCAGACCCATGGTAAAAGGTCAATAAAAGGCCAATAAAAGGCCAGATGTGGTGGCTCACACCTGCAATCTCAGCACTTTGGGAGGCTGAGACGGGCAAATCACCTGAGGTCGGGAGTTCAAGACCAGCCTGACCAACATGGAGAAACCCCGTCTCTACTAAAAATACAAAAAATTAGCCGGGTGTGGTGGCACATGCCTGTAATCCCAGCTACTCAGAAGGCTGAGGCAGGAGAATCACTTGAACTTGGGAGGCGGAGGTTGCGGTGAGCCAAGATTGCGGCCATTGCACTCCAGCCTGGACAACAAGGGCAAAACCCCATCTCAAAAAAAAAAAGTCAAAAGTTTGTTGCTCTTATAATTGTGTATCACCTTTTTTTTTTCATTTAGGTAGAAAACATATAAATGTACCCTCTTAACAATTTTTATGTATACAGTACAGTATTGTTAACTGCATGCATACTGTACCACAGATCTCCAGAACTTTTTTATGTCGCATGACTGAAACCGTACTCGTTGAACAACTCCCTGTTTTCCTCTTTCCCATCCAGCCTCTGACAATCACCATTCTACTTTCTGTGAGCTTCACTACCTCATGCTAAGTGGAATGATTTTGTGATTAGGTTATTTTACTTAGCATAATGTCTTCAAGATTCACCCGTGTTGTAGTGTATGACAGGATTCCCTTCTTTTATAAGGCTGAATAACATTTCATTGTGTGTGTATACACATATACATACCACGTTTTCTCTTTTTTTACTTTTTTATTTTTAATTTTTGTGGGTACTACATAACACATTTTCTTTTTCCATTCATTCGTTGATGGACATTTAGGCTCCTTTTACATCTTGGCTATTGTGAATAATACATCAATGAACATGGATATGCAAATATCTCTTACGTATTATTTTTAACTGTAAATATACATAGCATTATGATTTCAACTTGGGGGTTTTACTTAAACCTCCCATGCCAGAAACAGAAATTGATTAAAATGATATTAAAGAAAGTGTTTTAGGAGAAGCTCAAGGCTCATTAAGTATTAATTAGCTACACATTTTTAAAACTAATACTTGAACAATTAAATATGGTATGCAAATTAATTTGTTCAGAATTACTAGAGAGAGCTATGAGAAGAAAGAATAAAAAGAATGATTAATACCAGGATTAATTTTTTTTTTTTTTTAAGACGGAGTCTCACTCTGTTGCCCAGGCTGGAGTGCAGTGGCTCGATCCGGGCTCACTGCAAGCTACGCCTTCCGAGTTCACACCATTCTCCTGCCTCAGCCTCCTGCGTAGTTGGGACTACAGGCGCACGCCACCACACCCAGCTAATTTTTTGTATTACTTAGTGGAGACGGGGTTTCACTGTGTTAGCCAGGATGGTCTCGATCTCCTGACTTAGTGATCTGCCCGCCTCAGCCTCCCAAAGTGTTGGGATTACAGGTGTGGGCCACCACGCCTGGCCTAAATGGTTATTCTTTAGAATAATATCTGTGTAGATTATTGACATGTTTGTCCAAAGGCATAAATATCTTACAAACGTAAATAGGACAAGAAACAGCATTAGCATCAATTGTGAGCTAGCTTTTCATCAGGTGCAAGCTGTTTTTCTCATAGTAATCAAAGGAATGATAAATAAATTGATTCCTTTCAAACATACTGATGAAATATAAATTGGTACAACCTTTTCTGAGAGCAATTTGGGAATATATATGAAAAAGTTTTGAAACAGAATAAAGAGGTTTCTGATCTAGCTATTATTCTACTTTAAGGAAATTATTTTAAGGAAATGATCCAGCATATGTGAAAAGGTATAGCTAACATGATGTTTATCACAACACTATTCTTAAAAAGCAAAATAAATTGGTAACAACCTGATTGTGTGTGTATATATGCCTCTGTGTGTGTGTGTGTGTGTGCACACATACACATGGTGTTTCAAAATGGAACTATAAGATTTTGGGGGTGCTTTTCTATTTGTGGAAAAAAAGAGAAAAAAATAAGATATGGGGGGGCAATTTTTTTTTTTTTTTTGAGACAGAGTCTCACTCTGTCACCCAGGCTGGAGTGTAATGGCACGATCTCAGCTCATTGAAAGCTCCGCCTCCCAGGTTCACACCACTCTCCTGCCTCAGCCTCCCAAGTAACCGGGACTACAGGTGCCCACCACAATGCCTGGCTAATTTTTTGTATTTTTAGTAGAAACAGGGTTTCACTGTGTTAGCCAGAATGGTCTTGATCTCCTGACCTCGTGATTCACCTGCCTCAGCCTCCCAAAGTGCTGGGATTACAGGCGTGAGCCACCACGCCCGGCCTATTTTTATTTTTTTTAAACTCAAAAATCTATTGTGGGCCAGGTGTGGTGGCTCACGCCTGTAATCCCAGCACTTTGGGAGGCCAAGGCGGACGGATCACAAAGTCAGGAGTTCGAGACCATCCTGGCCAACACGGTGAAACCCCGTCTCTACTAAAAAAAAAATACAAAAATTAGCTGGGCATAGTGGCGCATGCCTGTAATCCCAGCTACTTGGGAGGCTGAGGCAGGAGAATTGCTTGAACTGGGGACTCGGAGGTTGCAGTGAGCCGAGATCGCGCCATTGCACTCCAGCCTGGTGACAGAGTGAGACTCCATCTCAAAAAAAAAAAAGAAAAATCACTGTGAACATATTTACATTTTTCCATAGCTTCAAATATAGATGTACCTCAGTGTGTCAATTTATAGCACTGATGATTGGTTAAGTATAATAAACCATAGTAGGAAAAATGCCATTAAAAGCAGCAGTCTAGGTCTACCTTTATTTAGGGAAAACTGCTCAGAATAGGTATTTGAATGAAATAAAAATAGGCTCCAAAACATCAGGTGTCATATGATTCCATTTTTTGTCAGCACACAGAAAAACATACATATACATAGAAAATACGTTTGTATATACATAGAAAAACATCTATATGTTAACAGGTTATCTCTGAGAGCAGAATTATAAATCATTTTTAACACTTCTAATGAACATTTATTAAAGAAATTTGTTTCAAAAAGAAAAACATCAGTCTGCCAGCCTTTGTATGTGTGTGTGTGTGACCAAACAGTGCTGGGCATTGAAGGAGATACGAAAGAAATGTAAAGCAAAGTAGAGTGTATGGTCATCTGAGTCTGAATTTGCATCAGAACATCAATCACTGTCTGACTGGTTTTGCGGCTAGATGAAGGTGTGGCTGCTAATGAGGGAAGGTCACCCATGTGATGTCTTAGGGCAATTTGGTTTCACTGGCTTTTGTGGTCATGAACTGCAACCCTAGTCTTAGCCAGCTGTGTCATAGCTACACTATGCTGGTCATGTCACACACCAGTCCAAGCTCAGTTTTGAGTATATGTGAATATCTAGTTGTAATTATCTTCATTGTTTCTTAAATGTTGGCAAGTACAGTTAGTTTAGGGACTCCCTGAAGAATCACACTGATCTCAGTTGGTTAGTGAATAATAGTTTCGAAATTTTTCTGTCCAGGTAAGCATCTGTCTTTATATCCTTAAGAGTAGGTCATTTGAGGTAGTAAGAACCTCCTTTCCTACTCACTAAAGGAGGGGGAGCTTTGTAATTGGTTTTAGAAATGAGAGGATATGTTGGAAGGCTTTCGACGTCTTTGACAGTTCCATGTCCTGTCTTAGGTATTTGTGTGCTTGGTCTCTCTATATGAAGAGTAGCAACTTCTGGATTGCTGCCCCATTCCTATTGGGGTCATAGTACTGCCCAGTGCTTTATAACAGCACCAGAAAAGTTGCACTGTTTCTCTTGCTCAGCCCCCAGTCTTGTCCCAGCTGACAAACATTGTGAATGGAAGACAGCCAAGAACTCCATACAGTGTGAGACAAAGGCCTTTTGGAAGCTTACTTTTGCCAAAATAGAAACAGTTACTCTCACTCTCACCTTGGCCCTAAGATTTTTACAGCATCACAGGGTTGCATAAAAGTCGGGATGTGTTCTTTGCTCTGAACAGTCTTGGCCTGATTGTAGGAAGGTGAGTGATTAGTAACTTACATGCTCAAGAAAATGTACCATCTCTGTTTATCTTCCAGAGAGAAACAGACAAGAAGCGTCTTTGTATATGTCATGAGAATTTTATCCAAATTGGGACACAATCTACCGTGGGGAGAATACTGCATAGAAATGTTTGCTCATCTGAAATTAGAGTAAAAGGGTCACAAAGAGACATTAACCTACACAAATAGAGAGTAGCATTTGCCTACTTTATCCCCCTTCCTTCTCAAAAAAATGAATTTACAGAATTATTTCACTACAAAGAGGCATCCACCTCTGCTCTATCACGAAGAAGCCTGAGTGAAGGCTAAAAGGAGTGTTTTTCTGGAAGGAATTAAAAAAAAAAAAATCCTCCCAGAATTTAATCTCTGAACACTATTATCTTTCTAGTAAGAGAGCCCAGATCTTGCTTCCCCGGAACCTTCCAAGTTGCAGTCTGTGTTCTGTCCATCAGAAATTTTCCCTTCCCACCCATGAGCACCCTTCTGTTGTGGGAGAAGGAGGGCCTTTCCAGTCTTTTGCCTGGGCCCAAGCCAACCCTCAAACTGTGGTTTTTCTCTGAGTCTTCTTGCTGTAGCGTGGCTGTTTCCCACACCCAGCAAAGAAGCAAGAGTCATGTATATGCTGAGTGTATGTTGACTAGGTCTTGAGTGGAGGCCAGTGCTTATACAGCTTTCTCATTCCCAGGACATTGACTAATGATGGTGCAGCTCCTATGCCTGTGTTGTTAATATTGTGTATTGAAACCTCATGTTTCTTACAAATTATTAGAGAGAACTTCATATAATTCTTCTGCCCTTTTATGAATGAATATCAGGACAGAACAATTCACATGATGGAGCAATTCAGTTGGTGGGGCTGTAGGATTGGGGCCAGTACAGGGCTCTTGGGGTGCTGGAGAGGCTGATTTCTGCCACTAGTTTACACACAACCATTTATATGTCTGCTTTTAACATTGCCTGAGTGTGTTCCTGGCTTTCTTCTTATCAGATTTGATTGCTTTAATCCCATCCCACTTAGCCCTGGCTTTGGTGAAACACCTGGAGACTTGTCTACATTACTGGCTCTTTGGAGTTTCAGATGGTATGCAATTATAATCATTTCATTATCCTTTCAGTGTATTACAGTATAATCACCAAACCACAAGTCACAACCTAGAGGCCTTTTACTGTATTTGGAAAGAGTATCTGCCTTCTGAGATACAGTACATGTTTGTTGTATTGAGGCTTAGGCAAGCTTGAATCTGTGGTAGTTTGAGAATTATTTCTAGTATCAGTTAAGATTCCGTTTGACTGCTTGTAACAGAACCCTCTCTCCCACCAATAGTTTAATTAAGTTAGAGGGGCTTTTTTCCCACATAGTCAGAAATCTAGAAATAGGCTCTTGCAGACTTCATGGTGCCATCAGAAACCCATGCTCCTTCTGTCTTTATTCTCTGCAATCCTTAGCAAGTAACTTTCACCCTATGCCTGTCCACCTCTTGCTAGATATCTGTGTTCTAGGTGGGAAGAACAGGGAACATGGAAGGACACAAGATGTGCACCAGCCGAGTCTGCCTTTTAAAGAGCTTTCCCAAAAACTTCTGTTTCCCCAAAACCAGAAACTGCTGTTTCCATCTCATTGTCCAGAACATAGATCATGTGTTATCCCTAGGTAAAAGAGAGACTTAGAAATATGTTTTCTTTAGCTGGGCAAACATTATGACCCAAACAAAATCAGAGTAGTAATATTAAGAAGAAAGGAAGAAGCAATTGTATCCAGGCAAGTAGCAGTTTCCTAGGCAGTAAGTTCTTCTACATTATTTTATTTTATTGTTTGAAGTGAAAACTAGTCTTATATAAAACATCAGTATCTAAGGTCCTACCACAAATTTTGCGTTTCGGAAGGTGTGAAGTGATTTTTGTTGGAGGTCTGCAGAAGGGCTAACGTATTTTGTGGTTGAGTATGAGATGGACAGAAACAACACCGTAGGCACTGTTCGAAGTCCAGAAAACAGTCCTTTTACAAGATTACATCTGGATTTAAATACACATTTACCTATTTTGTTGTGTAAGAATTTAGTTTTTGCTAAACAAGGATGAATAGTTGGGGTTGGGTTTTTTTTGTTTTTTTCCCATTTATTAAGCATCTTTGTACTAGTCACTGTAGGGGAAACTAAAATTAATCATATATAAATTCAGCCATTTCCAGTGTGAATCACCCAGAACGGAGAAAAAATACACACGTAAATGGCTATAATACACGGTCGAATGTACTGTGATGAGTCATACAAATACATTTTTCTAAGCATTCAGAAGAGGAAAAGATTATTTCTGCCAGAGAGAATTGAGTAAATATGATCTGGGGAGCCTAAACATATGTTTTCATTTTAAGAATTTGCTTTCACAACTAGTGAGTGTCATAAGTCTGGAAAAATATGTTGAAGAAATGCATAAGCAACTACCATTCACGAAGGATTCCTGATAGGTGGACTTCCCCGTCGTTGCATCCTTTAGTTTCTCAGTAGAACTGAGGTAGGTGAAAGTTTGGGAAGGAATGGAACATTTGTTGAGTGCCTGCTATGTGCCTAGGTCTTTGCTTTATTTCAAGAAATTCTTATTGAATGCCTAGGCTAAGGTTACCTACATGATCTTCATTTGACTTCCAAAAATCCAATGAAGTAATTTTTTTTAAATTAAGCTCCTCATCTTCTAAAGGTGAAGTAATTTTAACTGCTTATGAGAAAGCTGAAGCTGAGAAGTTAACTTGAAAAGATCACCCACTTTTAAGTGACAAGGCCTACATTTGAGCTGAGGTACATTTGACCACAAGCTATGTCTTTTCCATTTACTCTGGGTCTCTCTGCCTTTCACTGATGACCTAATCTGCTTTTGTAGCCAGTGCTGAACAGTTAATTCCTTCTTTAGCCCAATCCAATAGGAATCCTATACCCAGCTGGTTAAAACTTGGGCGTCACTTGGGTATCTTGATTTGTAGTCACAGATAATTTATTACCTCCTTAAATGTTATTGGAATTAGACTTCTTTTGTCTTTTGAATAATTAGTTTATTTTTGTAATAAATAACTATATGCACATAGTGTAAAATTCAAAAGATACAAATGATATATAGTAAAAAGTTAGTCTCCCTCCTACCTTGACCCCTAGCTAACCAATTCTTCTCCCTGAAGGCTACCAGTTTTTTGTGTATCCTTCCAGAATTGTTCTGTGCAGATACTAGGAGAGAGAGAGAGTGTGTGTGTACATATATATCTATATATATAGATATATATGGTGTGTATGTATTCTTTTTAAAAAAACAAAAATAGGAGCTCACTAAAACTGTTCTGAACCTGCTATTTTCACTCATTATTTCGTTTGTATTTACATGTTCCAGATTTGGGGGGAAAAATGATGAATTTGAAAAAAAATATAGTTGTCACCATGGCAACATGTATTGAATAGCTGTTCTATTCAATGGCAGTTCCCTTACAACATTAAATATATAATTTAATAAAGAATATTTTAGGCTGGGCGCGGTGGCTCAAGCCTGTAATCCCAGCACTTTGGGAGGCCGAGACGGGCGGATCACGAGGTCAGGAGTTCGAGACCATCCTGGCTAACATGGTGAAACCCCGTCTCTACTAAAAAATACAAAAAAAGCTAGCCGGGCAAGGTGGCTGGCGCCTGTAGTCCCAGCTACTCGGGAGGCTGAGGCAGGAGAATGGCGTAAACCCGGGAGGCGGAGCTTGCAGTGAGCTGAGATCCGGCCACTGCACTCCAGCCTGGGCGACAGAGCGAGACTCCGTCTCAAAAAAAAAAAAAAAAAATATTTTGTTTTCCAAGAGCTCTTAACTAACAACATTTTTTCCCCCTCCTCTACTACTCACCCAGGGAATTTCTTTATGGATGGCTCAATGTGGAACTCTTCAGCCCTCACTCTGATTTTTGGTCTCTTCCCATCTTGAATGAGGCACTTTTCAAACACTCCTTACACCTAACCTCAATTATTAGGATGTAGTGGGGAAAATAGAAGCCTGGGGCAGCCTGTTCCTGTGTCCCTCTTTACTTCCAGTTGAGTTTCTTGCACAGATTTTAAGGCCCTCAAATATGGAAACAGGAACTGCAAAGAAAGGGTTTGTTGTAGACCCTGTCCCAGAAGGCTGCCTCCTGCCGGAAGCTTTGGTTGCTTGTCCTGAGGAGGACGGCATGAGCAGGGTCAGGGCTCCTTGATTCTCTTGGACCATCCGGAAACCTCCCCATGTGTACACGCTCAACAGTGCTTCCCTCCTGGCTTTGCCTGCGGCCTTGGATCTATCTTTGTTCCTCTCCCCCGTCCCCTTTTTTGAGATAGGGTCTCGCTCTGTCACTGAGGCTGGAGTGCAGTGGTGCTTCACCCATTGCAACCTCCACCTCCCTGGCTCAAAGGATTCTCCCACCTTAGCCTCTTGAGTTGCTGGGACTACAGGCATGCGCCACCACTTGTAGCTAATTTTTGTATTTTTTGTAAAGACGGGGTTTTGCCATGTTGCCCAGGCTGGTCTCGAACTCCTGAGCTCAAGTGACCCACATGTCTCAGCCTCCCAAAGTGCTAGGATTACAGGCGTGAGCCACCGCACCTGGCTTTGTCTTTGTTCCTCTTCTGTAGATCAGAGATGGAGAAAAATTGCAGCTCTTCAGTTTCTCCCTCAAGTGGTTTACACAGGTTGGGGACATCTCAGTCAGATTGGTCCGATTGAAAATGCTCAGACCCTTTAACTCTGAAATCTCTTTGTTGTTTGTCAAGCATTTCAGTCAAACACATTTACTCCACACAAGACCCCTGAACCCCCCTCTCATATCTACCTAGCCTAGGACCTTTGACACATTTCCTGAAAATGAGACATTTTAAGTCATGCGTATAGAAGGGTTGGTTAACATTTTACTAAAGCTACCCAGTTCATCTTTTAAATCTGAAAAAATAAAATTCATAAAGGGCAAAAGTAATACTAGCAAACTCTGTCTAGAAGATGAATATTTCCTAAGAGCATCTCATATTACTTCATCATGCCTCGCCATGTGTCCTTTACATGTTATATGTACAAATGGAAATCAATTGCCAGAAATTTCTTTAATAAAAAATACTAGGTATTTTGTCAATGATGTTATTTTTCGCTTAATATTATTTCTCATTTGAAGTTTTTACAATGCATGTTGAAAGCAGTATTGAAAGACCAGTAACAAAATTGAGACACAAAAAGACTATTTTTAATGAGATAAGTTGTATAAACTTTTTAAGCGTCTACTTGAAGGAAGTATACTTTTATATCCTAATTATATATGTTGGCATTTGTGATGTTTAGATGGTGATTTTTAGGTCTTTATTTATTTATAGGCTTACCCTCTGAGCAAAAATATCCTTGTGTCGATTGTATTCATATAACAAACATTTGTATAGTAATTTTACTTTGAAAGTGCTTTCAAATGTAAAATCTTATGTTAATCTTTAGGTCAACAAAGTGTTTCTAGGCTAGAATTCTGAACTAGCCCTAAAGATTATAACCAGGCCTGGCTCATGGTTGTTGTGGCAGCCTCATCTTTCTGTATTTGTTCACCATGCCCTAGCCATGCTGATCCTCCCCTTGCCTCCTGCCTGCAAACTTTCTAGAGGAGCTCAGAATTTTGAAGTGGGCAGGAATCAAGTCAAGCTGCAAGACAGTTTTATTCTGTGCTCTATTTCTAGTACTTCACGCCTCGAAAGAGACATTCATTAGAAACATGTTGAATTTAATAATTATGGAAACTTCAATGAGAGATCAAATGCTTTTCTAATTCACGCATGTGGGCCAACACTTAGTGTCTCAGGTGCCCTGATTCCTAGCCCAGTGTACTTTCAACAAGACCATTTCAACTCTCTGCTTCAAAATATTCCCCTTCTCTGAATCTAGAGCTGCACTGGCAACATTAGAGAAGTTTTTCCTTTAAAAAAAAAAAAAAAAACACTTTAACAGTTTTCCTTTTCTTTTTGCCTCTTGACGGGATTACAGACTAGTTAATAAAGTAAATGGGTTGTGAAGGTGATGTCCATCTATCATTTTTTTTCTTTTTTTTCTTTTTTTTTTTTTTTGTAGGCAATCTTTGGCAGCCAGACACTACCTAACTCCAATTTATGGACAATGAATAATGGTGCAGGTTGTAGAATTTCCAGTGCCACAGCTAGTGGCCAGAAGCCAACCACTCTGCCACAAAAAGCAGTACCACCTCCAAGTTCTTGCACCTCCCTGGTCCCCAAACCCCCACCCAACCACAAACAAGTGCTCAGAAGGGCAACATCCCAGAGGGCTTCCAAGTAAGTTTTTTTCTGTTCAATTTCTACTGAGTTTTATCAATTCTAAGCTAATAGTACTCTTTATTTGTTACTCTTCAAGACCATTCATACTGAAGTACTGGAAACAAGAACACCTGCTGGGAAATAAAGGCTAACCCTAGTTCTCAGCGCAGGCTACAGATTAGAATCTCCCGGGGAACTACTGAAACAAGCAGATGGCCACCACCCTGTGGCAGGGACAAGCCCTGCAGAATCAGATCTTTTCAATTTCACACAAAATTCAACACCCTGCTTCCCCTTGGTTTGTTCACTTTTAAGCGTTTGAATTGGAAGATATTAGGATTGAGATTTCATCTAGGAGGATGATATAACCTCACTGACATTAGTCAGCAAGCTCTGTGTAGCAACGGTGTTTTTAATACCTTTTGTAGTCTACCCGTTTACACCAAAAGGACGTTTTCTTTCCTGAATCAAATTTTTGTACATCAAAATCCTTCACTCTACCTCCAGCCACTTTTTAGCCAGTGAACTAGAAATAGATTGGTGAAGAGCATTAGTTCTAGCAGCCCTTCCTCAGGTTAAACTTGGGGAACTTTCAGAGATGTCTGGAAGAGGCAGGCATTGTCTGCTGTGTTTTTGTGTAGTGGACATTTGTGTATTTCTCTTGCTGTCATTGAGGCTCCTCATTCATTTGTCCTTCAGAAGATCAATGTTAGTTGTGAGAAGAATCCTAGAACATAGAAAAAGTCATTACTGTTTTTTCCTCCTTGGATGGTAAATCAAATTCTGGATTTAGGTAGAAAACAATCCCTTGTGGCTGTATTAATTATATTGCTGCCATTATTCATTTATCCGACAAATATTTATTCAGTGCCTACTAAGTACCAAGCCCTGTTCTGGGAAGAGCTGGCATTGTAATGACTGCAGAACTCTCTGGAGTAGTAGGAAGGGGCAGTAGAAAGGCTGCAGTTTGTGGTTGAATGCCAGCAGCAAAATAGAAAGGAAACTGTGTGTCTTCTCACCCTGGAAAGAGTAGAGTCAAATCCTTAGGTGTGCAGCCTCTGCAACCAGACTGCCTGGATTCACATCCTCAGGTCACACTTTACTAATTTGACACCTTCCGCAAGTTACAAGTTACTTAATCTCTTAGTCTCAGCTTCCTCATGTTTCCATTTGTGAAAATAAAACAGTAAGAGTATCTACCTCCTAGGTCAGTTGTTAAATGTTAACAGAGTTAATATGTGTGAAGTACATAGAGTAAGGCCCAGCCTAGGTAAGAACTCAGTAAGCCTTGGTCACCATCATATGCATTCTAAAACCACACTCTCCTTCACAGATTTGGAAAGCCCATAGTTAACTGGGAAAATTTTTGAGCCAAATGTGAATGTTGAATTTGCCAGTGTGCCCCTTGTGGATTCTGTGATTATTGCCAGTACTCTCAGAGGGCCCTTGGTGGCCTGTGTAGCTAGCTGGTGGAGAGGTGGGCCCAGGCAGCAGGGCTGGGCATTTGAAGACACTGCTTGCTACTGCCCTGAACTCACTGCTGGCGGAAGAATCCACAGCCTCCTGAGATGGAACTGCAGCTCTTTGGACAGACTTTGCTTTGCAGCATTTTTGTGGTTTCTTCTTTATGACAGGCAAGAGTGTGGGAAAACCGGAAACAACTCAACATCAAAAATGCACAGAAGGGGAGAAAAAGCAGAGATTTCTTCAGAATTTAAGTAATATAATCCAGGTATCAAAAGGCATGCTGTGAGGCGTAGTTCCAGGAAATAGTTTCCAATTTGCCTTTAAAACTCTAGGACAGGCCGGGCGCGGTGGCTCAAGCCTGTAATCCCAGCACTTTGGGAGGCCGAGACGGGCGGATCACGAGGTCAGGAGATCGAGACCATCCTGGTTAACACGGTGAAACCCCGTCTCTACTAAAAAATGCAAAAAAAACTAGCCGGGCGAGGTGGTGGGCGCCTGTAGTCCCAGCTACCCGGGAGGCTGAGGCAGGAGAATGGCGTGAACCTGGGAGGCGGAGCTTGCAGTGAGCTGAGGTCAGGCCACTGCACTCCAGCCCGGGCGACAGAGCGAGACTCCATCTCAAAACAAACAAACAAACAAACAAAAAAACTCTAGGACAAGTCTCTGAAGCTAAGTTAGTACTAATAAAGACTTTAACATTCTCTCACTTATGTGTAAAATGTACAGCATTGTAAGGACCCCAGTGTTTTCAGATATTCTTCTAACTTTTAGGAAAAAGAATAGCATGGCTTTTCATCTGAACAATGAAAAGCTCCCCCTATGAAGTATCCTGATAAAGTTTTTTTTAAAACAAACAAACAAACTGTATTTTATATTAATTGTAGATTTACAGAAAAGTTGTAAGGGTAGTACAAAGAATTCCCACCTACCACTTGCCCAGCATTTTTTCCATTGTTAACATCTGACATTGCTGTGGTGCATTTGAGGAATGTACCATACTAGGAAACGGTCATTGGCACATTACTATGAACTAAACCCCATGCTTTATTTGGATTGATGAAGTAATCTTTTTAATCTAGAGAAACTTTTCATGGCTCTCGAAATCAGGATCCTGAGTATCAGTTGATATATTCTCACTGTTCTAAAGTAATTCTTGTTCCTAGCCAGCATAGCAAGTTACTCAACGTCTCTGTGACTCAGTTTCCTATTTTAAAATGGTAATGGTAATAGTACCTGCCTCATAGGGTTATTAAGATAAATAAATGAATTGATGAATATCAAGCACAAATACAGTGCCTGGTATATAATACATGCTAAATCAGTGTTAGGTACTATTATGCTTAGTAGCAAGATGGCATTTCAAGAAATTTTCATGTAAATTTTTTACTTTCTTCCTACAAGATGTGTTGCTTCATTTGCTTGGATCTTACTGTGGCCTTTACTCTGGCTCAGTTCAGATTAATCAGGAACCCTCAGTTATGACTGGTGATACTGAGTCACACTCAGGAATGCCATAGTCGCCTCAAGAGACACAACTAATGAGAAGTTGTAATGAGCTTTGGACCATGCCAAGCCGTGTGTTTTTGGGTTGAACTTCAAACTTCTAGCACAGAAGTTGGCATTAGACAAATATAGAAGCAATTTCCAAGAGCATCAAAGTTTCCACATCCTAGAGGGTTGAGTTTTGAGTTTAGAGAAGAATAGAACATTAAAGATGGAATGTCACTTGGATTTTGGTGCAAAGGGAGTTGAGAATCAGAACAGTGGGGTCCTATTTCTTTATGATAATACTCAAGTTGCTTTCCCTCTAAAGGTTTCATTTTCCCATCTGTAAAACAAAACCCAGTGTCCCTACTGAATAATTAACCAAAATGACTTGTTTTCTGTCTATTCCATTGAAAGCTTTTTTATGAGCACATTTGCTCTTTAATCCTGATGCTTTCAAGCCATTTTCCTCAGCCTCTCTTGTCCCAGCAGTTCTTTGTTGTCGTTCTCAAATTCATACACTTATATTTCATTTAGCTAAATCTCATTTGTCAGTTGTGAAGGGAATGATTTAGATTTTTTTTTTTTACCATTTTCATAGTGCCAATAATCTTTCTTGATTTTCTTCTCCAATGTTTGCAACACTTCATAATTTAGTACCCGCTTCAGATCCTCCTTTCAAAACTATTTGTGGTATTTCTTCCAAGCAGTCAGCTGAACTGAGAAGGACGACAGCCTACACACAACTACATGCATCTGAACTGTCTCTTCCTTGTAAATGACCTTTTTTTCAGAGCCAGAATCATACTCTCCAGGAAATGTGGAGAAAGAAACCTGAGGAGATTGAAGTTTGCCAGGCACAAGGGCAAAACTCAGACTGAATGAATTTGAAAGGGTGGGACCAAAGCTGTTGTAACCTGGGAGACTTCTCTGAAGAAAGAAAACTGTTGAAGAAGCACAGACTGAACTGCAGTACTCTTCCTTAAATAGCTGAGATGACCTTCTTTACCCAGGGCTTAGGTGATTCTCATCAGGGTGACCTGAGTGTAAGTTGGTGGTAACTACTGTTCTGAGTCAGCACCCAGGACAGTGGTTGTTTGTTAAAGGCTGCTAGGGATTAGCAGGGAGGAAAGCCATCAGGACTGGGTAGCCTGGTAGCACCAAATCCCAATTAATGTTACCTGAACATTTGGTGAGGTCAGCCATATCATGACAGATGTTTAAGAGATTAATGTCAGAACAATATGAAAATAAACATCAGCTTAAAAATGTTAGCTTTTTAACATGAGTCATTAAAGTGAGAAGATTTCAGGGCAAAGGAATTAGGACTTAATAATTGTCGAAAAGTTCTTGAGGCGAGCATAGAAGATACCATATTGTGGGTTAATCATGTTCTGCCAGCCTTTTATTATGTGCAGTTTCAAGAAGCATAGTTGAATCTGTAGCATATTCATCCTTAATGTAGGATTCTCTACATTATGCATTTCCAAGGTAGGTAATTATAAAATGTTTGTGGTAGAAGATAAAGGGATCTAGGCATAGTTGTGGGGATATGAGTACAACAAGGTACCCAGGTGGTCAGTGGCTGAGCTCAAACTGGAACTCATTTCACCCGCTGTGCTTACCTCAGACTCTTCCCCGTACGTCACAGATTTCAAAGGTCCCTGCCAATCTATTTATCTACATCTATCTGTACAGCAAATGGCAGATTAATTATCCTAAAATATTGCTTTTGAAGAAAATACAATGTATGCACTTAGGAACTCAGTCACTCCTCTCTTTTTCCATACCAGTTTTACCACTTAAATGGAGGAAGAATTCCACTCATATTAGAGGTGCTGGGGGAATTTCTGTTAGATGCAGCACAGGAAGACTGGATTGAAGAACAACCTGGAGGGCTTTTGTATAGTGTCTTCTGGGAGAGTACAGTCTAGGAAATGAAAGGGAAACCTGGAATACCACAGACAATAATATCCCCTCGCTGTGAGGGGCAAGACCTGAGGGTAGAAAGGATGTGAGTGCCAGTCAGGAGCTCTGCCACTTAGACTGTCTGTCTTCTACTAACCCTCCTCATTTGGACCTCAGTGGTGCATTAGGAGGTCCTAGGGGTTGCTTTTGGTGTGGACAGTGATATCAGTCAGAGGCATGGGTGCTACAACCACACCTAATCAAAAGCTGCATGATTGTGTGTGTCTTAGTGGGGAGGAAAGCTACATGAGAGCCATGGAATGATGGGTTTTCCTTTGCTGATTCTTATTGGCATAATTTTAATTAAAATCTGACTTCTCGTGCCTGCCTCCTCGGATGTTAAAATGGTTGTTGAAATTGTAATATAATTGCTGGATATTTCCCATCCCTCACTTCCCTCCTCCTTCACCTGAGTATGAAAACCCCTTTTTAAAAGATTTTGGCAGGAATTTATGCTAACCTCTGATAGAATCCATCCACATCAGTTTCTCCATGAATATAAGCCCTTGGCAGATTTAGACCTTCTTTAAGGATGAGCAAATACTGGAAAATCTTGGGGCCTGGGAATAGGTGGTATAGCTTAAAAGAAGGCTTCAGTTGGGCACGGTGGCTCATGCCTGTAATCCCAGCACTTTGGGAGGCTGAGGCAGGCAGATCATGAGGTCAGGAGTTCGAGACCACCCTGGCCAACATGGTAAAACCCCATCTCTGCTAAAAATACAAAAAATTAGCCGGGTGTGGTGGCGTGTGTCTGTAATCCCAGTTACTCAGGAGGCTGAGGCTGGAGAATTGCTTGAACCTGGGAGGCAGAGATTGCAGTGAGCCAAGATCACACCACTGCACTCCAGCCTGGGCAACAGAGAGAGACTCTGTCTCCAAAAAAAAAAAGAAGTCTTCATGGAGAAGATTCAGAGGCTTCTTACCTCTGGAATGAGTTTAAGCAAGAAATAATAACATTTTAAAAAATACCTAATGTGTATTCTTAACAAAATGTAAGAGTAGAGAGCATCTGTGTGGAGAACTAGACAAAGCTATCATATAGAAGGAGCAAGGGGCCTGCAGTCAGGGAGGATTGCACAGAGATGAGAACTATCTAAGTGAAAAATTGGGCTGAAGACAGTAAATAGAAATTGGCCACTGCAGAAAACTGAATTTGCAAACTAAAAGACAAATGCCAAAAATTTGAAGAAGAAGTATACAAAGATTTTCGAAAATGATGAGAGAAAAGACAGATTCAACCTAAAATAACAAATTACAAAAAGAGAATAGAAATAATAGCCAGTAGTATAGGCAAATAAGACTCAACATAAGGACAGAAAGGGGTTAGTTAATAAGAGTAAATCAATAGATATATAACTTTGTGCCCTACAGAGATCCTGTGGAATAGTTTTCTAAACTGGAATGTTTCAATTAAATCCTCAAAAAGTAGAAATCATACATGCCTCAGTCTCAGACCACTTTCCACTAAAATGAGATATTAAATATAAAGGCCGGGCGCAGTGGCTCATGCCTGTAATCCCAGCACTTTGGAAAGCCGAGGCAGGTGGGGATCACTGGAGGTGAGGAGTTCAGTTCTAGACCAACCAGGCCAACATGGCGAACCCCGTCTCTACCAAAATATACAAAAATTAGCCAGGCGTGGTGGCATGGCACCTGTGGTCCCAGCTACTCGGGAGGCTGAGGCATGAGAATCACTCAAGCCTGGGGGATGTGGAGATTGCAGTGAGCCAAGATCACACCACTGCACTCCGGCCTGGGCAACAGAGCAAGACTCTTCAAAAAAAAGAAGGAAGGAAAGGAAGAAGCGAGGGAGGGAGGAAGGAAGTCAGGCAAAAATATACTCAAAGGTAGTCTGTCAAGGAAGGGAAGGAGGGAGGGAGGGAGTCAAAGATGTACTCAAAGGTAAATTCATAATCTTCATCATTTTCATTACTAAAATACTGAAAGATGAAAAAGAAATTAACTAAGATACAAATGGTAAATTGGCTTCAATAGATAAATTGGCTTCAGCTGATTGCCCAGTGTTGTTTTGGAAAGACCTGTGAGGACTTCCCTGAGCTCAGCAAAAAAGAGTGCTTTGATAGGTTAGTAGCATCTGCCACAGACAGGGAAGATGCTGAGAATGGTGAATAGGCCACATATTTGTCATAACTGAAGTAAGCTTTTATCACACGAAGTTAGAAAAGGAACCATAAAACAAAGCTAAGAAAAACAGACAAGGAAATTAAGAAGAAAAGTAATATAAAGTGAAAAGCAAGCAATAAAATTAGTTAAGTTCAAAATCTTATTTAACTTGGGTCAGGGGAACCCAGAAGAAGAAAATAAACATACTTCTGCCAGAAAAATAAGAGAAGTAAAAATAAGAGAAAGACTTTAAAAGTAGATATAGGAGAGTGAAAAATTATGAGAACACTGTGCACACTATGTACAATTTTAAAAAGTAGATGAAAGATAATATTTTGAAAAATATCAAGTATAAATTGGTTCTTCTTGAAGAAAAAGAAGACTTAACTACAACATAGAACAAGTGGAAATTTTCAAGCTGTCTAAATTGGTTCTTCTTAAAGAAATACATGAGTAGGCCCAGGAAACAACTTTTAAAGATCATCTCCAAAGTAGTTCTCTAAACCATGTTTATGAAATCTTTTTCTTTTTTTTGAGACGGAGTCTCGCCCTGTCACCCAGGCTGGAGTGCAGTGGTGCGATCTCGGCTCACTGCAACCTCTGCCTCCTAGGTTCAAGTGATACCCCTGCTTCAGCCTCCCGAGTAGCTGGGACTGCGGGCACCTGCCACCATGCCCAGCTAATTTTTTTGTATTTTTAGTAGAGACGGGGTTTCACCATGTTGACCAGGATGGTCTAGATTTCCTGACCTCATGATCTGCCCGCCTTGGCCTCCCAAAGTGCTGGGATTACAGGCCTGAGCCACTGCACCCAGCCCATTTTTCCGAAATCTTTGAAGGCTTCCAGGTGCCCACAAGATAAAGTTGAGAGTCCTGACTCTGACATTCAAGCCTTCTGCAATATGACCTCTCTCCTGTCTCCTGCCTTCTTCATACTCTATCACCGCTTTGCACAGATGGCTCCACACATATGCTTCCCGTTCTTTGTTCCTGTATACCCATGTCATCTCTGCAGAGTGCCCTTAGGCCTCTTGAACCTAAGTCCTGCCTTTTATTCAAGATTCGGTTTTAGTGTCTCGCCTTGGTGCATCCTTCCCAGCTGCCCCTTCCTCACCTCCTCAGCTGACTCTGCCATCTACCTCCTTGTTTTATTTTTCCTTTTTTCATATATTCTGCTTTCTGTAGCTCTCTCAAAGACAGATACCTTGTCTTCACCCTTTCATGACATATATATTGAATGTCCATTTTGCTCAACATTGCCCTAGACACCAGTGATAACACCAGTGGACAAGACAGATAAGATCTCTGCTTGCATGGTTTGTTTCTGAGAGGAGATAAGCTCGTTCCCAGCGCCTGAGATAGCTTATATTCGTAAGTTCTCAGCAAATGGCATGGTGATGGTGGAGATGGAAGTGGTGGAGGAGATAGTGATGGCAGTGGTAGTGGTGACATGGTATTCTATGTCAAGTCATATGCATCAAGGATCACTACATAACAATGATCTCATTATTTATGCCTTGTAGAGTAGCGTATGGGAGGCAGTAGAGTACAGTTGTTAACAGCCTGGAATTTGAAATGAGATTCGGATCCTGGTTTCTTGGCTTAATTAACTTTTCTAGAGATAGCTCTAAGCTTCTGTTTCATTATCTATAAAATATTACTTATGTCTTGGAGTTGTTCTTAGGATTAAATGAGATAATATGTTTCTCTGACATATATGGCGTCCAATGTCTGCTGGTCAGTGTAGTTGTATTCTGCAGCTGCTGTTGTTCCCTACTAAAAGAAATCACATTTGTGTTGCGATCAATGGTAATGACTATAAAAATAATTATTGGTCTTTAAGAAGACAAAAACCGTTTAGAGATAACAAAGACAAGATACAGGGACCTAGAGTGTTTAGTTGATAAGGGTCTGTGTCAACTTTGAGGTCAGGACAGAAATACTGAATGACTTTACACTTAGGACAAAATAGCTAAATAATTAAGAGGCAGCCTATAGTTTTCAAACCAACAGAGCAGGGAAAGGGAAATGTAGATACTTTATTAATTCATGGGAGGTAGGAAAATTAGAAGCAAAGGAGGCTGGGTGCGGTGACTTACGCCTGTAATCCTAGCACTTTGGGAGGCCGAGGCAGGTGGATCACTTGAGGTTAGGGGTTCGAAACTAGCCTGGTCAACGTGATGAATCCCCGTCTCTACTAAAAATACAAAAATCAGCCAGGTGTTGTGTCACATGCCTGTAATCCCAGCTACTCGGGAGGCTGAGGCAGGAGAATCTCTTGAACCCAGGAGGCTGAGGTTGCAGTGAGCCAAGTTTATGCGTCACTGCACTCCAGCCTGGGCGACAGAGTGAGTCTCTGTCTCAGAAAAAAAAAAAGAAGCAAAGGAATAGGATGATAAATAGAAAACAAAAACTGAGATAATAGAAATGAGTCCACATATGCACATAATCAAAATAAATGTTGATAGATTAAACTCTTCCATTAAAAAAGAGATGATCAAATTGCATCTTTTTAAAAAGTTGAATTATTTGCTACATAAAAGAGACATCCATAAATCCCAAGAAAAGGTAGAAAATAAAAGGTTGGAAAAGATCAATTATGAAATACTAATCAGAAGGAAAACTGGCATAGCAATGTTAATATCAGATAAAATGGAAGCAAAAATCACTAAGAGGAATAAAGAAAAGCACTTGTATGCACTTAACATCATAAACTTATAGAAATCAAAAGCTGACAAAATTATAAGGAGAAACTAGCAAATCATTAATATTAGCGGGTAATTTATTTGAATTTACTTCTGTCAGTAACAAATAACTCAAAAATTACTGAGGACTTGAATATTTGAAATACAGAATTAACATATTGCTTTAACAAGAGGCTTTTCATCTTTTTGAACCAGCACTTAAAATAAAAAATACATTTTAGGGGCACATGTTCTCAGGACTTCCTGAGGGCTGTGTCATAGGCGAAATGATCTAAAAAAAGAAAAAGCATTTTATATGCAACCCAGTAAAAATACCTATCTATATGTATGTGTATATATGAAATTAAAATTTCACAAAATACTGTCTTCTATTTTTTAATGCTGGTAGTGAGCCCCGAAATTCATTTTACAGCCCAATTATGAATCATAGCTCACAGCCGGAAAAGCAGTTACAGTTATGCATAGACTCCTGCACTCAATGGTATTCAAGTATACCTGGAATGTTTCTAAAAATTCGGCACATACTCTGTCACAAATGAAGGCTCCATGCACTTCAAAATATCAATATCAAATGGTTCACACTCTTCAGCCACAAAGTACTTAAGTTAGAAATAATAAAAAGAGGTTTTTTAAAAAAAAAAAACCATGTGTTGGAAATTAAAAAAAAATAGAGTACCTATTACTCATGCATTAAAGAGATAATCATAATGAAAATTATAAAATATTTTAAACTGTATGGCTATAAAAGTACTACACATCAAATTTGTGGAATAACCAAAACTGCACTCAAAAATATAATGCATTTATTTAAAAGACAAGAAGGATTAAAAATAAGTGAGTTAATTGTTTAATTTGAAAAGCTGTGAAAGGACAACAGAGTAAACTAATTGAAATACAGAAAGGGGCTGGGCGCGGTGGCTCACGCCTGTAATCCCAGCACTTTGGGAGGCCGAGGCGGGCAGATCACAAGGTCACGAGATCGAGACCATCCTGGCTAACACGGTGAAACCCTGTCTCTATTAAAAATACAAAAAATTAGCCGGGCGTGGTGGCAGGCGCCTGTAGTCCCAGCTACTCAGAGGCTGAGGCAGGAGAATGGCGTGAACCCGGAAGGCGGAGCTTGCAGTGAGCTGAGATCGTGCCACTGCACTCCAGCCTGGGCAACAGAGCAAGACTCCGTCTCAAAAATAAGTAAATAAAATAAAATATAGAAAGGAAAAAAATACACAGAAATCTCCTAGAACAGTTGGGCACATGGCAGAACATGAGAGCAGTGCCTCAGACTGTATCTGGCACATGCAGGGGGTCATTAAATATGTGTTGAAGGAGCGAATGAAATTGACAAGTAATAGGATGGCCTCTGGAAAGACTAATGAATAAAAAGATAAAAGGGTCTACTCAGGAATGAAAAAGGACTATAACCAGAAACACAGGGGAATAGATAATATGCAGTATATTTATAAAATGGAGTCCTATGTGCCTTTACTGCATGAAAGTTGACTTCACTAAATGTTTCATGATTTGGTTTTGGAACCTGACCCTAACTAATAATGTTCTAATTGTTATTTTCTAAGGATTAGCATTAACTTCAATTTCAGAATCGTAATCCCTACACTGAGAGATAAAAGGAAGAGGCAGCATATACCTGTCTGTGTGTGTGTGTGAGTGTGTGGATATGTCGAAAGTTGCAGGATACTTAATCTACGAGTAAATGTTTGGTAGGAAAAGTCGGGGTATGTATTTTTTATTTTGTTTTGTTTCTTTTTCCTTGGGAATTGAAAGAGATTGGTTATCGCTGTATTTTATAAAAACGATCAGGTTTGGGGGTGTTTGTTTTCAGGACCTTCACAGATGCAGCCATGTCTGTTTTGCCACAGCCCTGGTAAGGTCAGCCATTTGTAGCTCTGCTCTTCCTGTAAAGTCTTGAGCATTTTCCTTTTGTGAGTCCTTTCTTCTACAGAAAGGTCATCTCTGATGTGGTGGCATGAGTCCAAGATAAACTTATACTAAACCATTGAAATAGAAAACTAGTACCCCTGTGTTGGGGATGTGGAAAGCCTTGAAAAGAACCCAAACAGAAATAATATAGCAGCAAACCACAGTCAACCTTGTGAAGTAATGAACAAAACAGACCTTAAAGAAAGCATATCACTTTCAGAAAAGTTTCCACTGATCAAAATAATGGGCAAAAGAAGAACAGAGGAAACCACAAATAAAGAAATGAAGATCCACGAAAAAGCATGTCGGAAACCTTACCAGCAAAAGGGATAGTGGGGATATTGCTCATTATAACCCTCCTAGACTGTGTTTTATATATGTGTATATATATGTGTGTTATATAGTTTTATAGGCTGGCTATATGGTATGGTCTTGATGCCAGTGGAATTTCTAGCCAGCCATTTGATTGACTTATATTCCTTAGAGACTTGTACTAGAAGAAATTTTTCAAAATAATTAATACAGGGAGTAATATCCCTAGAAGATGAAATACAGGCATTTCATCTTATAAGGATATTATTTGTTTTTAATGCATCATTGAACAACTTCTTTGAAAGGCTCTGGAGAGCTGTTCCCTCAGAGTAGGAATAACGCTCATGTGAGGTGCTTTCTCAGACCTCAAAAAAATGGCAGAGGCGAGATGAGTAGGTAGATGTGAAGCAAGTGAGTCAAATTCAGGGTTAGGAACTGTACATGTAATATTTAAGGAAACTCTTTAGCTGCCAGCTGTGAACATGTCCCAAGGAAAATTTTGCCTTCATAGAAAGGAGCATGCGACTATTCATTGAGTTCTTCAAATTCTTTTTTGCTACTATATGTGGTCACGTTTCTTATTATAGTTTTTCAGTGGCTAAACTAATCAGGCAGCCTACTCTTAAGCCGTTTTGTTTTCTTTTGTTTTGTTTTTAGTCTTTTTTTTTGCGGGGGGAGCGGGAGTTTCACTCTTGTCACCCAGGCTGGAGTGCAATGGCGCAATCTTGGCTCACTGCAACCTCTGCCTCCTGGGTTCAGGTGATTCTCCTACCTCAGCCTCCCAAGTAGCTGGTTTTACAGGCATGAGCCACCACGCCTGGCTAGTTTTATATTTTTAATAGAGATGGGGTTTCACCTTGTTGGCCAGGCTGGTCTCAAAACTCCTGACCTCAGGTCCACCTGCCTCAGCCTCCCAAAGTGCTAGGATTACAAAGTGCTTAAATCAGCCACCACACCTGATTTAAGCAGTTTTTAATAATCATTGACAGTTTATCCTCAGAGAGGAACCTAAATAAGACCATTACCACAGCTGAGATTGTAGTAAGTGTCTTACTCTCAACCTTTACATCAAGCAGCTTCCCATCTCCCAGACAGTTGCGCCATTTCCAGGAAGAACAATTAAGGACTAGATATTCACATCTATCACTGTCCTCATATTTGAACTCTAACTTTTGTGTGATGTAAAGTTAATGGCACCTTTTTGTCCCATCTTTTCAGTATTTCTTATTGTCAAACTCTTGATACTGCTATAACTCCAGTTTTTCTAACTTCATCTTTAGCCACTTCTTTATATTCTGGTGTACTATGACCAGAGAACATCAGATAATGAAGCTGTATCAAACACATAATTAACTTTATACATTCAGCTATTCAGAGAGAAATTGATTATAATTTCAATAAAGTGGGTGATTCCAATTGATTTTACACTTAGGAAGAGATGAGAGAAATGTCACTCCAGTCAGTCGGTTGCAGTTCCCATGGGCCTTTCTAATAGAAAGAGTATCCTACTGCATTGTTACTCTCATGCTTAAAGATAGATGTTTTAGGCCAGGTGCAGTCGCTTATATCTATAGTCCCCGCACTTTGGGAGGCCAAGGCAGGCAAACCGTGTCAACCCAGGGCTTTGAGACCAGCCTGGGTTACATGACAAAACTCTGTCTCCACAAAAAACACAAAAATTAGCCAGACATGGTGGCATACACCTGTAGTCCCAGCTACTTGGGAGGCTGAGGTGGGAAGATCACCTGAGCCCAGGAAGTTGAGGCTGCAGTGAGCTGTGATTGTGCCACTGCACTCCAGCCTGGGTGACAGAGTAAGACCCTGTCTCAAAAAAATAAAAATACATAGTTTATACAACATGATCCCATAATACAAGCCTACTTTTCTAAATACAAACCTACTTCATTTGGTGCACAGTTGAACAAATTATTCTGACACTGGCAGAAAAGTACATATTAGATTTATTAAGAGATAACCTGTCAATCTCAAATGTGACATCTCTTCCTAAGGGATCTTAAGAATAATTTTTACTATGAGATTTTTGTCTTATAGGTTGCCAGTTAATTACCTTGTAACTTTAATAGCAAATTGCTGTTAACTTCCAGGTTCAGAATGCCTATGGCCATTCTTCTGTAGTTTAGCACTAATATTCCAGACTGATGTTGGAGTTAGTGAGTCATTCATTTTGATATTTCTGTATGTAGATAGACTTATAGTGAATGCAGAGAGTGTTAAGCAATGTTCCTAAGTAAATATGACAATACTGCTACTAATAGGTAAAGTATATTTTGTCCATGATATAACACCAGTCACTGCTTAGATGTGCTTTATATTCACCATCTTACTTAATCTTCAAAATCTTATAAGGTAGGTCCTGTTATCCAGGTGTTACTCCCAACGTAACTCCCGATATAAATATTTCCTAAAACACATGTATTCCCAGGAAAGCAACAAAGAATCATTGCAGGGGCAAGTGCAAATTGACATACAGGCTCTAGACAAGCTGTGTTTCAAAAGTTCTCATTTAGAGGAAGGTTGTCCAGAAGTTGGAATATATTTTCCCAAGGAAATGATGTTATCACAACAAAAGCATATTTACCCATAATGTGCTTAAAGTAGTAATAACAGACCTAAACCATTTTGTGCACCAGTGTTTCCATGGAAAAGTTCACTCAAGAGTTTCCCCTTGGATTGCTGTGGACACATTTCTACATCACAGGGAGAATGGGGACTCTATGCTAGAAACAGTAGAATCATTAGAAATGTTCAAATTCTGAATCTGTGGTGGCTTGAAGGCCTTTGATGGGAGTTTATGGGAGGGAGGAGGATGGAAGAGTGAGTGAAACTGGGAACCAGGGGCCATAGCGTTAGAGGATCTTGGGAAAGGAACAGGATAAAGCCTAAGAAGGTGAAGGGTGGGTTGGGGGTTCCAGAGAGGAGAGAGAAAAGTTTCAAGAGTTTTAGGGACCCAGAATTCATGCAGTCTAACCCCCCAGGGACTCTTCTAATCCCTCAGGCAGTTTTCTATTACTCACTACCAGTTTCTTCTACTGACCCAAAGATTTTGCCGGCTTCTTCCCTGCTTTTTTTTTTTAAACCACTAATACTTTGTGAAATTGAGACCAGCCCAGGGTTTTGCTCCACTCAGCTGCTCCTAAAGCAAGCACAGTGGCTCTAATGGTTTTTAACTTCTGTAAAGGAAAGAGCTTATCTTAGGCTCTCCAGAACTTTTCCACTTGGACATGAAAGAGCAGACAGCTACAGATGCTTTGGGAGAGTTTTTGGGTCCCATAAGGGGCTGAAATAAAATGCATGAGGATTTCAGATGTGGCTCTCCAAGGCCGAGGTTGATGGGAAAAGAGAGAAGCCTTCTGCTCCTTTCTCTCCTGCCTCTGTGGCTCCCTTGTCCTCAAAATGAAAGTGGAAAGGAGAGGGTAGGCCCCAAATTGCTTGCCAGAGGGGAGGGGCTATAAGACAGTGTGGTGCTTGCACCAATGCTGGGCTGGAATCTTCTTAAGCGTCATGCCTCTTTTGGGGATGTGGGGACTATGTGGGTACCTCAGACGCCACCTGACTCTCCAGGTGCACCTTATACCACTTTCCTCTTTACCTACTAGCCAGTGATGATATGAATCACCTGGGGCGTTGTCCCCAGGCCCACCTGGAAAGCTGTGTGATTAACAAGTGACCTCAGGTCATTCCTGTCAAAGACGTTCAGCAAACACTGCCTGACTATCCCCACCTCTATCCTATCCCTACCCCTATCCTATCCCTACCCCTATCCTATCCCCTTAGCTGGTCTTCAAAAGTTCCTAGGACATTCCAAGCCCCTTTCTGCCTCAGAGCCATTATATATGCTATTTCCTCGTGAACCGCTCTTTCCTCTGCCTCCTCCTAGCTAATGCCTACCTCTCCTAACTTCATGACTCCCCTGAAATCTTATTTCCACAGAAAGACCATCCTTGACCACTGTCCTCATCATCTCAACCAGGTTCCCCTGCCTCGTTCTCATAACACTGTGTGCTTTTTCTCTTTAGCACTTAGCACACAGTTTGTGTTTTATGTATTTGCTTTTGTGTCTCTCCTCACTAGTACAGAACACAGGAAATGCTTAATAAATATTTCTTGTGTGAATGAATGACTGGAAAAATAGTGTCGAGAGAGAGATACTAAAGGTTGGATTGGATGTTGCTCAACAAAAACAAAGAATTGAGCATGTGAAAGCTTTGATCTCCCAGGTACAACTTTTACTCATCAACTAAAATCAAGGCAGATGGACCCAACAAAAATATTATATTATAAATATACAACAAAAATATTACAAATATTTCAACAAAATTTATAAATATTTGATGTGTGCAAAATGCAACAGCAGTGAATAAGACCAATACAGTCTCTCATTATGGAGCTTACATTCTAGCAAGGATGATGGATACTAAGCAACCAGTTATACAGTTTCATAATTATAATTTTGAAAAATGCAAAGAAAGAATTAGAGCTGTAAGAGCCTATAACAGGGAGGCTTGACTTGGGCTGTAGGCAAGCAGACCAGTTCTAGGATTTCTGAGACATGTGGCTCGGGAACCTCTTTCCAAAGAATCAAATATACTCTGTCGTATCTCTTGTCAAAGTTGGCACGAGGGGAGATGCTATGTACATTTCTCAATCTCGGGATTATTGACACCATGGAGTAGATAATTCTTTGGGGCATTTTCCTGTGTGCTGTGGGATGCGTAGCAGTATTCCTGGCCTCTGCCGGCTAGCTGTCAGTAGCACCCCACAGTGGTGATAACCAGAGATGTTTTGACATTGCCGGATGTCCCCGGTTGGCTCAAGGGACGCATCATCTCTCCCTCCCCACTTCCCCGGTTGAAAACCACTGTTCCACATGAGACTTGCTTTTTTAAAAATGTGTTTTCATATGATTTATATAAGTCAATGCCAGAAACATAATTTATTCATTCAATAAACAACTATTTATTGAGTACCTGTTATGTGTCAGGCACTATTCTAGGCACTGAAGACACAGCAATGATGAAGGCCCATGCTTTCATGATGCTACATTTCAGTAGGAAGAAATTAATAATAAATCTCAAAATATATACTATTTCAGAAGTGTGGAGGTTGCTCATAGTTTTCTCTGATAAGGTGACATTTGAACAAAGCCTTGAAGGAAGCGAGGGAATGAGCCACAGGAGAAGAAGCACCAAAAGCAAGAAGCGAAGCCATCAGAGGGCCTGCGCCTAATCTCACCTTTCCGCCTGCAGGTCTGACCAAGCTCCTTTGTGTTTCAGAGGGTCCTCCGCAGATGCGCAGCTGAATGGACTCCAAAGCAGCCTTAACCCTTCAGCCTTTGTGCCCATCACCAGCTCCACAGGTTAGTGGGCACCAGCTCTTCTGCAGCTGGATAGGTGACAGGGAAGGTGTTGGGCTTGGCACATTCTCTCTTCTGCCTCCAAAGAGAGCCCCAGTTCAAAGAATGAAACATCCAGCCTCTTAAAACATTGGCAAATGGGCATTTTTGTTACATGCTTCTTTAAAATAATCTTGGCAGCCTAAAATAAGCATTTTCTGGAACTAGCTTGGGGTAAATGAAACCTCACAGTCTTGTAAAATGCTATCAGATTTGCAGCATTTAATAAAAATGCCCCATATTGACTGGTATTTCACTGCTTATGTTGTATTTCCACATGTTTTATCTCTCATTTAATTCTCACACAGCCCTGTGAGTTTGATCTTATCCCCTCCACATGAGGAACAGGCTCAGAAAGTTGAGGGCTTGTTGAAAGTTGTGCGTGGATGCAGAACTGGAGCTCTGCTCTTTGATCTACGTGTTGTGCCAATGCCATGGTCCGTGGACAGGTTGTTACTGATAGCCTAAAGCCTCTCAATGTAGGTGCATACAGATAAGTTAGGCGGTGTTGGTCCAGAGATAGTTTTCTATGAATAATAATTAATAAAAATGCACTGATAAGTCAGAAAATGGAAAGAAAACCCTTCGATTCAATTGAACAAGTATTTATTATTGAGTATCTACTCTGGAGAAAATAACGTGTTGGGCACTGAGATGCACACAGGGTGAACAAGGCAGTCTGCTCTCAGGGAACCTAAAGACTCAAGGAGATAGAAAAGTCAGCAGGGAATGTGCTGCAAAGTGGGTATTATTGCATGCCTGAGACACACAGAATAACAACAGACAACATTGACTGAGGATTTGCTATGTGTCAGACACAGTTCTGAATGCTTTATGTGTAATAACTCACTTGTTCACTGAACAGGCACATAATGTAGAAACTATATTCCCCATTTACGGCTGAAGAAATAAAGGCACAGGCAGATTATAAAACTTATCTAAAGTCTCACAACTAGTAAGCGGTGGGGTGGTATTTGAACCTAAGCAGTCGAGCCCAGATCTTTAGGGACTGGGTACAGCTTCCTAGAGGAAAAACATCGAAGCTGACACTGGAATGTGGACGAGTCAGCCAGGAGAGGGAAGGCATGGGCAGGAGTTCTAGGAAGAGGGAACAGTGCAAGCAAAGACCAGAGGGGAGTGAAAACGTGCTGTGTTCCACAGGCTTCCATGGATCAGTGTGGCTGGGGACTGGGGCATGAGCAGGGAGTAGAAAGAGAAAAGGTTGCAAGGTAGCAGGGCCAGTTTATGAGCCATGCAGTGAACTTGGTCATTGCCCTGACAGCAATAAGGAGTCATTGAGGAATTTTAAGGAGGAGGGGACTGGGTGGTTAGGGGTCAGGGATTGACATCATACACCTTAAAATGATTACAAGATCTCTGGGAACCTCAGGCCAGGTGCAGTGGCTCATGCCTATAATCCCAATGCTTGGGAAGGGCAAGGCAGGAGGATCCCTTGAGACCAGCCTGGGCAACAAAGTGAGACCCTATCTCTACAAAAAAAAAAATGTTTTTTAATTAGCCAGGTGTGGTGGCACATGCCTGTAGTCCTAGCTACTCAAGAGGCTGAGCTGGGAGGATCACTTGAGCCCAGGAATTCAAGGCTGAAGTCTGCAGTAAGTTGTGATCCTGCCACTGTACTCCAGCCTGGGTGACAGGGCAAGACCCTACCTCTAATTAAAAAAAAAAAAAAGCAGTCAGTTACTTGACTACATCCTGGGGATAGGGGATAATTATATATATCTCATAGGCTTATAATGAGGATTAAATGAAGAAGTATATAGGGAAGGTGCTATAACTACTGTAACTACACCCAGGCCACTACTACCTCACAACCTTCTCTCTTTCCACTCCCTGCTCATGCCCCAGTCCCCAGCCACACTGATCCCTGGAAGTATGATAGGAGTATAAGGATTTGTTCTCCACTGAAAATTTTAGAGCCTGAATTCAAGAAATACTTGATGGGTATCTACTCACCTCACTCCTCCAAAAGAAAAAAGAATTACTAGAACATGGTGGTTACTATATTTTTAAGAAAGTAAACTTTCACCTGGGATTGTTACGGACTGCAAAGTAATGGCACAAGGGAATCATGGCCAAGTGTGAGGGATTTCTGTGAGATAACCTGTTAGAACTTCTCTCCCTTCGGCGCTTCAAGTTTGCTTCAGCTGGAAAGATTCACAGACCCAAGGAGATCCCTGACTATACTTCATTTGTGTGTCTAATTGATAAATTAAGTGTTGAATTGAACTTTGCATGCACTCCAGCTGAGCCAGTTGGAAACTTGGGTCATACTTGCAGCATCTTGACCGTGAATTAGTGTTTACTGACTCTTGGTAAAGTTATTTAGAAGATTTTGTGGCACTCATACTGAACTTGGTGTCAGTATGAAACCACAGAGCAAGGAAAAGAAGTTGTATTTCTTGCTGGCTTCTCATAGTGACTTTTCCCTGCTGATTCTACCTTATGGTAACAAGCAGATCATTCTTACGTTGTTTAGGTAGTTTATTACTTAACTGCTTTTGTCACCGAGAGACTCTGGGCCTCTGAACTTTTTGGGTTTGTTTCTACTCTGATTTTTCTAGTGTTCCTGATCCTCAGTTAAAGAAACACTGAGGTGCATGACATAGTAAGCTTCAGGCATTTTCCATACTTCCCAATGAACATTTTACCTTCACAGCATTAGTAACTGAATCTATTACAGTTATTTGTACAACTAGTAAGTAACTGCCAGGCACACCAACGTTTGAACTGCAAATCATTTGTTTTCTCTATTACAAGTAGATTTCAAGCCATTCTAGGGGTTCAGAAGGATATCCTACAAAAAGGAGATTAGGTTGCTAGTAGCAGCATTTTTCTGTAAACCCACAAGAAAGAAGAATAACTCTCATAATAAGTCTAAAAGTTTATACCTCTGCCTGAGACCTGGTAAGTGTGTGCCTGTGTAGGAATCCCTGAACCATCTTTGAAAGGTATTTAGCCCATCTGGTCCAGTTAATTCAATCCATTAAACATGATATTGAGTCCATGACTATAGCAGAAGCCTGTTTTCTCATTCTTTAACTCTTCCCGTAAGTCTTGCCAGCCAGGCTTTCGGCTGTGCGAGTGTTTCTCTAGCAGTCTGAATGAGATAGTGGTTCATCCCAGGGCACTGCTGGAAAACAACTCAGAGTCCTTTCCTGTTGATGGTGGCTTAATGGCATTCTTGGTATTATGAACGTTAAATGAGATAGTGAATTGGAAGCTCCTAGCAAAGTGCCTGGAGTACTCCATGAATGTGGCTTTTCCTTGACTTTCCAACCTCAGGCTTTATATTCGTAGTTTGCTATGGAAGGGAAGGTTTAGAGTCAGCAAATACGGAAACTTGAGAAGGAAGCTGGAGTGAGAGCTCTTGGCCCAAAGCCAGAGTCATTGGCCTTCCTTCTTTATAACTGTGGTGTTCTTCTTGAGTTCTGAAGTGGTGATGGTAAACTAAAATAGCAGAGAGCAACAGATTAGATAACTGACATTTCTCTCGTGCTGATTTGATAATGTAAACTACCATTACTGTAGGAGTCTGAAGCCACAGCAGCTGCCCTCATCCCTGCCCCTTAGCTTCTGCCTAAGCCTTTCCTGTTCTGGAGCCCAACCTCTCCCTCCTTTTATTTTTAAGCTCTTACTAGTCTGCAGTTGGTGGAAGGGACCTTACCACCTTTAGAAAATCAATGATGGATTTCATTTGCAAGCAGTGAGCAGTGTCCTTATTAAATATTCACTGTTTCTGGCCCTAGTAAAATGCACTATAGCTTTTTGCTTTTTGGATGGGGATGGGGCAACAGCACATCAGTGTGATTCTAACTGCCCACTTCATTGGATCCCTGAGACAACAAGAGAAAGGAACATTATTATATAGTAAACGCCGTGGAGCTAAAAACCTAAGGATCTAGATGTCACTTTAACTTTCAAGTGAAATTACTTGCCTGGCAGCTCTCAACAGAATGACCTATTTTCATGATCAGATTCTTACTCTTTTCACCATGTGTTGTAAAGTTTTTGGAGCTCCTGGGTGGATCTGGAGTATAATCGCATAAAACTGAAAATAAGGAGTGTCCTATCCCCCTGATTGCTCCCGAGATTTTCTCTCCAGAGCCAGAGGGGTAAGAATTTGGGTTGATCACCCACTTTTACGCTGTTCGAAAGCAAAAGTGAGACTGTGAATTGGAATTTGGCAGGAAGTGGGGTGGCGGTATCTGGGGGGACAGTGATCCCCTTAACCTAGTTTTAGGTTTTACCTTGTGTCCTTTGGGCCAAAATCAAACGTAGTGTTAAATAGGGATTCTTTTTTCCATTTTTCAGGATCTTTGGACGCTCCCCAAGTTGTTTTCGCCAGATCCAAACCCTTGCCCACACAATCTGGAGCCCTTGCTAGAGTTATAGGACAGAGAAAATCAAAGTCGGTGAAGTCAGGGCCAATTTAAGGTAACAGTAAGAATAAGAGCATATTTTTATCATTTTCACTTGCTGACTTTATACTACAGCAAGAGACTTAGTAGCTACCAAAAGAAGGTCTAGCTTCTCAAAATGACAGTGAAGTTGGGGCTTTATAAACCAAAGCTTAGAAGGACGCTCCAAAACTGGGTCAAAGTTGAGCTCCAAATAGTTTGCTCCTATAATGGTCTACCAGTAGGTGGTGCTGTGGCAGTAAGAACTTTCTCAGAAACTATTACTAGAGGCTTTTGTTTAAAAATATGAGGATTTTGAGACAGTTCAAATAAAGAAACTAAAACCATAATTGATTTATCACAAAGTATAACATAATATATGGGAAAACATGAGATTTGAAGGTCAAGTTGCAGTAGTTGCCAAAGAGAATGGATATTTATTATTAAAGAAGGCTTTTAGACTAGAATTTATAAACTGGACTTTCAGATTATGGGAGGGAGGGAGGGAACATATTTTTTTTCAAATTTTGGTGAGGTTAATGAATTGTGTTTTTGCTGAGTTACTTAAATAAACATATGCTATAATTAGCAGCAAAACAAACTATAAACCTCATCCTCCATCCAACTAAAAAAAGCTCACACATTGAAGGCATGGTCTAACTTAATTTTGTGAAGCTGTTTCCACACTTCACCAGCACTGCCATCAGTATTTTGTTCCCAACCATGGCCTTCAAAATTTTCCAGAAAATTCTGCGAAACTTCAAGGCTTTGGTAATTCTTTCCTCTTTGTTCTGCCCTGCACACTAAAGCATTAATGGCTCACCTGCCACGAGGCTAATACTCTTCTTACCTCTGGGGGAATATTTATTAACTTATTTGAGAAGCATTATTCATCAGAATACCCCAGGAGTGCAAAAGAGAGAGGAAAATTATTTACCCACCACAGGATTCATTTACATTGGATCAGCAAGCTGCAAATATCTTTCCCTAGCCCATCTAAACTCTTTCCAGAAAAGAATGAGAAGAGAGAACGGAACACCAAATCCATGGCTTGGTCATCTACCAAAATGTACCGGAGACACTGAAAACAACCAGAGTTCTATTGGTAATTCTTAGCCAGTGGCCCTTTAATTCTGATACTAAGCAGCCTGTCCAATGATGAACAACTAGTAAAATATAGAAGACTAAAGCAAGAAGGTCAGTATTTCCCTCAGGAGACTGGCAGCCAGAAGAACGAATGTGACATCAAGCTCCAAGCTAAACTGATGGCCTGCCAAGAAGTACTCATGTCCATCCGCTTCTAGGACTGTGATACTTGGACCTGCCACAGTTATAATATCACTTTCCTTGAACCTCGTTCATTAGTATCCTTTACAATCCACCCTGAACATTACACGGCAAAATGGGACGATCAGCAAAAGAAGCCTTGGGAAACAGCCCATTTTTCAACATTTTGCTCTCTGTTGCAGATACAGCCCTGCTGAGCCTGAGCTGTGTATAAGCTAGGGATGGCTGATGCTATGCTTTGTGATTGACTGAGGCAATGAGACAGCATGTGTGTATGGATGAAGAGGACACAGTGGGTCAGAGGGTCTCAGAAGTCCAGCTCCTATGGTGCACCGTCACTGCTGGGAAGCTGCAGAGGCAGGCCTACCAGCCTGGCATGTGGCCGATGGCAGTGGGCTGCATCTCTTGAGCAGAAGAATTAGGTCATTTACAAAGTGAGGAGGCAGAACCCCACAGGTCTCAGCCCATCACCTAAAGCATGCTTTCTTTTTATTGCAAATGCAGGGTAGACAGCAGAGGTCCCTTCAACCATAATCACAAACAAATGTCATCACCAGCCATGACAGTCCTAGAACCTCTTCATATGTGGGTTTGGAAAGGCAGTCAGGTTAGAGAATTTGAGTTGTGTTTGCATTACATGTTTTATAAAACTGAGAAAAGCATCAGTTGTCCTTAACGGAGTAGAGGGAGCTATGCCGAAGGATATTAGGAGCAAAGCCTGTGTATGACCCCTGTATGCTACCCAGGGCAAGTGTCATATTTGCATACCTACATTGTTCTTTGTTTTCTTAGATTATGTATTTGTTCATCAGAGGGCTAATTATATTAACTATATTTTCTTATTTTCTGTATTTTTTTTTTTTTATTTTTGAGGCAGGGTCTTGCTCTGTTGCACAAGTTGGAGTGCAGTGGTGTGGTCACGGCTCACTGCAACCTCCGCCTCTTGGGATCAAGCGATTCTCCCACCTCAGCCTCCTGACTAGCTGAGACTTCAGGCATGTGTCATGATGCCCAGCTAATTTTTCATATTTTTAGTAGAGATAGGGTTTTCCCATATTGCCCAGGCTGATCTCGAACCCCTGGGCTCAAGCAATCCACCTGCCTTAGCCTCCCAAGGTACTGATATTACAGGCGTGAACCACCACACCTGGCCATTTTCTGTATTCTTAGTGCCCTGGCATTTGGGATCCTTGCAGACCCAGGGGAGAGAGTGCCTTTCACAGGGCTAGTTAATTCCTAAATGTAATAACAACTTGTCCATGAGCACACCTTTTATATGCAAACCAGCCAGTCCCAAGTACCTACTCTCAACCTCCTTATCAAACTTTCACACACCAACCCAAAATTTCCCCTGCCTCAATCATCTCAGGGCCAGGTACCAAGCAACTGGATACCATCCCTATACCCCGAAGCCCCTGGAATTATGCAAACTAACCAGTCCAGCCAATCCAAAGCTGTTTAATGGCCCTGCCTTGCCTTTCCTGGTGGAAGCCCCAGCAAAGGTTCTGACCTAGGCTTTTCCCCCCACTGCTGTCTTCTGCCTCCAGACTGACACTGATGAGTTCACTGTGACCCTGATTAGTGTGCAGTGACCCCTCCCTGGGAGCCGTCAGAATAAACAATACCTTCCTTCCGAGCCTTGTTTCTGTTTTCCTACTGTGGCCACACCAGCTTCACCATACCGTATCCAGCATGTACATTCTTAGAACAAACATCAAGAGGATAAATACCTTTAACTTGTAATACCAGGAACCAGGAAGAAACATGAATTAGGTTTACATCACCCAGTTCTAAGCAACTGGGCATAGCACTTCATCCGTAGCCTGTATTACACAAGTGATGTTTTAACAGTATGTGTTTTGCTGGCATTGACCTGGCTGTAGCCACACAAGAAGGATGTGAATCCCTCTACATGGCAAAATCACCTGGCTGTCAGCCACTGAAGTGCACGCTTTCCTGTCCTGAGGCCTCTTGCATTTCATTTAGTAACTGTTTCTACATTCAGAAACAAAACTCAAGTATAGCTGAACAATGTGGTTGGAAGTGAGGAAGAAGACAGCCTGGCTTTTAGTTTGGGGGAAAAAATAGGGGTCCTTCTAAGAATCCATCCAAAAGGGGTTCATTGGCCTTAAAGAAAACCAGAGAACTCCATTTCTGAAATGGATTAAGAAATAGGCTATGAAAGAAGATAACATCTGAAAATTGATATTTTTCTCTTGCTGAACTGGCAAAATCCCAAGAAAGGAGTGATGATTCTTCAGTTGTTAACAATTACTACTTTGTTATAAAGAGACATGGGAAGTACAGTGGCCCCTTTCTCAAATTACACTTACATTACAGAAGCACACACACCTCCTGGAAAAAAATGCCTGGCAGCCTGGATTGTTAGAGTTGTGCCTACCCCTGCATCTTGCTGCAGAGTTGTGTGGTCCTGTGTAATATCCATGCACTTTGGGCGGAAGATCTAGTCTATTCTTGCAGTCCTGAACTGGGCAAGTAACCAGCATGAGGCTGCCTTTCTTTCTGTCTTTATACATATCACTCCAGGTTATCGATCTGTTCACTGTGAACCCACACCTTATAGCCACATACCTTTGCTTTACTGTCCTCGTATCCTCAGGGCATAATTGCTCCTGAAATTTCTAAAGAAAGAAAATGACATGCTAAGCCACACCTGTCTTTGGAAAAAGCAAGCTCTCCACACGGAAATATTTACACCTCTGCTTACCTGATCTGTGGAGTTTGAACCAGGTCCCAAAAAGTGTAGGTGGATAATGGCAGGGCTTGGAGAGTGATGACTTGAAGTGTATTGCCCTGTTGGCATGATTTGTATTGATTTTTTATCCCTTATTCTTTCAAATTGTGATTATAAAGACTCAGATTCCCTTAAGTCCTCAAAATGAAGAGCATCACTAAAACTAAAACAGTAGTCTCTTCTACTCCTTTGTTCTCGTGTTTTGAACATGCAGGTATTTCCAGTTTGCACCATAGGTGTCAAGGGGCTCCCTTCTCTTAAAACTTGAATCCAGGTTATGCAGGGTTTTTTGTTGTTGTTGGGGGGTGAGTGGTTGTTTTTGTTTCTGTTTTTTCTTTTGTTTTTTTTTAAGTCAGAGTCTCACTCTGTCACCCAGCCAGACTGGAGTACAGTGGCGTGATCTCAGCTCACTGCAACTTCCACCTCCCAGGTTCAAGCGACTCTCGCTCGAGCCTTCACCTCCCGAGTAGCTGGGATTACCGGCGTGCGCCACCATGCACAGCTAATTTTTTTGTATTTTTAGTAGAGACTGTGTTTCACCATGTTGGCCAGGCTGGTCTCGAACTCCTGACCTCAAGTGATTTGCCCACCTTAGCCTCCCAAAGTGCTAGGATTACAGGCGTGAGCCACCGCGCCCACCCTGGTTATGCAGTTATTTGATACCAGAGAGGAGTAGCTTGAATGTGTGGACTTGCCTTAGCTATAATAAAACATAGCCTTTATCCCCATTATAAAATGGGGAAGAAAATAGAAAACCAACCTGATTTTAAGATGATGAGGTGAAGAAAAAGTCAGCTGCTTAGAAGCTGCTATAGCAGTATTATTTAGTTGTTTGGTGTTAGAAGAATCACTCTTTTTTAATATCTAATGTACCGAAAAGTGAGAGGGAGGTATTTTCCTTCCCCTTTTATTTATTTGTAATTTGTTTCCCAGGGAAATTAAGACTTGTGACAAACCCAAGTGAAGATATTTTGGAATTTGACAAGAGAGTTTTTTAACTTGTGCATGAGCTTCAAATTATATTAGGCAATGAATTGTTGATAGTTTTTAATCAGATACCGGAATATGGAATTTTCAAAATCACAACTCAGAAAAATGACCACTCACAGGCCTTTCATTTTATATTTATTGATCCTTTTTAGTATTCTCCAAAATTAATCATCATTGTGCATGTGTGCATGTATACTTATACCTCTCTTTATGCAGAGGATTTGAGTGTCCACAAGAGCCTTCTGATGATCCAGAGGAGAGAGACCCTCAGTTTCCCTCTGGAAGGGAAGTTTTTGTGCATGAGCACAGGGAGGAATCAGCCTCGAGAGCCAGAGCTCATGAAAACCTGAAGCCTTGCTGAGAGAGTCAGCAGCTCTACTGGCTGAATGGCAGCTCGGGTTAGCCCATCCCCATGGTCCGGTCATTTTCTGGCTCCTCCGCAGCCAGCTTCCATTGTTGTCTAGGCTGACAGCTCCGCCCTACTCATGATGTGACCTCTCTCTGTGGGATTGTTTCTCTCTCTCTTTTTTTTTCCACATTCAGTTTTCAGAAGACAGAATCGGAATACTTCCCATTCATTCCTCCAGCAAAGTGCCCCTGGGGGGCAGGGCTCTCTCTCCCAGGCTTTAACTGACCTAAATAAAGTGAGTGGCAGCTGCCTTCCAGACAGATGCCAGCCTGGTACTAGGGTAGTATGATTGTGTGATACAAAGCTGCCAATGTATGCATGTCTGACCATTTTTTCAGATGGGATTGTAGTTAGGCAGGTACAGCATAGTCTTTTCATGTCCAGTATAGGGTCTTAAAATATAAAACCACATGCAATAAAATAACAAGATATAAAGGGAAAGTCAGGGCCAAAAAACAAGATAATTCGAATTTTTCAAATATCAGGCTAAATAAACTTATTGTCATTGAGGTGAAATTTGGTTCTAAGTCTCCTAATATGCAGGGCAAACAGGGAAACATGATAAATTGGAGTATATAGTTCTCACAATCAAAAAGGAAGAAATGTTCCAGGGAAAGTCAAGATTTTTCCTAGTATTGATTCTAAAGGAAGTATTTTACATACTCTATGTAGAAGACACCTAATATAGTAGTAGTCAACTGCTAATGAACTATTAAAAAATAGTCAATAGTAGCTTCTCAGTCAACAAGCCAATAGAGCGCTGTGTTTCACATGCCTACTCCTTGGCATGGTGAACTATACAAAGATAAAATACTATAGTACATGCCAATGAAGACAGTTTTGTGAGGGGACAAAAATAATATAGTCTTAAGTCTCTTTGTGGTCTTCATAATCCAAGGGTAAGATAATAGTTATTTAGAGGATGGGGTGAACTGCATGTGTCTTAGGCAATCCTAAATATAACTTCTCTCAATTGATTGCTTGATAAAAACTAGTTGTGCTGTTAGGCAAGGATCCAGATACCTGGTCTTTTATCTTACTGTTTGAAGATGCATTTATTAATATATGCTGAGGAAAGCAGGTGGCAGAGGTAACATCTCCTGAAAGCTTTGGCAGCTAAGCAGTATTCTCTCTCTATCATGTGGCATGTTGATTGTCTGCTCCTCGATTCGCATACACAGTTTCCTCTGCCTAGGCACCATCTCCCCACTTTTGCTCCCTCCCTCGCCTATATGACTAATTCCTATTTGTCCTCAACCCCTTTTCTCCTGTCTAGCCCTACCCTATGTTAATCTGATTTAGATGCTTTTGACTCTGCTCTTTAAAACTCTGTGATTACCTCTGTCATGGCTTTTACAACATTCTAGGATCTTTATGGTTACTTAACTGTTCCCTCTACTAAGCTTGGAATTTCCTGGAATGCAAGGATCAGGTCCAAGTGGACTCTGATACTCTAGGGCCTAGCACAGTGCCCAGCCTGTAGTAGGGGCTTAAGAAATCCCAATTAAGAAAACAACAACAAAAAATAATAAGGTGACAAAATAAATAACCAAAAATGAAAAGGAAATTCTGCTTGAATAGATGAATGAGTAAATTTTCATATTTCTGCCTTTGTTTATTCTTCTACTGACATTTGGAATACCTGCCTACATATGCAAATTCTTCCTGTTCTTAGGCCAAGCTCAGTGGCTCACACCTGTAATCCCAGTACTTTGGGAGGCCGAGGTTGGCAGATCACTAGAGGCCAGGAGTTCAAGACCAGCCTGGCCAACATAGCGAAACCCTGTCTCTACTAAAAATACAAAAATTAGCTGGGTGTGGTGGCACACGTCTGTAGTACCAGCTACTCAGTGACTGAGGCAGAAGAATTGCTTCAGTCCCAGGAGGCAGAGGTTGCAGTGAGCCAAGATCGTGCCACTGCGCCGCTCTAGCCTGGGTGACAGAGGAAGATTGTCTAAAAGGAAAAAAAAAAAATTTATCTCCTAAGGGTCCAGTTAAGTTTTTTGTTTTGTTTTGTTTTTGTTTTTGTTTTTGTTTTGAGATGAGTCTCGCTCTGTCACTCATTTGTCTTGTCGTTTAAAAAATTCCTAGAGACCTACAATTTATATCACAAAGGTGTTGTCATCTTTTATCACTGCTTGCTTTTTGGGTGAACTGTCTCTTCAATAAGACCATAAACTTTTTGAGAGCAGAATTAATATCTATATGTTTCTTGAATCCCTAGTAACACCCAAAATGTTTCATTACCTTGTATTGTAGACCCTAAAGAAAAGAACACATACATATGTAAAACTTTTCTGAAAAATGGCTCCTCTGTTCTCTTGGATTTAAAATGCCTAACCTCAGAAGATAAAATCTTTTAATGAATATTTCATAAATAATGCATTTTACCATTAAACAATCTTCAAAATCAGAATAACCTTCCTTATAAATTACCTGGTACTTCTATCCCATTTCTTGCAATATTGTAAAACTACTTCCTGTAAAATAATGAATGATTGATCACTGCTCTTTAGATAACAACATCTGCTATACATTCACAACCTTACTATGACTTGTTACATTATAGATTTCAGTATGAAGATGTTCCATTTTAGACCACATTCAAGAATCTCATTATAACGGAACAAAGTTAAAATGAGATTGAATTTATTTGGAACACATTAGCTTTCAGCTTTTTTTTTCCCCCTCTATATCACCTAACTAACTGGAATTGTTTATTGCACAGATCAGATTTTTCTTTTGAACACTGAACGGTCTTTTGTATTATCTTCTGAATTCACCATGAATTCTTTAGGTTCCTCTTAAGTTGTATAGTACCTGAAACTGAACACCACACTCTAATATTAGAGATCTGACAGGTGTTGAGTGTTGTGTAAAATTTATCATCATGGTTCTGGAGTCATATGTTACATTTTAAATGTGCACAGTATTCCCAGAAACAAAACCGAAGTTCTCTCGACCCTTACTTGTTACCTTCCTGGCTTCCTTTTGCTTCACAGGGCCATGGAGCATTACCACTGTTGTTGTCAGTAACAATAGCTAAGTTTTGTAAGAATTCCAGATTGCAGGGTAGAAAGATCCATAACTGTGAAGTTAGACTGACCTGTGTGGGCTCTGTGACTGCCCAGTTGGCAACTTTAGGCAAATCACTTAACCTCTTTCAGCCTCAGTTTCCTCATCAATGCAATAAGCATAAAAATATCAATCCTAGAGAGTGGGAGCAAGATGGCCGAATAGGAACAGCTCCAGTCTCCAACTCCCAGCACGAGTGACACAGAAGACCGGTGATTTCTGCATTTTCAACTGA
>NW_012116265.1:17980161-18004319 GCF_000951035.1 Colobus angolensis palliatus | reverse complement strand
TTGATGGGTGCAGCACACCAACATGGCACAAGTATACATATGTAACAAACCTGCACGTTATGCACATGTACCCTAGAACTTAAAGTGTAATAAAAAAAAAATTCATTAAATGAATGAATAAATGATTGACTCAGAAAAAAAAAATATATCAATCCTGCAGGATTGGGATATAAAGATTATAGATTGCCTCAACAGCAAAAATTCCTGTATAAAAATGGGCTTGAATACACATTCAAAGAAGATATGCAAATAGCTAGTAGGCACAACATCCCTAATCATGCTCAACATCCCTAATCATAAGAGAAATGCAAATCAAAACCCATGGTGAGGTACCATCTCACACCTTTAAGATGGCTACTATTAAAAAAGCAAAAAATAAGCCGGGCATGGCGGCTCCTGCCTGTAATCCTAGCACTTTGGGAGACCAAGGCAAGAGGATCACTTGAGGCCAGAAGTTCAAGGCCAACCTGGGCAACATAGTGAGACACTGTCTCTACAAACAATAAAAACAATTAGACAGGCATGGTTGCACACACCTGTAGTCCCAGCTACTTGGGAGACAAGAGGTAGGATTGCCTAAGCCCAGAAATTCAAGGCTACAGTGAGATGTGATTGGGCCGCTCTGCTCCAGCCTGGGTGACAGAGCAAGACTGTCTCAAGAAACAGAGAGATAGAGAGGGATGAGGGGAAGAGAGAGGGAGGAAGGGAAGAAGGAAGGAAGGAAGAAAGAAAGGGGGACGGAAGGGAGGGAGGGAGGAAGGGTGGAAAAAAGGGAGGGAAGAAGGGATGGGAGGAGCAAAAACTAACAAGTATTGGGGAAGATGTGGAGAAATTGGAACCCTGGTGTACTCTTGGGAATGGAAGATGGTGCAGCCACTATGAAAAACACTATAGTGGTTTCTCAAACAATTAAACATAGAATTACCGGCCAGGCACAGTGGCTCATGCCTGTAATCCCAGCACTTTGGGAGGCTGAGACAAGAAGATTACTTGAGGCCAGGAGTTCAGGACCAGCCTGGGCAACATAGTGAAACCTTGGTTCTACAAAAAATAAAAAAGTAGCCAGGCACGGTGGTGCATGCCTATAGTTTTACCTCCTTGGGAGACTGAGCTGTGAGGATCACTTGAACTCGGAGGTCGAGGCTGCCGTGATCCATGATCACACCAGCGCACTCCAGCCTGGGTGACAGAGCAGGACTCTGTCTCAAAAAAACAAAAAAAATTGAATTACCATATGATCCAGCAATTTCACTCTGTGTGCGTATGCCCAAAAGAATTGAAAGCAGAGACAGAAATAGGTATTTGTATCCTCCTAACAGCATTATTCACAGTAATCAAAAGACAGAAGCATCCCCAGTGTCCGTCCGCAGATGAATGAGTCAACAAAATGTGGGTCTGCATATTCAATGAAATACTCTTCAGCCTTCAAAACAAAGGAAATTCTGCAGTAAGCTACAACATGGAACCTTCAGGACATGATGCTAAGTGAAATCAGCCAATCACAAAATGACAAGTACTGTATGATTCCACTAATACAAGGTACCTAAAATAGTCAGAATCGGAAAGGTAGAAAGAATGGTGGTCAGCAGGGGGTGGGAAGAGAGGGAAATGGGACGTTTTTGTTTAATGGGCACAGAGTTGCAGTTTTACAGGATGTAGAATTCTGGAGATGGATGATGGGATGGTCATGCAGCATGAATGCACTTAATGCCACTGAACTATACACTTACAATTGTTAGGATGGTAAAGTTTATGTTACATGTATTTTGTCACAATTTTTAAAGAAATATTATAGATTGTGTGTGTATTATACTCCAGATTAGGTGTTTTTTTCTCGATTTTGCTTTTGAGGAAACTAACGCGGAGAGAAGTTAAATAGCTTGTCCAAGCCACACAGTCAGTGATGGAGCTGAAATTTAAACCCAAACAGTTTTTTTCCAGAATCTGCTAAACTGCCTCTTCATCTGAAAACTCTGGGCCCCTCAAGGTGATTTCATTTTATCAGCTTCCTTTCCTAATGAAGCTGAGCGGCTGGTGATCAGGCCCTGAGGCCTCCGCCTCCCTGCAGTGTCTGGTTGTTATCTCAAATGGCTCATTAGGGGGATGCCTGGCAGTGGGGGGGCATATGTAGTTTAGGCTGGCTGTCTCTTTATCCAGCGATTGAACTTTCCCTTATTTAGATGGAGCCAGGCCTGGAAAGGGAAAGATAAGGAGCAAGGTGAGCTTTCTGCCTCTATTCCCCTGGGTGGGGGTGATGGTGGTGGTGGTGGTGGTGGTGATCTTTCCCACATGCCCGAACCGCCTTTGAAGGGACAGCAGTTCTGATTGGCAAAGGAGACATGGATGTGGATGAAGCTCTGCAGCAGAGGGTGGAGCTGAAGTGGGGAGGTAGGAGGTGGGGGAAAAACGAGAGGGCTTGGGAATCACCCCTGGATTAGTTAAGAGAACATTCCCTGCAGGTAACAGAAACTCAGAGAAATTAGTGGCAGGGTAAGTAAGGGATTTATTTTTCTCACAAGTCAAGAAGTCTGGAGACAGGAGGTCCAGGGCTAGTGCTGCTCTTCAGAGACATAACTGAGGAGCCAGGCTGCTCTCTTTCTGCTCTACTAACTCTAATGCATTGGCTTTCATTTTGCTGGTCATAAGATGTCTCTGTTCCTACTGGCATTGTGTCCATGTTCCAGTGAAAAGAGGGGGAAGGGCAAAAGACAGATGCCAGCTCAATCTGTCCCCCTTTCAAAAACACTTTCTTGGAAGCCCAGCAGTTCTAACTACCATATCATTAGCCAGCACTGGCTCCCTTGCCTACTTCTCCTTAGCAACAGAGGTGTCTAGAGAGGTGGTCTTTTCACTGGGCACATTGCCTTCCCAGTCAGATCTGGGCTCTTTTATTGAGGAAGAAGGGGGAATGGCTAATGATATACATCTACTGGTTTCAATCACAGCACGTTTCCTTTCCAGAGACTCCACCCCTGCTGGAGGAGTTCATCACACTTCTGCAGCCCCTCTACCACCAGCTTCTTGACTGCTATAAATAGATATGTCATTCCTTGACCCAAATTTGCCCCAGTCCTGTCTATTGGTACATGGGGTTAGGGGTCCCTGTTACCTTTCGGTTATAGTAACACATGAGAGCTGTCATGGTTCTGGAGGTGTTTAAAAGGTCACCAGAAATGAGGAAGATGGAAAAAATGAGCCATAGGGGAAAAAAGTACCCTATAAATACACTTACTAAAATTATAAATTTGCTGTAAGTACAATATAAATTTATGATATACCACATTCATTCACATAAATTATTTACTATTTGATTATCCTTCAGCTGAACAATGACTATGTATACTCTTAAATTATGGAGATTAATATTGTTATAACTTTAATTTTATTGTGATAGTAAATTCTGTTCACAAATGTTGTCTTCCTAAGATTTGCTCACAGTGCATGCAGCTGTTTCAAACACTGAGACAAGTTATTAATGATTCCTGTTCCATTTAAAGAAAAGCTTCTGACCAGGCGCAGTGGCTCACACCTGTAATCTCAGCACTTTGGGAGGCTGAGGCAGGCAGATCAAGGAGATCAGGAGTTCGAGACCATCCTGGCCAACATGGTGAAACCCTGTCTCTACTAAAAATACAAAAATTAGCTAGGCATGGTGGCACGTGCCTGTAATCCCAGCTACTCGGGAGGCTGAGGCAGGAGAATCACGTCAACCAGGGAGTCAGAGGTTGCAGTGAGCCGAGATCACGCCACTGCACTCCAGCCTGGCTCCAGAGCGAGACTGCCTCGAAAAAAAGAAAAGAAAAGCAAAGCTTCCTTGTGCTCAGGTCTTTGCTGAGATTCCCTAAAAAGAATAGGACAGGGGCCTGGTAACTTGAAAAATTCAAAACAGAAGTTCACTCAGTAGTATTGAGTCATAATTTTAAAAAAAGGATTTTAATCTAATAGTGAGTATAAAGCTACAGTAACCAAAACAGTATGGATGGACTATAATTAAATGTCCAGAAATAAACTCATATATCAAATGGCCAATTGATTATTCAGTGGACTATCTCTTCGACAACTATTCAGTGGTACCAAGACTATTCAGAGTCTCTTCAACAACTGGCACTTGAACAGTTGGTTATCCACATGCAAAATAGTGAAGTTGGACCCCTGTTTCACATCTAAACAAATATTAACCAAAAATTGATTAAATGCCTACATGAAAGGGCTAAAACTATAAAATTCCTAAAAGAATACATAGGAATAAATCTTCATGTCGTTGGATTAGGCCACTGTTTCTTAGGTGTGATACCAAAAAGTACAAGCAACAACAAAATTAGACAAGTTGGACTTCATCAAAATTTTTAAATTGTGTGCTTCAAGGGATACCACCAAGAAATGTGACGGACAAGCCAGGTGCGGTGGTGCACACCTGTAATCCCAGCATTTTGGGAGGCCAAGACAGGCAGATCACTTGAACTCAGGAGTATGAGACCAGCCTAGGCAACATGGCAAAATCCCATCTCTACTAAAAATACAAAAATTAGCCAGGCATTGTGGCTCACGCCTGAAAGTCTCAGCTACTGGGGAGGCAAAGGTGGGAGGAATGCTTGAGCCCAGGAAGTGGAGATTGCAGTGAGCTGAGATTGTGCCACTGCACTCCAGCCTGGGTGAGAGTGAGATGCTGTCTCAAAAATAACAACAAAATGAAATGTAAGAGACAGCCCACAGAGTGGCAGAAAAATGTTTGTAAATCATTTATATTGCAAGGGAGTTGTATCCAGAATATATACAGAACTCTTATAGCCCAACAATAAAAAGCCAACCCAATTTTTTTTTTTTTAAATCCAGTCTATCATTGAGGGACATTTGGGTTGGTTTCAAGTCTTTGCTGTTGTGAATAGTGCCGCAATAAACATACACGTGCATGTGACTTTATAGTAGCATGATTTATAATCCTTTGGGTATATACCCAGTAATGGGATTGCTGGGTCAAATGGTAATTCTTAGATCCTTGAGGAATCTCCACACTGTCTTCCATAATGGCTGAACTAATTTACACTCCTACCAACAGTATAAAAGTGTTCCTATTTCTCCACATCCTCTCCAGCATCTGTTGTTTCCTGACTTTTTAATGATTGCCATTCTAATTGATGTGAGATGGTATCTCATTGTGGTTTTGATTTGCATTTCTCTGATGACCAGTGATGATGAGCATTTTTTCATGTGTCTGTTGGCTGCGTAAATGTCTTCTTTTGAGAAATGCCTGTTCGTATCCTTTACCCACTTTTTGATGGGGTTGTTTGTTTGTTCCTTGTAAATTTGTTTGAGTTCTTTGTAGATTCTGGATATTAGCCATTTGTCAGGTGGGTAGATTGCAAAAATTGTCTCCCATTCTGTAGGTTGCCTGTTCACTCTGGTGATAGTTTCTTTTGCCATGCAGACACTCTTTAGTTTAATTAGATCCCATTTGTTTATTTTGGCTTTTGTTGTCATTGCTTTTGGTGTTTTAGTCATGAAGTTCTTGCCCATGCCTATGTCCTGAATGGTATTGCCTAGGTTTTCTTCTAGGGTTTTTATGGTTTTAAGTCTAACAGTTAAGTCTTTAATCCATCTTGAATTAATTTCTGTATGAGATGTAAGGAAGGGATCCAGTTTCAGCTTTCTTCATATGGCTAGCTAGTTTTCCCAGCACCATTTATTACATACGGAATCCTTTCCCTATTTCATGTTTTTGTCAGGTTTGTCAAAGATCAGATGGTTGTAGATGTGTGGTGTTATTTCTGAGGCCTCTGTTCTGTTCCATTGGTCTATATATCAGTTTTGGTACCAGTACCATGCTGTTTTGGTTACTGTAGCCTTGTAGTAGTATAGTTTGAGGTCAGGTGGCGTGATGCCTCCAGCTTTGTTCTTTTGGCTTAGGATTACCTTGTCAATGCAGGCTCTTTTTTGGTTCCATATGAACTTTAAAGTAGTTTTTTCCAATTCTGTGAAGAAGGTCATTGGTAGCTTGATGGGGATGGCATTGAATCTATAAATTACCTTGGGCAGTGTGGCCATTTTCACTATATTGATTCTTCCTATCCATGAGCATGGAATGTTCTTCATTTGTTTGTATCCTCTTTTATTTCACTGAGCAGTGGTTTGTAGTTCTCCCTGAAGAGGTCCTTCACATCGCTTATAAGTTGGATTCCTAGGTATTTTATTCTTTTTGTAGCAATTGTGAATAGGAGTTCACTCATGATTTGGCTCTCTGTTTCTTTGTTATTGGTGTATAGGAATGCTTGTGATGTTTGCACATTGATATTGTATCTGAGACTTGGTGAAATTGCTTATCAGCTTAAGGAGATTTTGGGCTGAGACAATGGGGTTTTCTAAATATACAATCATGTCATCTGCAAGCAGGGACAATTTGACTTCTTCTTTTCCTAATTGAATACCCTTTATTTCTTTCTCTTGCCTGATTGCCCTAGCCAGAACTTCCAACACTATGTTGAATAGGAGTGGGGAGAGAGGGCATCCCTGTCTTGTGCCAGTTTTCAAAGGGAATGCTTCCAGTTTTTGCCCATTCAGTATGATATTAGCTGTGGGTTTGTCATAAATAGCTCTCATTATTTTGAGATACATTCCATCAATACCGAATTTATTGAGAGTTTTTAGCATGAAGGGCTGTTGAATTTTGTTGAAGGCCTTTTCTGCATCTATTGAGATAATCATGTGGTTTTTGTCTTTGGTTCTGTTTATGTGATGGATTACATTTATTGATTTGCGTATATTGAACCAGTCTTGCATCCCAGGGATGAAGCCAACTTGATCATGGTGGATAAGCTTTTTGATGTGCTGCTGGATTCAGTTTGCCAGTATTTTATTGAGGATTTTCGTATCGATGTTCATCAGGGATATTGATCTAAAATTCTCTTTTTTTGTTGTATCTGTTGTGTCTCTGCCAGGCTTTGGTATGATGATGCTGGCCTCATAAAATGAGTTAGAGAGGATTCCCTCTTTTTCTATTGATTGGAATAGTTTCAGAAGGAATAGTACCAGCTCCTCCTTGTACCTCCGGTAGAATTCAGCTATGAATCCGTCTGGTCCTGGACTGTTTTTGGTTGGTAGGCTATTAATTACAGCCTCAATTTCAGAGCCTGCTCTTGGTCTATTCAGAGATTTAACTTCTTCCTGGGTTAGTCTTGGGAGGGTGCATGTGTCCAGGGATTTATCCATTTCTTCTAGATTTTCTAGTTTATTTGCATGGAGGTATTTATAGTATTCTCTGATGGTAGTTTGTATTTCTGTGGGGTCAGTGGTGATATTCCCTTTATCATTTTTTATTGCATCTATTTGATTCTTCTCTCTTTTCTCCTTTATTAGTCTTGCTAGCAGTCTATTAATTTTGTTGATCTTTTCAAATAAAACAGCTCCTGGATTCATTGATTTTTTTTGAAGGGTTATTTTGTGTCTCTGTCTCCTTCAGTTCTGCTCTGATCTTAGTTATTTCTTGCCTTTTACTAGCATTTGAATTTGTTTGCTTTTGGTTCTCTAGTTCTTTTCATTGTGATGTTAGGGTGTTGATTTTTAGATCTTTCCTGCTTTCTCTTGTGGGCATTTAGTGCTATAGATTTCCCTCTACACACTGCTTTAAATGTGTCCCAGAGATTATGGTACGTTGTGTGTTAGTTCTCATTGGTTTCAAAGAACATCTTTATTTCTGCCTTCATTTTGTTATTTATCCAGTAGTCATTCAGGAGCAGGTTGTTGAGTTTCCATGTAGTTATGTGGTTTTGAGTGAGTTTCTTAGTCCTAAATTCTAATTTGATTGCACTGTGGTCTGAGAGACAGTTTGTTGTGATTTCTGGTCTTTTACATTTGCTGAGGAGTGTTTTACTTCCAATTATGTGGTCAATTTTAGAATAAGTGCCATGTGGTGCTGAGAAGAATGTATATTCTGTTGATTTGGGGTGGAGAGTTCTGTAGATGTCTATTAGGTGCAGAGTTGAGGTCAAGTCCTAGATGTCCTTGTTAACCTTCTGTCTCGTTGATCTGTCTAATATTGACAATGGACTCCCATTATTATTGTGTGGGAGTCTAAGTCTCTTTGTAAGTCTCTAAGGACTTGCTTTATGAATTTGGATGCTCCTGTATTGGGTGCATATATATTTAGGGCAGTTATCTCTTCTTGTTGAATTGATCCCTTTACCGTTATGTAGTGGCCTTCTTTGTCTCTTTGGATCTTTGTTGGTTTAAAGTCTGTTTTATCAGAGACTAGGATTGCAACCCCTGCTTTTTTTTTTCTTTCCATTTGCTTGGTAGATCTTCCTCCATCCCTTTATTTTGAGCGTATGTGTGTCTCTGCACTTGAGATGGGTCTCCTTAATACAGCACACTGATGGGTCTTGACTCTTTATCCAATTTGCCAGTCTGTTTCTTTTAGTTGGGTCATTTAGCCCATTTACATTTAAGGTTAATATTGTTATGTGTGAATTTGATCCTGCCATTATGTTGTTAGCTGGTTATTTTGCCTGTTAATTGATGCAGTTTCTTCATAGCATCAATGGTCTTTACAGTTTGGCATGTTTTTGCAGTGGCTGATACTGACAACCCAATTCTTTAAACAGGCAAAGGATTTGAATAGACATTTCTCCAAAAATATACATATGGCCAATGAAAAGATGCATCATTAATTAGTGAGATGCCACATCACACCCACTAGGATGCCTGTAATCAAAAGACAGGTAATAACAAGTGTTGGTGAGGAGGTGGAGAAATTGGAATCCTCATACACTGCTGGTGGAAATGTAAAATGGTGCAGCTGGTTTTTGAAAACAGTTTGGCAGTTCCTCAAACAGTTAAACATAGAGTTACCATATGACCTAACAATTCCACTCCTAAATATATATTCAGGAGAAATGAAAACATATGTCAACATAAATGTTTGTATACGAGTGTTCATAGCAGCATTATTCATAATAGCCAAAATGTGGAAACAACCTAAATGTTAGCCAGAAAATGAAGTGATAAACAAAATGCAGTGTATATATACAGATTGCCTAGGACTGGGGCCAGCAGAGGCAGGGAAATGGAGGGTGACTGCTAATGGCATTGGGTTTCTTTTTGGAGTAATGAAAATGTTCTAAAATGAGATTGTGGTAATGCTTACCCCATTTTGTGTTTGTGTTTTGTTTTTGTTTTAATTTTTGTGGGTACATAGTAGGTGTATGTATTTATGGGGTACATGAGATGCTTTGATACAGGCATGCAGTGTGAAGTTAGCACATCATGGAGAATGGGGTATCCATCTTCTCAAGCATTTATTCTTTGAGTTACAATCCAATTACACTATTTTAAAATGTACAATTAAGTTATTGTTAACTATAACCACCCTATTGTGCTATCAAATAGTAGGTCTTATTCTTTCTATTTATTTTGTACCTATTAACCATCACCCCGTTTTGTGTCTACAATAAAAACCACTGAACTGTATACTTTAAATGAGTGAATTTTATTAGTATGTGAAATATAGCTCAATAAATCTGAAGAAATTAATAGTTAATATTTAAAAAGTAAGAATAAAAAAGCCCTTCAATGTAAGCAAATTGTATTCACATCTTAGATGGACAAATTATTAATCAATAGTTATTTAGTGTGTCCTGTTCATTTGTCCAACAAATAATTTGACTGCCTCCCGTGTGTGAAGTGTGCTCTAAGGTCTTAGACGGAAAGATGTCTGGGCTCTGCTCTGCCCCTACTCTTCTATCCTCCCAGCGAAGGTAGTGTGCCTAGGGGACAGCAGCTGTCCCTGGACCTGGCCTCACTCTCTTTTTCCCTGTTTGGAAAGGTGTCAGGCTCCCGGGTATTTCTGTTGCTTTCGTCAGCACAGAGCAAGGAGGACCTTGACTATAGTTTCATTGCCTTAAGCTTCACCTCATGCTTCAAATCCACGAAAGAGCAGCTGAGAATGGGGCTAGTTGTGCCACCAATTGCTTCTCTCCCATTGTTAATCCCTTTAATTCTGCTGTTCCTAGGCACCCCTCCCTGACACCATCCTGTTGCCCACTTGTGATGTGATTGAACAAGTGGTTTGGACTTTGAAAGGTGATTCTTAAAGATACCTCAAGTGACCCAGCCCCTGGCTTGCTCTCTTGGTGATCATTTCCACGGAGCACCAGAGATTGTCTGTAGGCGAACCCTTTCCAATCAAGCCCAACTCACAAAGGAGGTAACTGCTACTTGACCCCCTCTGAGATCCTGGCCTAGCCGCCAGGGTCATTAGGGAAAGCAGCATTTCATTGCTTAGCAAAGATAGTGAGAAAGTTCCCAGTTCTTTTTGGCTTATACAGAAGAGTTTATGTCCTGTCACCTGAGTTATTAAATTATGGCACAGCTAGTTCTGTGATGAATGAATGACAAAAACATATATATATATCTCACTGCATTTCAGCTTTGTTCTGTCATTTCCTGGTCAAAATGTTACCATTTTATTTATAAAATTCATCCATCTCTTTCACAAACCTCAGCTTGTATGACAAAACACACAAACACGCACTGAGCCACTTTTCAGCCTATGTGTACTCTTTTCAGAGAATATTAGAATTAAACTAATTAGAATTCCTCCCTCCCTCCCTCCCTCCCCTGAGATTGATACATTTCTCAGTATTCTACAATGCTCATTACGCTAAAAAATGACTACTTCCTAATGGCATGAGGACAGAGAAAGTGGCATGTGTGTTGGGGGTAAAAAGGAATATTCGAGCATTAACCTGCCTGGTGATCGCAGGCCACAAGGAAAGCCTCTTCTGTCCTGGGCCGTCCCCTTAGTTGTGGCAGGAAGGGGAGTAGCAGGAAATGGAATCTGCCCTGGTCATGGGATTTTTTGAAAGAAACAAAGCATGATCTGATGAAGAGCAGGTTAATCCTGCTATTTCATTTCCCTTGCAGAAAGGGTGGGGGCAGGATTGTGATATGAAGTATTTAGTTTCACATCTGTTCCAGGAATTATCATCGGCATAAATCCGTTTTTCTTTTAAGCATCGTAAAGCATCCCAGGGAGCTCCTCCTCCTGCCCACCCTCTCCACCCCCACAGTTTATTTCATGGCCGCGGAGCAGCTGACAGACTTCCAGAGAGATCGTCTTGTCATTGTATACAAGGAGGGAATCTCTGAGTCTTGGAAGTCAGAATTTCTGTGAGTCAGTGGTATCAATTTTGTGTACTGCTTTCCATGAAGTGTTTAGAATAAAAATAATTAGCATAGCAGCAGTGTAGTATAGTGAAACGAGCTCTCAATTTAAAATTAGAACTGGTTCTCATCTCAGCTTTGCTACCGTTTGTGTGAATTTGGGCAAGTCACCAAACCTCTTTGGTCTCAGAGTCCTCATCGTTTCCCAAAATGTGTTCACAAAACACAAGTCTTCACAGTCAAGTAAGTTTGACAAATGCTATTTACCCTGTGCCACTTCTTAGAGTTGTAATATATTAGCATATTAAAGACTCTGAAAAGTCTTTCAATAAAGATACCTCTTTTTTTGGTGGGGATAGAGTCCTGCTCTGTCACCCAGGCTGGAGTATGGTGGCACGATCTTGGCTCACTGCAACCTCTGCTTCCGGGGTTCAAGCAATTCTCTCTGCCTCAGACTCCCAAGTAGCTTGGACTACAGGTGCCCACTACCACACCTGGCCAATTTTTGTATTTTTAGTGAGGGGATTTTGCCATGTTGGCCAGGCTAGTCTTGAACTCCTGACCTCAGGTGATCTGCCTGCCTCGGCCTCGCAAAGTGCTGGGATTACACGCATGAGACACTGCACCTGGCCAAAGATACCTATTTTTAACTCAGCATTTCTTAAGTTTATCTGACCTGGAACCATTTTTCCTATAATGCTGATTAGTATCTTGACACTTTGAGAAAGGAGGTTCAAGTCCAAAGTGCTGGTAATCTATATAATCTGTCACATGTCATGGTTACCAAACTCAGTTTAAAGTAACTTTTCAACCTTCAAATCTCATTATTGGGAAAAAGAAAAATAATTGTATATATGGCAAGGAGACTTCTAATGTAAAAAACTGAACTTAAGCACCAAATCAATTATGCAGACCAATACAGACTTGTACCTAGAGTTGCAACAAAGTTTCTTCGACTTCTGCTTTCTATTCCCACCTTTCAGATATTTGGTGTTCTCCTGTGGCCTTGCTTGTTGGTCTATTAATTATTCAATGCAAAATCTGAAATGCTCCAAAATCCCAAACTGTTTGAGTGCTAATGTGACACTCAAAGGAAATGCACATTGGAGCATTTTGGATTTTGGATTTTCAGATTAGGGATGTTCAACTAGTAAGTATAATGCAAATATTCTAAAATCTGAAAAAAATCAAAATCTAAAACACTTCTTGTCACAAGCATTTTGAATAAAGGGTGCTCAGCCTGTGTATATTATTAATTAAATATCTACTGAAGTTTCTTGCAGAGAACAAGAAATTCAAGGAACAAGTGGATCAGGATCAGGGGTCAAGTGAGAGATAAGTGAGGGGGGGAAATGCAAAAATAGAATTAGGCAAAGAAAGTACTTTTCTGGTTCTGAGAGAAAAGTGATTTCACCTGGTACAAATATTGAAGCTAAGATTAAGTTCTAATACCAACTTTAGTCAAACAATCCTAACATCATTTAAAAGTCTGGCTATGATACATCTTTTGAGAAATCAGTAAGGGCAGTTTATTTAATCACTCAGCTTAGAGAACTATCATCCATCTATTTCGAGTGTGGGTCTTTAACAACACTGAATTTCTGGGAATGTTGGCTTTCCCTTTCTACCGCTCTAGCTGTTCCTTCTTCCTGATAAAGCTCCCCATCCTTGCTTACTTGTTAATTTTCATATTATTCTCTGAGATCCTGTCCTTGGTCTGCTCCCATTGTTTCAGCTGACCTACATCTAGGACAATTCCAAACCTGTTCCTCCAGCCAAGACTGTCACATATGGCTTCAAAGATAGGTTGTGCCCAGCACAATTCTGGGGTACCATACACACCAAACATGAACATAAGTAGAGCACTTCTGCAGCTCACACTTCTCTTTGGATCCATGTTCCCCAGCCACATCTAGACATGTCTCCTGAAGGGGTCACAGGCATCTCAGATGTAACACATCCAGAAATGACCTCATCATCCTCTCAGACACACCCCTCCTCTGGTCCCTCCTGTTCACCTTCATTAGAGGTAAAGCCAGAAACTGAGAGGCATGTGAGCTCCTCCCTCAGTCCGCATATTTGATTATCATTATTATACTTTTCCCTTTAAATATCCCTCAGTTAACAACTTAACAAGTCCAATGTCATTAATATCCGCCGCCTTAATTCAGACACATAACGCTTTCTGTTTGAATGACTACATTGTTTTCCAGACTGATGGCTTCATCCTAAGTTGTATCCTGCCTTTACCCTCCACACTGCTCTTAAAGTGATCTTTTAGAAACAATTATGACTATGACGCTTCCCCACTAAAAAGTCTTCAGAAGCTCCGTTTAAATTTGCCACACTGTCCCAAACTTCTATACCATTGCACGAGATGTTTCCTCTCCTAGAAATCCCATCCCTTACTATCAACTCCTATAGCACCTTTCACCTTCCATTGTAATCGAATCCACTAAAATGTTTTATTTTACTTATTAGCCTCTACCACTAGATTATTCAGTCCCAAAAGGATTGGGAATGATGTCATTCACCTCTGTATCACCAGTGCTTTTCATATAGTACTGGGCATATAGTAGGTATTCAATACATAAATGTGGGATAAAAGATAAATTTCTACTGCCCTTGTAAGGTTTAACATTCAGTGAATAAGTGGCTGTGCAGTGGTAAGATCAGCAATGCAATATTCATATCCTGTAAATTACGGATATTTTAATAACTACTTCTGTACTTCTTGTGTCCTTTGGACTTCTGAGAGGAAACAGAAACTCCATGCATCTTTGTAATCAACTTTTTTTCTGATATTCAGAGGCTATTCTATTTCATTCATCCAGAACTTTGGGGTTGGGAGGAACCAAAAAAGAGCCTAGAATGGAGTACCTATCTTTAATAAGCTAAAGGTATTAACTTCACTATACACTGATGTTAAAAAGATAAGGAGATTTTATACAAATCTTTCAGAATTGACTCAGTAGCAAACTAGGGTGTATAGGTCCGTACTTACGAATTCACTATTTTCACAATGGAGTGTTTTGCCGTTTGCCTCTACTTCTTATTCATCCCAACAGAGCCTCTATGGGGCGGGGGAAAAAGTAAAATAAAATGTTAACAGGCCATTTTATTATTATTTTAATGTTTTAACCCATGACTTCAAGGAAGAAAGATGTAAACAAATACATAAGGTGAACTGCTATGGTAGAAAAACTCCAGACTTAGCTTCTATTCTGATTCCTGGCACTGAGTAGCTGTGCACTCTGAAGCCAGTTAGTTAACCTCTCTAGACTGTTTTGTCACTGTAAATTGGAAATATGTTCATTTAGAAACATCTTTAATGCCTGCTATGGGTCAGGTGCTTTGCTATGCACTCAAGATAGTTGCCGTATCTTCTTCATGAGGTTGCCGTAAAAGCTGGATAAGATACTGCCTGTGAGAGTGTTGTTGGGGTTGGTTTTTGTTTATTACTATCAAATGACACCTAGAACAGTCTCAATCTTCAGTCAGCGAAGTCTCAGTTACTTTGACAGAAAAGTACACTGATTCATTTGTAGCAAAGTTTGAAGCAAAGGAATATTTGACTTTAGCCCCAATTTACAGAAAAGTTCAAGTAGCCCCAGTCTTCTTTGCGCAGGCATTCTAGTTAATACAGTTTTGTATTGATAGGTGAGGTTGTTATTGTATTATTGTCTACTGCTACATAACAAATTTTACCTGAAAACTTAACGGCTTAAAACAATAAACATTCGGCTGGGCACAGTGGCTCATGCCTATAATCCCAGCACTTGGGAGGCCAAGACAGGAAGATTGTTTGAGCCCAGGAGTTCCAGACCACCTTGGACAAGAGTGAGACCTCAATTCTACAAAAAAAAAAAAAAATTAAAAAATTAGGCGGGCCGGGCGTGGTGGTGTGTGCCTGTAGTCCCAGCTACTAGAGAGACTGAGGCAGGAGGATTACTTGAACCCTGGAGGTCAAGGCTGCAGTGAGCAGATCATACTACTGCACTCCATTCTGGCCGACAGATTGAGACCCTATCTCAAAAAATAAACACACAGTTATTATCTCACAGTTCCCATGGATCAGACTTCCTAGGTTAACTGGGTATATCTGGCTCAAGGTCTCTCATGAAGTCAGGCTGTCAGCTGGGAGCAGTGGTCTCATTGGAAGAATAAACTGGTGGGATCTGCTTCCAAGTTGTGGTTGTTGGCAAGCGTCTTTCCACTTAAGCTTCTCTAAAGGCTGCTGTTATGGACTGAATTATGTCTACCTCAAAATTCATATGTTGAAGCCCTAACCCCCAATACCTCAGAATGTGACTGTATTTAGAGATAGCCCTTTTAAAGATGTGATTAAGTTAAAATGAGGCCATGCAGCAGGGCCCTGCTCCAGTGTGACTTCTTACAAGAGGAGGAAATATGGACACACGAGGAGACATCAGGTATTTGCACACATAGAGGAAAGACCAGGCAAGGACACAGCAAGACTGCGGCCGTCTGCAAGCCAAGGCAGGAACCAAACCAGCCAGGACCTCCATCTTGGGCTTTGAGCCTCCACGACTGTGAGAAAATGAGTTCCTGTTATTTCAGCCACTTAGTATGTGACATTTTGTTATGGCAGCCCTAGCAAGCGAATACAGCTGACTTATCCCATAATGGCTGGCCTCCCCTGAGCCAGAAAGCCATGAGAGCGTGAGAAAGCTCCCACAGCAGGAGCCACGATCTTTTTATAACTTCATCTTGGAAGTCACATCCCAGACTTTCTGCAGTATTCTCTTTGTTAGAAGTGATTCCAGTGCACACCCAAGGGGAGGCAGTTACATAAGGGTGTGCCTTCCAGGAGGCCAAAGGAACCACAGAGGTCATTAAAAGGCTGCCTGCCGCACTAGTTTGGGGTTGCTTTTAAATAAGCTAAGGTAAAGCATTAAGAGGTGGACAGATTGGCAACTTTTCCATGATACTGTAGATTCAACCTCACCAAATACATGAGCACTCCAACTAACTTACTCTGTAGGCTGTACTCTCATTCTGTGAACCTCAGATTGTTATATCTGTAAGATAAAAACTTTTGACATTTAAGACAAGGTTTTCTGGGGGATGAAGAAGAACATTTTGATGGACTAGATTGAAGAGAAATGGTATTATCAATAAATGCTTAAGTCTAAGTTGAATGTGGTGCTTCTTATTCAGGGTTGCATACCAAGAGGAGGTGAGGGGAAGGAAGGAGGGATAAAGTTTATCATTAGTTAAAGAGCACAGTCAAACTATAATGTAATCTTATGTACAGAAAGTGAAAAAAAAATTATAGCTTTCATAAACAGCAGAAGGTAAAACTGAAGGCAATCTTAGCTGATGGAGCATAAGTCATAAAAAACTGAGAAACTGCTCTAATCATCCTTTCATTGTTAATGGACAAGAAGGGAGTAAACGAGACTGGGTTCCAGGTAGGCATGCAGTGCACCGTAATACCCAAAGAGATTTTAAGAACATCCGGTAAAGAGTACGAAAACAGTTAAGGGGCTGCATGCATTAGTTTGGGAGATAAATATGAAGTAGCAGTCATATTCTGGAGCCTTTAAGAACTAATAGGAAGAACTTTACAAGAGAAAGATTGGGGACTGTTGAACCCAAGCTTTAGTTCAAAGGATCCAGAGGACATCTGCTTTGTGGTGATAGTGAGCTGACATCTGATTCCTCAGTAAGTACACTGAGTTCCCAGTACCTTTAGCCTCTAAAATTAGTAACATTGTCAGCTTGATTGTCTTGTGTTTGTCTAACAGAGTCTATGTGGCAAAGCTGTCATTATTCCCAACCAGGGTCAAACTTCTTTTCATCAACAGCCCTCGTTGGTTTCTTGAATGATGCTAATATGAGGGGAAATTCTCCCTTTGCCTTTCAGAGAGATCTAAGGAGCTGTCAGTGGTAATAACATCTCCACATATTCAGCTGCAATAATTTAGCCCCTGCTTCATTGGAACTGTCTCGGGTGAGCCTTTAAGAGAGGAAGAAGCTGTTTCCTGTTATCTCCAGGTTGCACGACAACAAGATGACAGGCTGATTCTAGGGTCCATTTCAGTTTTCCGTACAACAAGCTGTGAAACTAGAGAGTGAGACGGATGGTGGGAGGATCCCACAAGACCCACACTAAAAAGATGTATTGGGATTTGAATATTTCTATGGATTACCTAAAGCATTCTCTTGAAAGTAGATGTTTATGTTGATGTGGAACAACTCTTGAGAGATGTTAAGTAAACCCAACCCACTGTAGATTATGCTCCCCTTCATATAAAAAGGGGAGGAGGAATCTATGTTTGTATGTGCATAGACAGTCCTGAGAAGGGTGAGCCACACACCTGTGCAAACCAGTAACAGGCAGCTGCCTGCCTCTGAGATGGAGGCCCAAGAATAGGGTTGAAGAAATACTTTTAACTCCATAATCTTTTGTATTGTTTGTTTGTTTGTTTGTTTTTAAATCATGCCTAGATGACTTTTAAACCACACAAATAGGAGCGGTATTTAAAAGAGAAAACCCTTGAAGAAGTGACACCTAAGTTACTGCATATAGCCTTTAAATTCATGCTGTATTCTCCTAAATAGTAACTTGAGTTTTCTGATTCTCTCTCCTTTTTGTCATTATAGTTTGAAAAATCATGGTAGGAGTAGCAGTTATGTATTGAGCACGTGCTGTATCCCAGGTGCTGTAATTTTTTCATAGATTTTTTTTCACTTAATCATCACAACAATCATATGAGAAATATTTCTTACTTCCATGTCTTTACAGTGGAGACACATATTCCTTCTTTGGGTTTTCTTTAGAAAATAGAGAGTTCTGGCCGGGCGCGGTGGCTCAAGCCTGTAATCCCAGCACTTTGGGAGGCCGAGACGGGCGGATCACGAGGTCAGGAGATCAAGACCATCCTGGCTAACAAGGTGAAACCCCGTCTCTACTAAAAAATACAAAAAAAAAAAATTAGCCGGGCATGGTGGCCGGCGCCTGTAGTCCCAGCTGCTCGGGAGGCTGAGGCAGGAGAATGGCGTGAACCTGGGAGGCGGAGCTTGCAGTGAGCCGAGATCCAGCCACTGCACTCCAGCCTGGGCGACAGAGCAAGACTCCGTCTCAAAAAAAAAAAAAAAAAGAAAAAAAGAAAATAGAGAGTTCTAAGACTAATTTTCTACCAAACGTCTATTACTTTGCTCTAGCAAAGATTAGAATGGCCCTTCTCCTGAGGGGTGCATTGGATCAGTTCTGCTTTTGAGTTTTTCTCCTCTTTCTCTGGCTTGTCTTAAAGTGTAGTCAGATCTTTCTTGCTCTCCCTCCCTCTCTGCTTCGCAGTCTTCCCATCCATCTCTCTTCCTCACTTTGTATTTCTCATCACAGCTTCATTGACCTCTCTATTTCTTGCATTATATGGCCTTTTCCATGTGGCAAGATCAGATGGAAGGGTGTGGTTTGAGCATCTTCCATCTTATTCTTCCCAGCAGCGACCACAGAGTGAAGGAAGCATCTCTCTTTCTACTTTTATATATATATATAACTCCTGCCCAGGCGCAGTGGCTCACGCCTGTAATCCCAGCAATTTGGGAGGCCAAGGCGGGCAGATCAGGAGGTCAGGAGATGGAGACCATCCTGGCTAACACAGTGAAACCCCATCTCCACTAAAAATACAAAAAAATTAGCTAGGCGTGGTGGTGGACACCTGTAGTCCCAGCTACTCGGGAGGCTGAGGCAGAAGAATGGCGTGAACCCGGGAGGCGGAGCTGGCAGTGAGCCGATATCATGCCACTGCACTCCTGCCTGGACAACAGAACGAGACTCTTGTCTCAAAAAAAAAAAAAGATATATATATATATATCTCAAAGAAGGACTGGGATTGGCTTGGCCTGGGTAATAAGACCACCTCTTGAAGTAATTGCTGTGGCCAAGGGGATTCAGGCTTTGGCCAGGCCTGGGATCATTTTGCATCAACTTTTGTGATCAAGAGGATATGGAATTAACATTTCTAGGCTGGCAGTAACAGCTTGGTTGGAATAGAAGAAGTGGGGAGCAGTTTCCCGAAGGAAGAGAAAGGGGCTGAAACCCTAGGCAGATGGGAAGTGTGACTAGGCAGACGAAAATAGTAAATTTCCCCACTTTCCACCCTTAGCTTCTTATACAAATGCAGAGTTAAATTATAAAACAATGCATGCAATAAGCACCTAATATAACACTGGAGCAGAATAAATGATAGATCAATATCCATAAGTATTTAACATCTTCAAAATTGTGGTGAAATATATGTAATATAAAATATGCTGTTTTAACCATTTTTAAGTGTATGGCATTAAATACATTTACATTCTTTTTTCTTTTTTTTTTTTCTTTTTTGAGACAGGGTCTCACTCTGTCACCAGATCGGAGTGCAGTGGCGCGATCTCAGCTGACTGCAACCTCCAACTCCCTGGTTCAAGCAATTCTCCTGCCTCAGCCTCCCGACTAGCTGGGATCACAGGCCCGTGCCCCCACATCCAGCTAATTTTTTTTTTTTTTTTGTATTTGTAGTGGAGACGGGGTTTCACCATGTTGGCCAGGATGGTCTTGAACTCCTGACCCCGTGATCTGCCCACGTGGCCTCCCAAAGTGCTGGGATTACAGGCATGAGCCACCGCGTCCAGCCCATTTACATTCTTATGTAATCAGCGCCACTGTTCACCTCTGGAATTTTTTTTTTCTTGCAGAACTGCAGCTCTGTACCCATTAAACAATAACTCCTCATTCCTTTTTGCCCCCAGCCCCTGGCAACCATGATTCTACTTTCTGTCTCTATGAATATGACTACTCTAGGTACCTCCTGTAAGTGGAATCATACAGTATTGGTCCTTTTGTGACTGACTTATTTGACTTCGCATAGTGTTCTCCAGGTTCATCTGTGTTGTAACATACATCAGAATTCCCTTTTTTAAGGTTGAGTCATAATTTAATGTATGTATACACCACATTATCCATTCATCCATCAGTGGACACTTGAGTTGCTTCCACCTTTAAATATTGTGAATAATGCTGCTGTGAACATGGGTGTGCAAATATATGTTTGTGTCCCTGCTTTCATTTCATTTGGGTATATACACAGAAGTGGAATTGCTGGATTGTATGGTAATTCTGTTTTTAATTTTTTGAGGAACCACCATCCTGCTTTCCATAGCAGCTGTACCATTTTACACTCCCACCAACCACGCACAAGGGTTTCTATTTCTCCACATTCTCACTGACACTTATTATTTTTTGGTTATTTTAAATGTTTATTTTATGTTTTGATAGTAGCCATCCTAATGGGTGTGATGTGGTTTTAAATTAAACCTTGGTAACCGAGATAAAATAGTGCCATTTATAAAATTAGCATCATGGATGAGTGGGGCAGACAATACTGTTAGAATTTTCAAAGTCAAGTTTCGATGATGACTGAATGTTAAACTCAGCTAGGTTTTTCTCAAAAGAGAGGGAGAAGGCCAGGCACAGTGGCTCAAACCTGTAATCCCAGCACTTTGGGAGGCTGAGGTGGTCAGATCATGAGGTGAGGAGTTTGAGACCAGCCTGCCCAACATGGTGAAACCCCATCTCTACTAAAAAAAAAAAAAAATTAGCCAGCGTGATGGCACATACCTATAATCCCAGCTACTCAGGAGGCTGAGGCAGAAGAATTGCTTGACGCTTGAACCCGGGAGGTGGAGGTTGCAGTGAGCTGAGATCGTGCCATTGCACTCCAACCTGGGTGACAGAAAAAAAAAAAGAGAGAGGGAAAAGTCGGAGCCAGAGGTAGAATTGAGCAATCATCTGTATAGAGATACTTGCTAAAGCTGCGAGGATACATTCTCCAAGGAAACAAGTTAAAGGACAAGCAGCAAGGTTCAAAGGATTGAGGAAAAGAAGCCAGTGGGGCAGCCCATGGAGGCAGCCTTGAGAGACACCTGGGTATTTCAGAAACTTGGAGTCCCAGGATGGACATGATCAGTGAGCTCAGATGCCAAGACAGATGACTTTATTTAAATTGCCTGTGAATAAAATTTTGTTCAATTGAATCATTCTACATGAATAATAACCTGTAGTGCCCTTTATAATTTTCAGAATGCTTTCATATGGATTTCCTTATTTGGCCCTTATAGCAATCCAGTGAAGTACACACGTTTTTATTCTCATATTACAGAGGAAGAAACTGAAGCACAGAGAGATTGCAATTTTCCTAAGGTTACTGCTGGTAAATCTCAGTTTCCCAAGATGATCAGTTTTAGGGAGGCTGAAGGCACAGTAGTTCAGAGATGCTTAGAGCAGAGTCGGCATGAGTGTCTTCCCCAGTAGGTATGATGACAATGCCCCAGAGGCTTGTCATCCCTAGCACATGAGATCTCATTCAGTACCTCCTGGAGACAATATAGACTGGCCACTCTCAGCTTCCTGTGAACTAGTAAAGAGCTTGATCACCTATACTCTAGAGCAGTGATTGTTAAACTATGAGTCATGACCTAGTGGTGGATCATTCAATCAGTTTAGGGGGTCCCAACCAGGCTCACAAGAGCTAGTGGAATGTGTCCCTTCCCAGCTGTGCCTTCAGTAACTTCGTGTTCAATAGTGGTAGAAATTGGCCAACAACACAAAGTTGGGGCTTTCATTTGTTTTACCATAGAGAGGCTGTTAAACATTTTCTAGCACATCACTGGTCACAGTCATCATTCCCCCGCATCCCCACCCCAGTGCAGCAGAATGAAATAGAAAAATACCAGGGTCTGTCTGCAGTAAAAGTAAGTGTAAGTATTATGGGAATTTTATTTAAGTCATAAAGATGGTTGTGCATTCAGTGGCAGTGTAAGATGTATTTTTTACTATGCATTGCAATCAGAAAAAAAGTTTGAAAATCACTGTTGGTCACTGGTCTAGAGTCCATTTCATTTCATTTATTTATTTATTTACACAGCTTTACTCTGTTATTCAGGCTGGAGTACACTGGCATGATGATAGCTCACTGCAGCCTCATACTCCTGGGCTCAAGCAATCCTCCTGCCTCAGCCCCTGAGTGGCTGGAACCACGGGTGTGCACCACCACATCCAGCTAATTATTATTTTATTTTTAGTAGAGATAAGCTATCTCTATATTGCCCAGGCTGGTCTCGAACTCCTGGGCTCGAGCGATCCTCCTGCCTCAGTCTCCCAAAGTGCTGGGATTATAGGTATGAGCCACCATGCCCAGCTGCGTCATTTACTTCTTACCTTCCTGAGCACTAACTGAAAGTGCTGTTCTCCTAATCTTCAGGTAGAGAACTGGTATCCAGCACCCTCTTTGACTCATTAATGCTGCATCTGCTAGAGGAGGAACGAGGCTGAATTTTTATCTGACTAGAAGCTATTCTAGAAGAGATGAAATCCACCCCCCCACATCAATCTGTCTTTTGAACTCAAAGCTATATAAAAATCCATTCTATTGCCCACCAAAGATTTTCTCCAGTGAGCAGAAAGCAAAAATCATTATCCTTAAATCCCAGAGGTTTGAGGCTTGTGAATAGCATAAATCAGTTTATAGCTCGTAGCACTGTTTTACTCTACCACTCTTCATTACCAGAGCTCCCTATAAAAAAATTAAATCTTTTTAAGAAAGTAAAGAAACTCTTCATAAAATAAGTCACTCTCCTTTTAATAATTCAGTCATTTTTTAAATAAATCTAGGTTTTATATGTTTTTATAAAAATTCACCAGATATACTCAAGTAGGTTATGCTTCGAAACTAGCATGGTAGATACATCATAGAATTAGATCCCAAGAACTTTGATTTTAATCAGCCTTAAAATTTTTAAATTTTCATAAAAGGTTGGTTATTAAGTATTCTTATGCCAAAAAACCTCTGTCAAACATGTTAATCAGTCTTCCCTTAGGATACTTACTATCTAAATGTAGTTGTGAAAAGAAACACTTTTCACTGAATGACATTTGAAAGTCATTCAGAGATTTGTATGTCTCTATTCCGTGATAAAATGTTATCATGCCCATCTGATGGGTTTATTGTAATAAAATGATCCAGAATAAGGGGAACATGGTTTTTTACAGATTTGTAAGAGTTAAATCTATCTTCAGAAATGAGTTATGTGCATTTTTCTTAGAAGAATTAGGCTTGCTGTATTAATGACTCTAATTCTTTATCGTAGAATTCCTTAAAATACTTTTTTATTAAAATTATTCAACACTCATTTGCGAATAGAAAGGAAATCTTCTCCCATAGATGGAAACTTGAGCTCTTGTTGGTTTTAGCATCTGAACTGAACCAGATGCCTGCATTGCTCATGAGAAATTAAAAAGGATTTGTGGGAGGGCATGAGGGCTTGATGGTGCTGCTGTAGTCAGCAGCTCCCAAGTCCCATGTGGCTGCATTGCAGAGTTCCTTGGGCTGTCTTTGCTCTGAACAAACCCCTTGCAGCTGTGCCCGGCGCCTTTGTGACACCCAGGCAGGGTTTCATGAAATGGATCTGATGCTCTTGTGCCTGTGTTATTCATTCCTACATACTGGAGCTATGCCCAGGAAGGTGAGGGGCAGCAGGTTGGCGCACACCCCCCAGCTCTCCGTTTCTACTAATGTCACTCAGGATATAAATAAATTGATTCATTCACTTCCTTTCTTATCAAACCAAAATGTTGCCAGAAGATACTACCAGGGCTGCCCAGATAGTTGGCAAGGTCTTAGGGACGAATCTAAGAGGTAGATGTCTTTGCATTTAGGTAATATTTTAAATTAAGGTTTTAATTTTATTTTTCTTATTCACTTCAGACCTTGGAGGGAGAAAAATAACTTTGGTTATATATTCATAACATTTGAGGTCTGGGCCTTCTTTATTTGCCCCATTTTCCAGATGGTAATTTTTTCTTTTTACTGTATTCTTTTTTTCTTTCTTTCTTTTTTTTTTTTTTTTTTTTTTTTTTTTTTTTTTTTTTTTTTTTTTCCCAGGCTGGAGTGCAGTGGCTGACTGCAACCTCCAACTCCCTGGTTCAAGCAATTCTC
>NW_012116265.1:17971424-17978786 GCF_000951035.1 Colobus angolensis palliatus | reverse complement strand
AACAGAAAACCAAATACCGCATGTTCTCACTCATAGGTGGGAATTGAACAATGAGATCACTTGGACACAGGAAGGGGATCATCACACACCAGGTCCTATTGTGGGAGGAGGAAGGAGGGATAGCATTAGGAGATATACCTAATGTAAATGACGAGTTAATGGCTGCAGCACACCAACATGGCACATGTGTACATATGTAACAAACCTACATGTTGTGTACATGTACCCTAGAACTTAAAGTATATATAATAAGAAAAAAAGAAAGAAAGAAAGAAAGAAAGCTGATGTAGCTATATTTATCAGACAAAATAGATTTTTAGGCAAAAAGCATAACAAAAAATAAAGAGGGTCACTACATTATGGCTAAAGGTTCACCAAGAAAGTGCTCAACCTTTTCTTGTTAACTTACTTTAGTGTATTTAATTTTTTTATTTAATAAATACATATGTATGAAAAGTACATTGGGCAAAAACTTAACAGAACCATAAGAAAAATAGGTAAATCTAGCTTTATATTGGAAGGTTTTAATGTAACTCAGTAATTGCTAGATTGAGCAGTCTGATAATAAGTAATGTTTCTGATAATAAGAAAATTTAAGAGGCTGTGCATAATGGTTCACACCCATAAACCTAGCACTTTGGAAGGCTGAGGCAGGAGGATCACTTGAGCCCAGGAGTTTGAGGCCAGCCTGGGCAACAAAGTGAGATCCTGTCTCTCCAAAAAAATTGAAAAATTAGCTGGGCATGGTGGTGTGTGCCTGTGGTCCCAGCCACATGGGAGGCTGAGGCATGGGGGTCACTTGAGCCCAGGAGATTTAGGCTGCAGTGAGCTGTGTTCATGCCACTGCACTCCAGCCTGGGCAACAGAGAAAAAAAAAAAATGGAAATTTTGTCTACATCATTAACAGGCTTGATCTCATAGGCATGTATAGAACATCACACTAAATAACTGCATAATGCACATTCTTTGCAAGCTTCTATGGGGGGAGTTGCAGAAACTATGTAGTAGGCCTTAAATCACATTTCAAACACTATGTTCCTTGACCACTATGCAATAACAAAAAGATACTGGAAAAATCCTTGTATTTTTGGAAATTAAGAAAAGAGTTAACTAATTTAAAAATCGTAATTGGTGGGGCACAGTGGTTCACACCTGTAATCCCTGCACTTTGGAAGGCCAAGGCGGGTGAATCATCTGAGGTCAGGAGTTCGAGACCAGCCTGGCCAACATGCTGAAACCCCATCTCTACTAAAAATACAAAAATTAGCCAGGTGTGGTAGTGGGCACCTATAATCCTAGCTACTCGGGAGGCTAAGGCAGAAGAATGGCTTGAACCTGAGAGGTGGAGGTTGCAGTGAGCTGAGATTGCACCATTGCACTCCAGCCTGGGTGACAAGAGTGAAATTCCATCTCAAAAAAAAAATAAGAATAATAGTAATAATTTTAAAATGTTGTTTAATATAAAAAATTGAGAAATGTAGGTAAAGTAATACCTAAAGGAAAATTTATGATTGCAGTGAGGGAAGAGGAGGGGCTGAAAGTTAATGTGCCAAGTATCTGGTTTAAGAAGTTAAAAAAAAAGGAAAACAAAATAAGTCAAAAGAAAGTAAAAACAAAAAATAATAACAAAGATCTAGAGGAAAATAAACATATAGTTGAGAGGAATGAGTTAGAGACATTATTATACATGCTTCAGAGATTAAACAGATTGCAGGAAGATACTGTGAATAACTTTATGATGATATGCTGATATATTTTTAGAACTTTGGTGAGATGAATACAATTTTAATATTTAACTTACAAATATTTACTCAAGGAGAAATACAAAATCCAAATATTCCTTTAATTATTATGGAAACTGAATCAAGAACAAAAATCTTCCCACAAATTAATTGCCAGGCTTTTATGTTTTACTGGTGAGTCCTACCAAACATTCAAGGAACAAATATTTCAGTCTATAAACTATTCCAGAGTATAAGAAAAGAGGGAACACTTTCTAACTCTATTATCTTAATATCAAAACCTGGCAAGGACAGTCTACAGAAAATGTTTTAAAATTGCAAGACATTCTTAATTGTGGATAAAAATGCAAAAATTCAGGCCAGGGACAGTGGCTCATACCTGTAATCCCAGCACTTTGGGAGGCCGAGCCAGGTGGACCATTTGAGGTCAGGAGTTCAAGACCAGCCTGGCCAACATGGTGAATCTTGTCTCTACTAAAAATACAAAAATTAGCCCGGCATGGTGGTGGGTGACTGTAATCCCAGCTACTTGGGAGACTGAGACAAGAGAAACGCTTGAACCTGGGAGGTGGAGTTTGCAGTGAGCCGAGATCACACTTCTGCACTCCAGCCTGGGTGACAGAACGAGACTCCGTCTCAAAAAAAAAAAAAAAAAAAAAAGAAACAATGATTTACATAGTTTAGGACAGTCTTTCCACCATTCCTCTCAGGTAACTTATGCTTCCAAATCAGCATGAGATGTGAATCTGCTCTTGGCTTCAATGGTTCTTCATTCCTAGGTGATTCTCATATTGCAGTTTACCTTGGCAAATGTTGATCACAATGTCTAAAAATGTTTGCGTTCTCTGTGGCCCTAAACATAAGCCACTCATGTTAGTTGGGTGCTAACGAAAGAACAGAAGGATGGAAGAATAAGTGTGTTTGTTGGACTCGCTGATAGTTGCCAAACTGACATGTATTTTACAGGTGCTTTAAGACTTTTTAGGGTAGTTCTGAATATATTTTATGTTTGTGTTGCTTGTTGACTTTAGGACTAACATAATAAGATATAACTTCATTTATTTCATAAATGCCAAGTGAGTGTATAAAGACAGTATTATCTGTAGACATTTGGCCAAAAAAAAGACAGAATTTCCAGGCCAAGCCATTAAAGCGAAAATAAAGATGGATTAGCTTCCGTGGTTGGTATTTCAAAGTTCCTCGAAAAAAGGGGGTGTGGGGAATGTTGGGGAAAAGCTGGGCTGTAGTCGTGGTCATAGAGGCAGTGAGGGGCAAATGCAGTAACATCGTTCTGTATACCTCTCCTGCTCTTGTGACCCCATCACTGGATCACCGGGCAGGAGTGAGGATTGAAGTAGCTCTGTACCAGAATTGTGGCAGCATGTAAGGGACAATAGGTAAATCTTAAGGTGACGAGCCTAGTAGGAGATCCTTCACGTAAAGATGGGACCGCAGAGTGCCAGCTATAGTCTCCATGTGTAAGTCAACTAAAAATAAACCCTCCCTCTCATCCACCCTTCAGCCCCTCAGGCATTGAAAGAAAATTGCCTATCTGGAAACGTGGTGCTAAGTGGAGTGGAGAAGGGGAATCTCCCCTGGTAATTTATAACCACAGGCTGAACTCCTTGTAAGCTTGGACATGAATTCACATTCTGGAGGTGGCCTGAAAAACTTCAGACTGAGAGTTTAAGGTGGTCCTAAGGCACCTAGCAGAATCAAATGCAGATTTTATCTGGAGGAGTCCTCCTCCAACCCAAACCTCAAATAATTCCCACAGGTAAAGTTTTATGAGATCAGAGTTTAAAATCACAAAACAAAGAAACGTGGCACCATGAGCAAAGCCAGGAAAGTAATAGATAACAGTGTTAGACTAAGATATTGAAATTGCCAAATCCTGCAAAATAACTTTTCTCTCCTATTTAGAGAAATTAAAAGAGAGAGTAAACCAAGAGATTAAAGTTATGACCAAGCAGATTTGAAATAGAACTAAGTAGCTCTTTTGGAATTGAAAAATAATAATAATTAAAGTTTAAAAATCAGTGGAGGGGCTTACCTGCAGATTTGACCCAGTTCACTGAAGATAGATTTAATGAACTCAAAGATGTATTTAAAGAAGTGATCTGGGCACTTGTCTTTCAAGTCGCCTGCTTGACCGTCTTCCACGTGTGCTTTCCTCCCTGCTCAAAAGCTTTTTAATACGCTTTCACTCCTGCTTTACAACTTGCCTTGGTCTCTCCTTCTGCCTTATGCCCCTCAGTCAAATTCTTTCTTCTGAGGAGGCAAGAATTGAGGCTGCGGCAGACCCATACGGATACGGATTCACTGCTACTAACACATTTTGGTGCCCTGTGACTTGGATACCTTCTGCCGGTAACATACTTTGCTGTGTGACTCGAATGCATTCCCTACTTGCCGTCAAGCTTCAGATGATCCTCAGTGAGGGATACCATCCTCTCAATATTCAGGAGTCACCCTTCTACAAAGGACTCCTAGACTGCCCATCAGTGGAACAAACAAAGGCACAGTCTTCCCCCTGTCTCCCTTGGGCCTGGCTGGATCCCACTTTCACCAATCCACGGAGCCACCCTGCCCTGACAGCTAGCAACAGGCCAAAACCCACAGAACAGCCAACTACCACCTCTCTGTCAGTGGAAAGCAGTTACGGAAGACTGACCTTCATCCATTTTCCCCGAAGAATTGGGATCTTGGACTCTTGAGTGGGGAAAGGTTACAGTAGGTAGTTGGACATGAGCAGGGCAAGAAAGGGCTCCAGCCCCACCCCTCCCACCGCAACCAGGAATGTCAGGTGACCATAAGGTGATGATCAGGCAGTTGTTAACTGTCTCTCTTAAATAATAATCAGTTGCAGTCAGCACCAGGGAAAGGCAGTCTCCTTATAGAGAGGAAAAACCTGAAACGGGTGATTAGTAGCTCCCTGGTAAGATCTCAGGAGTTGGGGGAGTGGGCTTGAGCATGTGCACTAAGACACAAAATGGTAGCCTTTAACTGACATATGACCTCCTAGGGACATTCGGCTGGTAAAGGAAGAACGCCTCAAGTGATCATGTGTACAACTCCAGTAAACACACTGCGCATGCTCACCTCCCAAGTGCTAGCAGACAACTGCATCTGCATATGTGGACAGCCCACTCCAAGGGAAAAACCAGGGGAGAAGAGATGCAAGATGCCAAAAGTATGCCAGCATATAAAACCCCAAGTCAAAAGGTCAAACCTCATACTTGATCTCTCAAGTCACCTGCTTGACCCTCTTCCAAGTGTACTTTCCTTCTTTTTGTTCCTACTCTAAAGCTTTTATATATATGATAATATTACATATATAATTTTATAATGTATATATTTTATAATATATATAATTTTTTGTGTTTTGGAGACAGAGTCTTGCTCTGTCACCAGGCTGGAGTACAGTGGCGTGATCTTCGCTCACTGCAATCTCCGCCCCCTAGGCTCAAGTGATTCTCCTGTCTCAGCCTCACGAGTAGCTGGGACTACAGGCGCATGCCACCATGCCCAGCTAATTTTTATATTTTTAGTATAGACAGGGTTCCACCATGTTGGCCAGGATGATCTTGATCTCTTGACCTCATGATCTACCCACCTCAGCCAAAGTGCTGGGATTACAGACATGAGCCACTGCACCTGGCCTTCTCAAGTTTTTTTAATAAACATTCACTTCTGCTCAAAAAATAAATAAAAAATTGAAAAATGATCAGGAATGCAGCACAGAAAGAAAGAGGTGAAAAGCCAATTGAGAAAGCCTAGTAAATATCTAATTGGAGCTCTGGAAAGAAAAAATGGAAAGGGACAATATTTGAAGAGGTAATGGCTAAAAGTTTTCCAAAACTAGTGAAAGATACACATATTGCAGTGATTCACAAGAAATCCACACCTAGACACATCCTACTTTAGAGCAATAAGGTCAAAAGATGTTAAAGCACCTGGAGGGAGAGGAAGGATTACCAGAGCAATTCCAGTCTGATTGACAGCTAACTTCTCAGCAGCAAAGATGGAAACAAAAATACCGTGTAATGTTGCCACTGAGGAAAGGAAATACTTACTAAACCATAGATGTATTCTAAGCAAAAATATCTTTCATGAATGAGGATGAAACACATTTTCCAACACATACCACCCAAAAGAGTTTGTCACTAGTAGACCTTTGCCAAGGCGTCTAAAGAATGTATTTCAGACAGAGGAAGGTATTATAATACCAGAAGAAAGGTCTGAAATGCAGGAGGAATCGGGGACAACATAATGAGCAACAAAACGATGATAATGTTCTTGTGAAGTTAAAAAGAAAACGAAAATATCCAAACCACCATATCATGTAAATCAAGGATAGCAGATGGTTCAAAATTAAAGTCATCTAAGTTCATACTGTACAGTGAAAAGTGAAGGTTATTGATGAATTTTAGCTTTACATAGTTAACATATACAATTGTTAAATGAATAAAGTATTTAAAAAAATTAAAAACTTCCAAAGTAGCAGAGAGAAAGTGGAATGAGATGAATCCACAAAGAAGAAAATGAAAAATGGAAGAGGTAAAACAAATAGAAAGCACAGCTTAAAACAGTACAAACATATAAAAGCATTGGTCCTTTCCAAAATGTGAGTTGATTCAATGTTCCAGTGAAAGTCAAAGACTGATTCATGAATGCAACAAATATGGACCAAGCATCTTCTGTGTGTTCAGCACTATTCTAGGCACTAGGCACAAGCCGTAGAGCAGTGAGCAAAACAGCCAAAAATCCCCAATAGGAGAGACAAAACAACAGACCAGATAAGTAACACAAACAGTACATGAGATAGTGGGAAATGTTCTAGAGAGAGAAAAAAAAAAGAAAAAGCAGTGAAAGAAGGTAGAGAATGGGGAGGTTCGCTGTTCTAAATAAAGTAGTCAGAGAACGTGGCCTTTGCAGTAAGACCTCAAGAAGAGGAAATAAGCTGGCAGATATAGATGGAAGGGAATTCCAGGTGGAGGGAACAGTGGGAGCACATGCCTGGAGGGAGGGATGTGGCTGCTGTGATTGGGAAATTCAAGTGGAGCTGTCGTGTTGCACGAGAGAGCAGAGGAGAGTGAGAACAGATGAGGCTGAGAGATGACAAGGGGCCAGATCATGCAGGCCCTGGAGGCCAAGGAGAGGACTTGCACTTCTCTTCTGAGTGTAGTGGTAGCCATCAAGGGGTTCTGAGCAGAGGATTTCACAGGATGGCTGTGGCTGCTACATCAGGCAGGGACAAGGTAGGAGCAGTGGAGGGAAGGAAAATGGCCAACCAGAAATAGTTATATTGTCAGCCTGGAATTTTCTAAAATCTACTTTTAGGCTATTAAAACAAGAAAATCTTAAACATAGACATATAGAAAGGATGAAAGAAAAGGGTTGGAAAAACATATATTGGGGAAATACCAACCAAAAGAAAGCTGATGTACCTGTATTGGGTGCATATATATTTAAGATAGTTAGCTCTTCCTGATGAATTGATCCCTTTACCATTATGTAATGGCCATACACAAATCAATAAACGTAATCCAGCATATAAACAGAACCAAAGACAAAAACCACATGATTATCTCAATAGATGCAGAAAAGGCCTTTGACA
>NW_012116265.1:17965133-17969339 GCF_000951035.1 Colobus angolensis palliatus | reverse complement strand
AACAGAAAACCAAATACCGCATGTTCTCACTCATAGGTGGGAATTGAACAATGAGATCACTTGGACACAGGAAGGGGATCATCACACACCAGGTCCTATTGTGGGAGGAGGAAGGAGGGATAGCATTAGGAGATATACCTAATGTAAATGACGAGTTAATGGCTGCAGCACACCAACATGGCACATGTGTACATATGTAACAAACCTACATGTTGTGTACATGTACCCTAGAACTTAAAGTATATATAATAAGAAAAAAAGAAAGAAAGAAAGAAAGAAAGCTGATGTAGCTATATTTATCAGACAAAATAGATTTTTAGGCAAAAAGCATAACAAAAAATAAAGAGGGTCACTACATTATGGCTAAAGGTTCACCAAGAAAGTGCTCAACCTTTTCTTGTTAACTTACTTTAGTGTATTTAATTTTTTTATTTAATAAATACATATGTATGAAAAGTACATTGGGCAAAAACTTAACAGAACCATAAGAAAAATAGGTAAATCTAGCTTTATATTGGAAGGTTTTAATGTAACTCAGTAATTGCTAGATTGAGCAGTCTGATAATAAGTAATGTTTCTGATAATAAGAAAATTTAAGAGGCTGTGCATAATGGTTCACACCCATAAACCTAGCACTTTGGAAGGCTGAGGCAGGAGGATCACTTGAGCCCAGGAGTTTGAGGCCAGCCTGGGCAACAAAGTGAGATCCTGTCTCTCCAAAAAAATTGAAAAATTAGCTGGGCATGGTGGTGTGTGCCTGTGGTCCCAGCCACATGGGAGGCTGAGGCATGGGGGTCACTTGAGCCCAGGAGATTTAGGCTGCAGTGAGCTGTGTTCATGCCACTGCACTCCAGCCTGGGCAACAGAGAAAAAAAAAAAATGGAAATTTTGTCTACATCATTAACAGGCTTGATCTCATAGGCATGTATAGAACATCACACTAAATAACTGCATAATGCACATTCTTTGCAAGCTTCTATGGGGGGAGTTGCAGAAACTATGTAGTAGGCCTTAAATCACATTTCAAACACTATGTTCCTTGACCACTATGCAATAACAAAAAGATACTGGAAAAATCCTTGTATTTTTGGAAATTAAGAAAAGAGTTAACTAATTTAAAAATCGTAATTGGTGGGGCACAGTGGTTCACACCTGTAATCCCTGCACTTTGGAAGGCCAAGGCGGGTGAATCATCTGAGGTCAGGAGTTCGAGACCAGCCTGGCCAACATGCTGAAACCCCATCTCTACTAAAAATACAAAAATTAGCCAGGTGTGGTAGTGGGCACCTATAATCCTAGCTACTCGGGAGGCTAAGGCAGAAGAATGGCTTGAACCTGAGAGGTGGAGGTTGCAGTGAGCTGAGATTGCACCATTGCACTCCAGCCTGGGTGACAAGAGTGAAATTCCATCTCAAAAAAAAAATAAGAATAATAGTAATAATTTTAAAATGTTGTTTAATATAAAAAATTGAGAAATGTAGGTAAAGTAATACCTAAAGGAAAATTTATGATTGCAGTGAGGGAAGAGGAGGGGCTGAAAGTTAATGTGCCAAGTATCTGGTTTAAGAAGTTAAAAAAAAAGGAAAACAAAATAAGTCAAAAGAAAGTAAAAACAAAAAATAATAACAAAGATCTAGAGGAAAATAAACATATAGTTGAGAGGAATGAGTTAGAGACATTATTATACATGCTTCAGAGATTAAACAGATTGCAGGAAGATACTGTGAATAACTTTATGATGATATGCTGATATATTTTTAGAACTTTGGTGAGATGAATACAATTTTAATATTTAACTTACAAATATTTACTCAAGGAGAAATACAAAATCCAAATATTCCTTTAATTATTATGGAAACTGAATCAAGAACAAAAATCTTCCCACAAATTAATTGCCAGGCTTTTATGTTTTACTGGTGAGTCCTACCAAACATTCAAGGAACAAATATTTCAGTCTATAAACTATTCCAGAGTATAAGAAAAGAGGGAACACTTTCTAACTCTATTATCTTAATATCAAAACCTGGCAAGGACAGTCTACAGAAAATGTTTTAAAATTGCAAGACATTCTTAATTGTGGATAAAAATGCAAAAATTCAGGCCAGGGACAGTGGCTCATACCTGTAATCCCAGCACTTTGGGAGGCCGAGCCAGGTGGACCATTTGAGGTCAGGAGTTCAAGACCAGCCTGGCCAACATGGTGAATCTTGTCTCTACTAAAAATACAAAAATTAGCCCGGCATGGTGGTGGGTGACTGTAATCCCAGCTACTTGGGAGACTGAGACAAGAGAAACGCTTGAACCTGGGAGGTGGAGTTTGCAGTGAGCCGAGATCACACTTCTGAACTCCAGCCTGGGTGACAGAATGAGACTCTGTCTCAAAAAAAAAAAAAAAAAAAAAAAAAGACAAAAAATTCCCAATAGAATAATAGCAACTTGAATCTAATAATGTTTAAAAAGTGAATGCATCATGACCAAGTCAGGTTTATCCCAGAGATTCAACAATTGTTCTTTTTGGTGTTTTGTCTTGTTTCGTTTTGTTTTTGAGACAGAGTCTCACTCTGTCACCCAGGCTGGAGTGCAGTGGTGTGATCTCAGCTCACTGCAACCTCCACCTCCCAAGTTCAAGCAATAATCCTGCCTCAGCCTCCCAAGTAGCTGGGATTACAGGTGCGTGCCAGCACACCCAGCTAATTTTTGTATTTTTAGTAGAGACAGGGCTTCATCATGTTAGCCAGGATTGTCCCGATCTTCTGACCTCGTGATATACCTGCCTTGGCCTCTGTAATTGCTGGGATTACAGGCACGAGCCATTGTGCCTGGCCAACAGTTGTTTAATATTTAGAAATTGACATTAGTCCGAGTGGAGCAAGCGAACTGAGTGGTTGTGTAGTCACGTCTCAGAAACCGGTTACGCTAGCAGCCTGGTTGGCCAACTGACTGAAGAGCAGATTGCAGAATTCAAAGAAGCTTTTTCACTATTTGACAAAGATGGTGATGGAACTATAACAACAAAGAAATTGGGAGCTGTAATGACGTCTCTTGGGCAGAATCCCACAGAAGCAGAGTTACAGGACATGATTAGTGAAGTAGATGCCCAATGGTAATGGCACAGTTGACTTCTGTGAATTTCTGACAATGATGGCAAGAAAAATAAAAGACACAGACAGTGAAGAAGAAATTTGAGAAGGATGGCAATGGCTCTGTTAGTGCTGCAGAACTTCGCCATGTGATGACAAACCTTGGAGAAAAGTTAACAGATGAAGAAGTTGATGAAACTATCAGGGAAGCAGATACTGATGGTGACGGTCAAGTAAACTATGAAGAGTTTGTACAGATGATGTCCGCAAAGTGAAGACCTTGTACAAAATGTGTTAAATTTCTTGTACAAAATTGTTACTTGCCTTTTCTTTGTCACTTATCTGTGAAAGGTTTCTCCCTACTGCAAAAAAAAAAAAAAAAAATACATGTATAGTAATTAGGACTTCATAAACAATAAATAAATAAAACAATTACAATTTGAAAAGTAAAAATTGACTAAGGTAATTTATTCCAGTAACAGATTAAAGGGGGAAAATATGCTTCTTTCAATGGATACAGAATTAGCATTTGTATCTTCATGACTTTTAAAAAAGTTCCTAGAATAGAAGGGAGTTTTCATTACCTAATAATAAAATATCTCTGCAAAATCCAACAGTAAACATTATAATTTTAAGTCGGATTCCTTGAAAGTATTCATTCCCTTAAGATGAGGAGCAAGACAAAGGAGCCCACCGTCACTTCTAGTCAGTGATGTAGTGGGAGGGACATCCTTGCCAGTAAAGTAAACCAAGACAAGGCAATGACATAGGATCAGAAAGGAGGAGGCAGATCCGTCATTATTCTCAGACAACATATTTGATTGTAAACCCAAAAAGAATGTTCAAATAGATTATTGGCTTTATCAGAGAATTTTCCAAAATCAATTACATTTCTATATTTCTGCACCAACAGGTAGAGCATGTGATTACAGAAAAGATACACTTTACAGAGCATTAAAGCACATACCTAGGAATAAATCTAACAAAAGATACGTAAGACCTGTGATTAAAATACACACACACACACACACACCTTATCGAGAGACACTTTAAGAAATTAATGGGGCCGGGCGCGGTGGCTCAAGCCTGTAATCCCAGCACTTTGGGAGGCCGAGACGGGCGGATC
>NW_012116265.1:17947952-17962749 GCF_000951035.1 Colobus angolensis palliatus | reverse complement strand
CTTGTTTCTCTCAGGTTTGTCAAAGATCAGATGGCTGTAGATGTGTGGTATTATTTCTGAGTCCTCTGTTCTGTTCCATTGGTCTATATCTCTGTTTTGGGTGACTTGTCTTAACCAGATTACAAGAATTAGCATCAAGCTAACATGCTTGAGAGAGTGTGATATTGACACCAAATAGAGAAGCCTAAAACTGGTCTGTATATAGGAAATAACTTATGACCAAGATGCATTGCAGTTAGAGGAGGAAAGGATAGACTTCAGTAGTAACATTAGGACAATCAGTTATCGTGTAGGAAAAAATGGAATTAGATCTGTGCTTCGAACTGTACGCAATTTCAGGTTGCATTAAAGACTTAAATATGAAAAGCAAAAGTATAAATCTTTTAGAATACATTAGAGGACCAGATCATTACAGTCACAGTAAAAGGAAAGGGCTTGTCAAATCAAAACCAAAAAGTGCAAACCATAAAGGTAAAAACTGATACATTTGACTTGGTTAAAATTAAGAACTTCTAAGATGCCATGAAGATATTGTGGGAGTTTTTTTTTCCCCCTTCGTTTCTTATTCATCAGAGATAGATTCTGAAGATAATGTTATATTGAGTTTGCTTTGAAAATACTCCAGGATGGCCGGGCGCGGTGGCTCAAGCCTGTAATCCCAGCACTTTGGGAGGCTGAGGCGGGTGGATCACGAGGTCAGGAGATCGAGACCATCCTGGCTAACACGGTGAAACCCCATCTCTACTAAAAATACAAAAAATTAGCCGGGCGAGGTGGCGGGCACCTGTAGTCCCAGCTACTCGGGAGGCTGAGGCAGGAGAATGGCGCGAACCCGGGAGGCGGAGCTTGCAGTGAGCTGAGATCCGGCCACTGCACTCCAGCCTGGGCGACAGAGGGAGACTCCGTCTCAGAAAAAAAAAAAAAAGAAAAAGAAAATACTCTAGGAAAAAAATGTGAAGAGATGAAACAAATGGTAGGGCATTGATCATTATCAAAGCTAAATGATGAGAACATGGAAGTGTATTATATTGTTTTATTTTTTATGTGTGTTTGAAATTTTTTATTTTAAAAACCTTTGTCAGGGCCGGGTGCATTGGCTCACACCTGTAATCCCAGCACTTTGGGTGACCAAGGAGGGAGGATCATTTGAGTCCAGGAGTTCCAAACCCGCCTGGACAACATAGGGAGACCTTGTCTCTACAAAAATTTAAAAAATTAACCACTCCTGGTGGCACACGCCTGAGGTCCCAGCTACTCAGGAGACTGAGGTAGGAGGATCACTTGAGCCCAGGAGGTCGGGGCTGCAGTAAGCTATGATTATGCCACTACACTGCAGCCTGGACAACAGATAAGACCCTGTCTCAAAAAAAAAAAAAAAAGTTTTTTGTGTGTGTGTTTTTTTTTCAATAATCCATCCTGTTTTTATGGTGACTGTCCTGGATTTTCTAGAAGTCTTCTAATATTTTTTAAAAACCATATCTGGGCCAGGTGTGGTGGCTTGTACCCATAAACCCAGCACTTTGGCAGGCTGAGACAGCAGGCTCACTACTTGAGCCCAGGCGTTTTAGACCAGGCTGGGCAAAATAGAGAGATTCTATCGCTACAAAAAAATAGAAAAAAAATTAGCTAGGCATGGTGGCATATGCTTGTGGTCCCAGGTACTCAGGAGGCTGAGGCCGGAGGATCGTTTGAGCCCAGGAGGTTGGGGCTGCAAGTAAGCCATGATCATGCCACTGCACTCCAGCTTGGGTGACAGAGCAAGACAGTCTTGAAAATAAATAAATAAATGTAAATAAATAAATAAATAAATAACCTTTTCTGAAAAGATCACTTGTTAAGTACATGTCTAAATACAATCTAATTTTTTTCCTGAGTAGCACTTATAAATTAATAAATTAAAAAACAGTCTCCTTTAAAAAATACCAGGCAGGGCACAGTGGCTAACACTTATAAAGTCAACACTTTGGGAGGCCAAGGTGGGAGGATTTCTTGAGCCCAGGAGTTCGAGACCAGGCTGGGCAACATGGCAAAACTCTGTCTCTGCAAAAAATTTAAAAACTAGCCCAGGCATGGTGGCACATGCCTGTGGTGCCAGCTACTCAGGAGGCTGAGGTGGGAGGATTGCTTGAGCCCCTGAGGTTGAGGCTGTAGTGAGCCATGATTCTGCCACTGCACTCCAGCTTCAGCAACAATGCAAAACCCTGTCTCAAAAAGCCATAGAGTGAAGACACAAGTCACAAACTGGGTGAAGATGTTTGTAATACATAAAAAGCAGAAAGTTAGTATCCAGATATTTAAGCAAAGAACTTCTAAAATTAAATAAGCAGCTTCTTAGATATGACATCAAAATCATAAGCAACAAAAGAAGAAAATAGACAAACTGGACATGCTCAAAAATTTAAAATTTTGTGCTTCAAAGGACACTATCAAGGAAGTAAAACAACAATCCATGAAATTGAGAAAATATTTACAAACCACGTATATGCCAAGGGACTTGTATCTAAAATACATACAGAGCACTTACAATTCAATAATAAAAAAGATGACTCAAGTTTAAAGATGAGCAAAGGAACTGAGCAGATGTTTTGCCAGAGAAGATATACCATGCTAAGAAGCATATAATATGATCCTAAATACCATTAGACACTGAGGAAATAAAACCACAGTGGTCAGCAGCCACCAGCTTGGGGGATCACTTGAGCCAAACAGTTTGAGACCAGCTAGGGCAACACAACAAGACCCCATCTGTACCAAAAAAAGAAAAAGAAAAAACACAGCAGTGTAACACTTCATGCCCACCAGAATGGCTGGAATGGAAAAGAGACATTGGAACCTGCATGCACTGTTGGGAGGGATGTAAAATGGCGCGACTGCTTTTGGAAACAGTTTGACAGTTCCTTAAATGGTTTACACAAAGAATTGGCATATGACCCAGCAATTAATTTCACTTCCGTATCTATACCCAAGAGAAATGAAAACATAGTTCAAATATTTGTACATCATTGTTTATAGAAGCATTATTAATAATAGCCAAGAGGTAGAAACAACCCTAATGTCCACAGCTGATGAGTGGATAAATGAAATGTGGGCTACACACAATGGAATATTATTCGGCCATAACAAAGGAGTAGTGCTGCATGCTACAGCATAGATGACCCTTAAAAACATTATGCTAAGTGAAAGAAGCCCGTCACAAACGACCATTGCATGATTCCATTTATATGAAATGTCCAGAATAGGCAAATCTATAGAGACAGAAGGTAGTCTAGACTAATGGTTGCCTATAGCTGAGGGATGAGAGATGTAGGGGGTGGTGGCGAAGAGGTATGGGGTTTATTTTTGGGGTCATGAAAATGTTCAAGGATTGACTGTGATAATGGATGCACAACTCAATATAATATACTAAAAACTGTTGAGTTGTACATGTTAAAGGAATGAATTGTACAATATGTGAATTATATCTCAAAACTTTATAAAAAATCAATAACAATTCAATAGGAAGATAAGCAAAAGTCTTATCCACGCATTTCATATAAGAAGAAACACGTATGCACAATAGATACTTGAAAGGTGCTCAACCTAAGTTCTAATCAGGAAAATGCTAATTAAGTCACAGTGGAATAGCATTGAATACGCACATGATTCACAGAAATTGTAAACTGAGGCAATACTGCTCCACATGTAGAGATGTGGAGAAGTGGGGACGCTCATGCACTGCCAGAGGGAGTGTAAATTGTATAATCACTCTGGAAAATATGATGGCATTAGAGAGTTGAAGATGCAAGTGTTTATGGCTCAGCAGTTCCCCTCCTAAGTGTATACCCAAAGAAATTCTACCAGTAGTATACTGAGATCACATATGTAATCACAGGAGCATGACAAAATTCAAAGCCACATAAAACTCAACAGTATATTATATAGGGGTATAAAGATCATAAATCTGGCCGGGCACGGTGGCTCAAGCCTGTAATCCCAGCACTTTGGGAGGCCGAGACGGGCAGATCACGAGGTCAGGAGATTGAGACCATCCTGGCTAACATGGTGAAACCCCGTCTCTACTAAAAAATACAAAAAACTAGCTGGGCGAGAGGTGGCAGGCGCCTGTAGTCCCAGCTACTCAGGAGGCTGAGGCAGGAGAATGGCGTAAACCCGGGAGGCGGAGCTTGCAGTGAGCTGAGATCCGGCCACTGCACTGCAGCCTGGGCGACAGAGCGAGACTCCGTCTCAAAAAAAAAGATCAAAAATCTGTTTTTTTTAAAGCAAACAAGGGAAGGATAAACACAAAATTCAGGAATGGTGAGAATGGGAAAGAACTGGGAGGGTCTAGCAGGGATGCAGCGTAATGGTAAAGTTCCTTTTCTTAAACCAGATGGTGGGTGTATAGGTGTATATTGGGATTGAGGGGTTGAGGAGAAGGCAAAGTATTATCTGACAATCTGACATTGAGGGAAAATTTAGAAAAACTCAAAAGCATACTTTGAAGAATTTTTTCATGCACTTTAAAAATGCTAGTAATACACTGTGTTTCTAGAAAAGATGGACATATTTAGCATTTTTTAATTTGAAAAGCAAAAGATAAAATGTTTTTGTCCAAGAGAAAAAAGGAAAGAGAACAACACAGAAAAGAAACAGCAGTAGAACCGGGAGTATTTTAGGAAGGTTTCCAACAAAAGTGGTTAAAATTAAGAGCTTTGCGACCAGGCGCGGTGGCTCACACCTGTAATCCCAGCACTTTGGGAGGCTGAGGCGGGCGGATCATGAGGTCAGGAGGTCGAGACCATCCTGGCTAACACGGTGAAACCCCATCTCTACTAAAAACACAAAAAAACTAGCCGGGCATGGTGGCAGACATCTGTAGTCCCAGCTACTCCAGAGACTGAGGCAGGAGAATGGCGTGAACCTGGGAGGCGGAGATTGCAGTGAGCCAAGATCGCGCCACAGCACTCCAGTCTGGGTGACAGAGGGAGACTCCGTCTCAAAAAAAATTAAGAGGTTTGCACTTGGAGGCAAACTTCATTTATTTGGGCCACCACTTCTTGATTCTTCTGTGATGTTAGAAAACCAAACATTGCTGCCTATAAGTAAAACCCCATGCTGTCATTTCATTCATTTCATGGTTGCCTTTCTCTTTTTCAGATCCTGCTCACACTAAAAGATGACCCACAAACACATAGAGAAACAACCTGTTCACCACTCCTGGGTGCGTGACTGAGGGTGAAGCATCCACCAGCACTTCAAGGGGTCCATAGTATTTTCTTTTGCTGCCTCAAAGTCCCCAAAGCCTTCAAGCAGAAGTGGCAGTAGATGGTTGCCAATCAGCCAATGCAGACTTTCACTGGGACAACAGGAAAGCAGATCTTCTGGGTTTTGATGGAACTTGGCAGTGGGGACATTGAGCTGATGCATTATATACCCCATCAGAGCACACGTGTATCTTTTACCCTCCCTTTGCCCCATGCCCCCAACCTGCTTAGGTCTTCTCTGTCCCTTTACTGCTGCTGCACAGAGATGATATAAAAGAGGCTCTTTGGCTATTTGTATTTTGCTTCCTCTTCTTTTCCAGACTGCAGTATGAAGCTTTATTTTCTTTGTACAAGCTTAAAATTCCAACATCATCATCCACCAAAGTTGCTCCTCCCTTTTCGGAGGGTCTAGGGGGAAGGAGGAGCATTGATCACAAGTTTCCTAAAGAGAGGAGACAAATTGGTGTACTGTTGACAGTAGGAGTCAGGGTAAAGGCACCCTTTGGAATTACTGATTTCAAAGATTAATAAAGTAATTCTATTTTTATTTTCTTTTTTTTTTCCCTTTACTAATTTCCCAACAATCAATGTTCACAAACAGGACTGAAGTAGAACCAGTTATTTTACTTTGTTGCTGGGCAATTTTTTAAACTTCATTTTAGAAATGTGAGCTGTAAAGAGATGTTTTGTCCAGGCTATTCCCAGAGGCAGCTCCCGCACCTGGGGAGCAGGCATGTGCAGAGGTCTCCATTATCAGCCCTGGACAGGCAGGCTCACTCAGAGCGTGGGCCTCCAGTGGCTTGAGCCCTGCATCCAGTTGCATGTTGCATACCTCGCAGTTCACCGGAGTGATGCAGCACAGCCCCAGTGCTCTCCCCTCAAGCCTCCGCCGTCTCTCTTCCTCCCCTTTCCTATGTTGTCTGTCTCTGGCTTCTGCTAGAGAAAAGGTTGAGAGTTGGATGGCAGAGTTCACTGAAGGATTAATTTAGCTGCCCTGGGGAGTTATCGTGGGAGAACCCAGAGTCTGGGGCTTCTTCAACAGGGTCCTATAGACTCAGTGTTGAAATCCAAAAAGAAAATTGACACCTGGCCAGGCGCGGTGGCCCACGCCTATAATCCCAGCACTTTGGGAGGTTGAGGTGGGTGAATCACGAGGTCAGAGTTCAAGACTAGCCTGGCCAAGATGGTGAAACCTCATCTCTAATAAAAATACAAAAATTAACTGGGCGCAGTGGCAGACGCCTGTAATGCCAGCTACTCGGGAGGCTGAGGCAGGAGAATTGCTTGAACCTGGGAGGCGGAGGTTGCAGTGAGCCGAGATTGCGCCACTGCACTCCAGGCTGGGTGACAGAGCAAGACTCCGTCTAAAAAGAAAAAAGAAAAATGGACACCTAAAAGGACAGAAAAGGGACTTTATTGCCTTCTTAGTGAATGAAAACAAAAGGTTTGGGTGCATGGATACATTTTGTTTGCTTGTGAAGGATGAAGTCTGTGGGTTTCAGGAGAGAAGTGAGAATGCATTCCAGATGTCCCCAGGACTGCAGAGTAGTTTCAGGACCATCTTAACTATTTGCTTGATTGTTAAGCAAATTAGATTTACAAGTTTCTAGAGAGAGGAGACAAATTGGTGTACTGTTAACAATATGAGCCAGGGTAAAGGCACCCTTTGGAATTACTGATTTCAAAGATTAATAAAGTAATTCTATTTTTATTTTCTTTTTTTTAGGGGACAAATTAGATTTGGGGACAAATTAGAATTCCTCCATAGTCCCCTGTTGAGGTGTAGAATTGGAAAATAAGGGGTTTGGGAGGACTCACCACATGAATCTTGTGGCAAGGGAAAAGAGTATGAGTCCAGCAAAAGAAATTTTAGGCTATAGTGCTTGAAATTGCCCTAGGTAACCAATCAGAATGAAGTCTTCAGCTGATTTGTTACTGCACTTACCATATGCTGATCAGGTGCTAAAACGCCAGACCTCTCCCTTCATGTGTCCAAGTGCTTTCAAGTCTTTCAAGTCATTTTTACTGGGACTGGACTTCACTCGGCAATAAACCAGACAGATCCTGTGAGCCCTCCTCCAACGGAGGTGATATTTCCAACGCCACTCTTTACCCTCCCCCTAAACAAGCGTCGATTTTTGAAGACAAACTGTGATTCAAGTTTCTGTAGCACCTGTCAGTAATGTGTAGAATGCGGGGGCTGACTCCCAACCCCGTCCCTATTTGTGTCTGCTGCCTAACCTACAAGTAGAGCTCTGAAGAAAAAGACCATTTGGAATCGCACCACGTTCTGTTTTCTTTGGAATAGTCCAGGAAATGTATCTAGCTGCCCTGGTTCATTAGGATGAACCGCAGGCCAACGTTTTAGCGAGTGCTATAAAGCTGGATAAAAGAGGGTTTCATCTGGGGCCAGAAAAATTACTTCCCTTTTCTATATTGAAGCCTCAAGTAAGGACAAGTGATGTCAGGTATAATGCACCACTTCTCAAAATGTGTGAATAGTTTTGAGGCAACCTGGACCCTACTGCAGTCCTAAAGGTACCTCTAGAACTGCAGCCTGAAACTGTACGTTTTTAGTAAACCCTTGGGGGTTATCATGCCCAGTGAATTTGAGAATGGTCCTCAGATGAATAGACTGATGCTGAGACAGCAGCAGCCCGTGGCTGACATGCTGAGCTTACTGCATCCCCTGTCTGTGCCCCCAGGCTCCCTGGAGCAAGAAGGAATATAATCCCATCAGCCAGGATTTCAGGACAGGGACATAGCCCTCTGAACGATGGTGGAAGTCAGTGGCTGCCACATGGGATGAAGCCTGAGAGAGAAACCCTTAGAATTGGCTGGGCGTGGGCAAAGCAGGGAAAAAAAGGTGCTGAACAAACTCACTTCAGTCTTGGAGAACTCCACAAGGAACAAGGGACACACATACGTACACACACACACACAGGCACGAACACCTCAGACACACCCTTCAGCCTGCACACTTCAGCTTCAGATGGAGTTTTCTCTTACCAGTGGCAAAGTGATCTCACTAGAGGAATGTGTTTCTCAGGAGCTGCTAGATGGCCTGTTGCTCTGTGCCCGCTCACTGTGGACGTCCATACCACAGTGGGATCCACGGCCTCACTCAGAAGAGAGCTATGGTTCCCGGATCCCTGACAGGAGGGCCATAGTCTGAAAGGGGGTTCCTGGTTCGCTCTTTTAGGCTTAGCCTGATAACAGAATTAGCCTCACATTTTTACACCATTTGCCATACACATTTTCTCTTATTCTCAACTGATACGGGTGGGGGGAGATTTTCAAAAACGGTGATGTTGGTAATTTGTGGATAAACCATGTTTCCATATGCAAGGGTTCACACCAGGGGATTCTGCTCAGAGGTATCTGGAGGTCAAATTCATATGCTTTCTGCCAATCTGAGCCGCTGCCTCTGTCTCTGAGAATAATACACTCTGCAAGAAGGAAAGACGCACAAGCAATAGTGCAGTCTTCTCCGCTGGCGGAAGTGTGCCCCCGTGTAAGGGTGGTTGCGCTCAGCAGTGCGTTTGGTGATTGAGAGATTCTCTGCCCCAGATTTTGGTCACCTCTGATTAGTAGCCGTGGACATGGAATTAAGAAAAGGGTAATTGAAGGATCTTTATCGAATCAGACATACACCTTAGAATAAGGCTTTTACTGTTCTAGAAACAATCTTCCAGAAGATGAAATCATCCAAGATTCCCCAAAAATATTTATTTATACAAAGATTTTGAGAGTAATATTCATATTTGTCTTTATACCTCAGTCTATGCGTCTGGGGCCAAGTCACTGTGTGGCACATGTGCAGCTTCCCCGAATGCCTCACATGTTGTAGCACCTGCTTCCAGGAACACCAAATGAACACAGGGTCTTGGAGGGGAAGGGGGGAAGAACCCATAATGCCCCGAGGCTGCATGGAACCACAATCCAGAAATGTGCACCCTGACCTGGAAGGCGTCTAACCAAGTGTCCAAGGGGAAATATGATCGAGGGAGAGGTGAGAGGAGGGACCCAGAGGACAGACAGGAGAGGGTTGATTTCCACCCTTTGCTTCTGCGTTCAGCATATCCAGAAGGCCCGATATAGTTGATGGCCCAGGAACTGCATGACCTGCATTTTCTCCCTGTAGTGACCCATGATGTTAATTGATGTAGAGGACAGTTTGCAAAAGTAATAGATTTACCCTTAATCCCAGACAGTATAAGATACAGTTCTGGGACTTTGTCTTCGTAACCTGTCTTTAAAAAAAAAAAAAAATGCTTGTCTTTTATAACATAATCCAGATTCCCTAGAGCAGATTTGGTACAGCAATGAGCAAATCCAACCTCAGATCTGAAGTGTCTTCCAGTCTGGCCCTGACCCGGCCATTCTCTGCCCTTCCTCCTCCCTTCAGGGTAGCCCAAATCCCATTGCCACACAACGTCTCGACTTGCCATCCCTTTCCTCTATCCCCATCCCCTCTGTCCGCATCACAGAAAGTCTGTGTTCTGAAGAGTTCAGCCTTCCTCTAACCAAACCCACACTTTCTTTACCACCGTGATTCTCAGAGCCAGCAAGAAAGAAATGTTCCAAAAGGAAACCTCCATCTCAGCCATCTGCCCGGAGCCGAAGGTTGTGGGCTCCAGGCCTCTCGGTGAGGTTTGTTGCTTGTGTGTTTCCCGAGGAGCGGGCAGTCAGGCAGTGGCAGTTCTCTCTCCCCTCTCTCTGTCGCAGGTGGGGTCTCAGCTACATTTACAAGACTTCACCACCATGTTGGAGAGCTGCTCCACCTTGGGGGTCCTCCCAACATAGTACAGGATGGTCAGGGGCTCCAGGTCCTGGGGCACGCAGCAAGGCGAGGCAGATGCTTCAGGGTTCAGAGTGTTGTACAGTCCCAGCACCTGGGAAGGGACACGTCAGTGAGAGGTTGGAAGGCCAAGCCTCAGGCCTGGAACCCAGGAACTCTCCCAGTTCAAGGGCAGTCCCAGAGGCTGAGCAAGCGCTAGAATGGCCACGGGTGCTCTTTAAAATGAACTGTTGGGGGCCGGGCACAGTGGCTCACACCTGTAGTCCCAGGACTTGGGAGGCCGAGCAGGCAGATCACTTGAGGTTAGGAGTTTGAGACCAGCCTGGCCAGCATGGTGAAACCCTATCTCTACTAAAAATACAAAAAAATGAGCCGGCTGTGGTGGCAGGCGCCTGTAATCCCAGCTACTTAGGAGGCTGAGGTGGGAGGATCACCTGAACCCAGGAAGCGGAGGTTGCAGTAAGCAGAAATAGTGCTACCGCACTCCAGCCCGAGTCACAGAGTGAGACTCTGTCTCAAAAAAAAAAAAAAAGAGGAACTGTTGGAACCTGGTTTGGGTGAGTGAGTAGTTGGGTAGCTGTTGTTCATCCGCAATGACAGAAGCAGAACAACTGCAGTTGTTTGGGGTGATCAGTTGAAGCATATGACAGTTACTACACTGATAATTAATTGTCTTGGCTTTTTTTTTTTTTTTTTGAGTCAGTCTCACTCTGTCACCCAGGCTGGAGTGCAGTGGTGCAATCTTCACTGCAACTTCCGCCTCCCGGGTTCAAGCGATTCTCCTGCCTCAGCCTCCCGAGTAGCTGGGATTACAAGTGCATGCCACCACACCCAGCTAATTTTTTACATTTTTGGTAGAGACGAGGTTTCACCATGTTGGCCAGGCTGGTCTCAAACTCCTGACCTTGGGATCCACCCATCTTGGCCTCCCAAAGTGTTGGGATTACAGGCGTGAGCCATGGCGCCCAGCCTATCTTGGCTTTTAAGAAAACAACTCGTATATTGCTCATCCTAGCTGGAACTGATCACTTTGGTGAGAAATGTTCTCACAAAACATTGCCTTGAGCCATTTAGTAAGTGCCAGAGTGTAGGGCCCCAGACAGGATGCAGAAATAATGAACTAGAAGGAAACATGCTTCACAAATTACTGCCCTATTTTTGATTCCCCTCGAGGGAAAGATAGACTAGTTTCAGGGGTTGTGGACTCTCGGCTATCTCACTTTCTGTTCCTAGAATTTCAAATTAGCTTCTTGTCCATGCTTGTTGTTGTCTTTCAGAGTAAGTTTTCTACATTCGAGAGGCTGGAATGATCAGAGTTCTGGTAGAAACCTTTCTACTTCAGTGTTCCTTGCCAGCCACATGCACATATCTCTGACATAGGGTAACACGTGGCAGTTAATTAATTACTGTGGTACAGAGAGCTTTAGATAAAGCAAATTAAAAGGCTGGTTGAAACCATGGTAGGAATTTAAAAGGGTAGAATGTGACTGAGTAGAACTGAGTCAGGGTGCCAAGATCAGAACCTTCACCAGAGGGATTTTACTCACCCCAGACCATCATTCGCTCACTCAACATTCAATCCTTCACTCATTCTTTTTAACAGGTGACCTGATCGGTCAGCCCCAGTGCCTCAGATAGCATGAGCCTGCTCCATACCGTGCTGTGGGTTGTGTCTGCACTGCGGAGGTATGGGCAAGGACCTGAGCAGAAGTTGGCATAGTAGCCCTTAGGTTCGTGGACCCACTTCCAGCCCAGATCCTGTCGGAAGTCAATGTAGAGGGGGCGCACACAGCAGTTCTCCTCCAAGTTGCTACAACAAAAAACATTTATAGAAAATCAACTTAAAAAGAAACCACCAATAAAAGAAGCTTCACGAATGCTCTCATATTCTCCCTTGGAGTCCTTTCATGCCATCATAGGTGGCTCCGGTCAGTGGAATCCCAGGTTCAAGGGCATGGGGCAGAAGAAACCAGAAAGGCACATTCATATGTTAAAGACCAGGATCCCAAGGATGTAAGAAACAGAGATAAATGCTGTATGAGGAAGAGTAAAGAGGCAAAGGTAGCCCTGCTCCCTTTTATATCACAAATCAAAGCAGAGCTATAAAGTGCTCCACATAAAACCAAGCACTAAATGTTACTAGCCAACTCAGCTTTGTTGAGGTTGGTTTTATTGTTACCCTCCTAATGTGCACCCAGCCAGAAATAAATTCTAAGTTTATGCAGCTTGTCTACAATAGTAAGTGACAGATGAGACTCATTTGGCCAAATGACTAAAGGCCATTTAGCCAAATAAAGCATATCCTTCTATTAGAACCATGGTTCAACAGATCACCCAAATGTGATTATCAGGCCCCTTCAATTCTGTTGCCTACAGAGATCCATTTGGCAGTAATACCCCTTGCCAAGTGGTCATCTAGCCTCTGCTTTAATATCTGCTGAGACCTAGACTTGCTACTTCCAAAGACAGCTCTTAGTCAAAATCTGGCTTCTTGTGGGTTCCAAGGGTGAACCATGGCAGACACTATTGGTTATCTCTTCAATAACCATTCCTAACCCCCTTCTCCCTTGCCACATCCCATTACAGAGTCTAAACACCAGGTGTTCCTTTTCCTGGCCTCCCTTGTGAGTAGCAGTGGTCATGTGGCCCAATAATGACCCATCAGACAAGGAGAAGTATGCAGGGGGTAAGCGCAAGTTCTGGCAAAGATATTTGATTATTTATAAAAGTAACAGATGAAAGAAGAAAGCTTCTGGCTCTTCCTCTTCCCTCGTTCCTTCTTGTCTTAAACATGGACAAGATACCTGAAGCCCCAGTAATCACTTGTGACCATAAGGAAAAGGATGAAAAGCCAACATACTAAACATGGCAGACTGGAAAGAGAGAAAAACTGAGTCTTCAGTGGCATCATTAAGCAGCCAGCCCACCCTAAGCCTGCTGCTATCAGTCTCTTATGAACAAGAAATCCACTATGATTTAAGTCACTGGTCAAGAGCATTTGTTCCTAACTGATAGAGACGCATGGAACAAATAAATCTACATGCCAGCCTTCATGGCTGCAGTACAGTTGGCAGCAACTACCTTACCTCTCCTATACCTTCCTGTTGAGCTGTTCCCCCAGCTCAACATCCCTAGTTTCCCAAGCCCAACCATCCTCATAAGACATGGTTTCCAGATCTAAATATTTCCCAATTCATTCTCCCCAGCTTCATTCAGGCATCTTCTGAGGCCAAATGGACTCACTCATGCTCCTTTTACCTGCAGCGCTTCCCATCCTGGATCCTTTCATCCCCAAACCTCATCCTTGAAGCCTCTGCTCAAATTCCACACCCTTCTGAAGCCTTTCCTGTGTCCATAGGTAAACTTGTTGCTCCTAATTAAAGCACTTAACCCTTCGGAGCCTCTTATGGGCGTGATCATCTTCTCCCTTTTAGTAGTTGGCATGCATGCTTTATCCTCCCCTTATAAATGAGCAGTGAAACTGCTCCTAGATAAGAGAAGCTGGATCTTTTCTCTCTCTGTATTGTAGCTACCCAGTAATTTCTGAATTCGTTTGTTAATTTCTCTAGCTCTAATTTCCCATTCAAATGGAGACCGTTCTATTTGCCGCCATCCAGTAGCATCCTTGGACCCTTCAGAGGGAACTGAGCACTTCTTGAATGGAAACTCCTACATTAATCTCACACACACACCCTACAAATGCCTAAAACATGGAAATCATGGAGAGGCTTTGACCAAGCATCTCCAATCCACACTACTTTAGCAACACTCCTCTTCACAGAGTTTTCTTCATCTCCTTCAGCCAGCCCCTTCCAGAGCTAGCCTACAGAAAAACAGTGGGACCCCCAGGAAAACAAAGAGATCTGTCAGAGATTTTCAGTCTTCCTCCTGGAGATGTTTGTGAACAGCATCAGGGACCCCCTGTTGCGTGTGGCTTGGCTCTGGGGCCTGACCTGCAGTAGGCAGGCAGTAGATGTTGGTCCCTACATGGTCCCAGGCTCACCGGAAGCAGTAATTGGTGTCCAAGGCCCGCTTCTTTCTCTGACCCCCCTGGCCCGGGTTGTCAAGCCGGTGTGGGGGAATCATCATGAGGATTAGATGAGGGTTGTGGTGATCCTTCTGCTTCTTGAGGCGCCCCAGATCTCCACGGCCATGGTCATCCTCATTGTCCACGCCTGCAGAAGGGAAGGAAAGCAACAATCTCCTGTCTAAGGAGAGCAGAGCCCTTGGAGGCTGCCTCCTCCCCACGTCTCATCACTGCCTAGGAGGAGGGGTAGTGCAGTCTGAGAGGGAGGGGTGGGGGACAAGTGCAGCTTAATTCTGATGTCCAGCTGCAGGAAGGGGAAGAGCAGATGGAGGAGCCAGTATCAAAAGAACTCATCATTGTAAGGATGCCCACTGAAAGATGCCCCATGTTCAGATCCCCATACTCCTGTATAGAAATCTCCCAAGGGGCAGAAAGCCCTTGCTGAGATTCCTGGGAATCTTCATGGACCCACGAAGCAACCCTGTTACTAAGTGGGTGCCTACCACATACCTCCAGGTTGTCAGTTTTTTTGTTTGTTTGTTTGTTTGTTACTTATTTTGAGACAGAGTCTTGATCTGTCAGCCAGGCTGGAGTGCAATGGCCCCATCTTGGCTCACTGCAACCTCCGCCTCTGGAGTTCAAGAGATTCTCCTGCCTCAGCCTCCCAAGTAGCTGGGATTACAGGTGCATGCCACCATGCCTGGCTATTTTTGTATTTTTAGTAGA
>NW_012116265.1:17928944-17947869 GCF_000951035.1 Colobus angolensis palliatus | reverse complement strand
ACCCAGGCTGGAGTGCAATGGCAGGATCTTGGCTCACTGCAACCTCCACCTCCCAGGTTCAAGTGGTTCTCGTGCTTCAGCCTCCTGAGGAGCTAGGATTGCAGGCTTGTACCATTATGCCTGGCTATTTTTGTATTTTTAGTAGAGACGGGGTTTCTCCATGTTGGCCAGGCTGGTCTCCAACTCCTGACCTCAAGTGATCCGCCTGCCTTGGCCTCCCAGAGTGCTGGGATTACAGGTGTGAGCCACCACGCCCAGCCCTGGGTTGTCACTTTAGATTTTAGACTTAGAATCTTGGGGTGTGAGTTTCCTCTTAAAATGTGAATGGATCAAGATAACGCAGAAGTCCTACCGAAAATTTAAGGTGTCACAACTTAAGATGGCCTGAATGGGAGCCAAAGAAACAAGACTGTACAATTGTTAATATTCACATTGCACTTAGAGTCTTTGAAGTGTTTTCACTATAAAATTCAGATGAGATAATGAAGCATATGATAAACAGCTTAGCAAACAAGCTCTGGAAAGAATTAATTCATCAACCCATTTCTTCTGGAAAAAAAAGGAAGACTGGAGACTGACTTAGAGTCTCAACTAAATGGAGATCAATTTCGTGAAGGATAGCTGCCAGCTGTTGTCCATCCTCACTGAGGACAGGAACATGAGGAATTAATGTACACAGCTACAGGAGGGGCTCAGATCTCAGGAAGGGGCACCAGATCTGTAAGATAAATGAGAGACCTGGATCACAAATCCCTTTTTCTGAAAATCTTTATAAACAAGATAAGTATTCACTGAAATGGGAAGGTTTCATCCTAAGCTGGCCTGTAGGTAAGGACTCTGAAGGTCCTCTGGGCTCTAAGGTTCTGTGATTACAGTGTCAAATCTTTGGCTTTAAAAAAAAAAAAGGCTCTAAAATAGAGCCCATGTGGGGTAAGATCACTGTCAAGCGCTGAGCCAAAAGAGGCCTGCACCTTTTCCTAGACAAGCCTCTGACCTCAGGCATTCTGCAGTTACCCAAAATGGGAATATGAAAGGAAAAGAGAACTTTCCTAAACTCCAGAGATCATCAAGGCTGAGTTCCCTGCAAACATAATGGAAAACTCTCAACGACTTCACCATCTCTACCCAAACACCTGGGGACAAACACCCTGAGACTGGAAGCAATTATCCAAACCCAGAGGACCCTGGGCGAGGTCAGGCAGGCCCTGCACATCTGCAAAGCTCAGTCGTCTGGGCACTCATGTTCAGGACAGCCAAAGTTAATTTCTTTTAGGGAGGGGGAAGACAACTCCTATCTGTTGAGTATTTCTGGCACAGTGTTCCTTATTCGTTATCTCATTTAATTGCCTGACAACCCTGTGAAAGAGGAACTCTCATCCCATTTCACTAGGCCCAGAGGCTAGAGGGCTTGCCTACACAGTTTCACCACTTACCAGACCATGTTGTCTTCCAGAGGCTAATGCATTCTCTAAGCTATAAGCTGAAAGCTACACTCATTGCTTTTGGGGCAAAGCAGAATTACTCAGGTACAAAATAGTCGGCTATCTCTCTGAAGGAGCTTGGTTTCTTTTCTTGAGGTCTGGTTAGGGTCTCCTGCACTATCCTGTCCCATTAACTCTCCCCGCCCCCGCCCCACTCACCCATCCTACCATACACATTCATTTTGTTACCTTTGAATTTGATTTCCATCACCTCGTGAATGTTTTCCAGGATATCTCCATTGGGCTGAAAGGTGTGACATGGACAGTGAATGCTGATTTCTAGACCTAAGTTGGACTCTGCAAAATAAGACAGAGTTCATGAGAAAAACGCCTCTGTGTGATGGGGAAGTGTACCCACCACCCATGCAAGGGTGAGCCAGGGCCTCTGCTCCTACAGGGACTCATAGGAACTGAGTTCTATTGAGGGTCACAGGAGACAGAAAGCACCTCCAGAGCTCAGTCAGAGTGGACCTTCATGCGCACATTGCCACATTCCAGGTATTCCTGTTATATTATGAATCACCAAATGGGGGCATACACTAGTGGCCATCATGAAACAGAAGTGGAATAATCATTCCCTTTCAAAGGATGGTATTAAGAGACAATTGTCACCTACCTACTTGGGGGCAAAAGGACACAGATACAGGAAGGAAAGTAAAAACTCATGCCATCTACGTGGTTTCTGGGAGAGGGGATCGTTGAGCCAACCTACTGAGGAAGGATGAGGGCAAGAGACAGAGGGACTGGAAGAGACTAGGGACAGGGAGTAACTAAAGAGTCTCTGAGCACAGAGACCATGATTCAAAAGGCCATAAATTCAAAGGGCCACAGGATGTAATGCTGGCAAAAAAATTCAAGTCAGGAACCAATGCTAGAGGCAAGGTCACTTGCAGACAGGAAGCAGAATCCATCTCAGTGGAAGATGCAAGCATTTCTACCAGGGCCATGATTGTGGGTCTAGACAAAGTGGCAGATTCTAGAAGAGATAAGATGAACATCATGGTTACACTGGGCCATATTTTCCCTAAGAAACAAGGACACAATGAGGTAAAAATTACTTGGACATTTCTTCTTTGGGAATTCTTGTTCACCATGATGGGAAGTTGGAATGTGGATTGCTCACCAAGACGAACAGCTTGGGAAGACAGTTGTGAACTTAGAAAACAGCACAGAGGAGATGGGAACTATGGCCGAGGGTCCAGATGACATGAGTGTGGAGACAGTGAGCATGATGAAGCCTGGAGGTGCCAGGGTTTGGTGCCTGACATTCTGGTGCAAGAAGGGCAACTCCAGCCCATTCGCCTAGTAGTTGTGGGATCATGAGTTTTGGCAACCAAAATCAAGGAAGCAGGAACTCAGTAAATGAGGTTGAGTGAAGTGAAGGAAAAAGAAAGAAAATGGAAAGTCTGCACTGAGACAAGTAATTTTACATGGAAAACCAGGTAGGATCTGGTATCATGTCAATTCTGGTGGGTAAGACTTAATTTGGGAAGCTCTGTTGATCCTGGGGTAGCAGCCAGCTGTGACCAGGTGTAGAAGAAGTCATGGGGGACAGACCTCTCTGGATTCAGGGTCAGCCTCTCAGTGAGTTGATTGATTTGCTGCTCCCTGAGGCCACATACCATGTGTGTGAGCATCTGGCCTTGAGGACAACCTGGAGTCTTCCTGAAATTGTGCCATCAGAGCAAACCCCAAAGAGTTCAACCTGGCCCAGCAGCCTTCTCATAGATGGAAGGATACAAGCCTACGAGCCTGGAGATTCCCATCAACATTAGGCTGGCTTGGACATCCCAGTCCTACTGGTTAAAACCCAGCACCTTTCTTCCATAAACTCCAGAGCCTAACCAGATCCGCTCTACCACAAGTCAGGGCAACCACTGGGGCACACTGTGCCTGCTGAGCTTGAAGATCTCTGTTCCAGCAGGTTTGCTCAGTGAGAGAAGGCAGACCAATAAAACAAGGCAGCTGAGACCCAGCTGGAGGAGAAGTGACCGGAGAGGGAAGTATGAGGAGTGCCCTCTCCCTGGGTTAAGGCAGCTGGAAGGAGGAGCCAGAGTAGCTGAAATGGGCTACCTAACAACACCGTGTACCTCCTGGTTAAGCTGGTTCAAGGCGGGCTGGAAGAGACCTGGAGTGAGTTCTATGAATCTGTGAATTAGAAAGTCAAGGTGCAGACAGCTATGTTGGGGAGAGCGAGGGTCCAGGGGGTAAGCACGAGAGGGTGGCCTGGCTTGGCCAACATGCTGTATCCAGATAGAGGACTTAGAGGTGATAACAACAATCACCAAAATGCATGGAACTTTACTACATATCAAACACTGCTCTAAGACTTTACAAGCACTAACTCATTTAATCTCTATAATAATCCCATAGAGCAAGAACTGTTATCCCCCATTGTACAGATGAGAACACTGAGGCTTAGGGAGATTAAACAGCTTGCCCAAGATATCCAACCAGTGGATAGCAGTGCCAGGATTCAGGCACTGACAGCTTGATGCCTGAGATCCCAAACTCTTGTTAGAGATAAGGAGGGGCAAAGAGGGGGCAACAGAGACCACCAAGGAAGATGCCCACACATTCACCAACAACATGCAAGATGGTTGTTTCCCAGTGTCCCACCTTTCCTGAGCCACGATGCTCAGAAGCTCCCTCCCCAGCCTGCTAGGGGAGACCTGGCCCTGTCTAGCTAGGTGCTGCAGACTATATGAGCAATAGCACGAGGGTATGAGACCTGGGTCCCCAGTGGCCCTAGTAGGCTCCAACCCACTCTGGGACCCAGAATGCAGGCTGGGTACCTGGTACACAAGGGCTCTCAGATGTTTGTTCAATGAATCCAAGACCACATGTGTGACTCAGTTTCCTCATCAATCCACACCACCAACTGCTCCAATTTGGACTCCTTTGTTGCCTGGTTTGAAGCCATGAACTCTGAAGAGACTCATGGGCTCTCTATAAGCACAAACCTGTGTGATGATTCCCTTGTGGGAAAGGTAGGCAGTATCTGCCTAAGTGGGAACTGAAGGTTCCAATGAAGAACTAACCTCAGAATTGGCAGCCGTGGGGATGGTGGGTGGGGGACCCATAGGTTTTATTACGAAATTATCTTTTTGATGTCTCAGGAGGATGGAAATCATTCTCAATGCAAACTTCTCATTGAGCTCTGCAGCTGTGAAAATAAGAACTCCTTCAAGTGCCCAGGGCTTCAAAGAAATCCAGGTGGAGCTGATCAAAATCAGACAGGGAAGTTAAGAGATTAATTTCCCCAGCCCCTCCTTTCTGTAGCCGTCTGAGTCAGAATTCCCAACAGAGCTGCTGTCGGCAGATCCACGTGGGTTGTCCTAGGCTCTTGCCTTCGTGCTCAGTAGGAGGGACAGGATGGAATTCCTGGGTACCCTTGGGACTGGGGCAGGATCTCCAGCCTACCATCTGCCAACTCAGCCACCGGATAATTCCCCTTGGATGGGGAATTTTCTCATTTATGTGACCTGCCTGGGCTCCATGGGTACTAAGCAATGCAAACTCGATGCCTACGGAGCCCAGGCAGGTCACGTGAGAAAATCGAGCCAGCACGTGATGCTAAACAGGAACTGCCAGCCTCACTCTTGGAGAACAATAAGGAATAGTGAGGGCTGTGGGTACTGAGGATGCATACCCCATCTAAGGGGTGGCCAGTACTCGTCTCTGATGGATGGTTACCAGGAAATCTTCCAATTTTTCAAAAACAGCAAGAAGTCCAGGTTTTATGTGAAATCTCCTGACTTAAAACACCCAAAACTGTTGATGACTAGTCAAATCGAAAACAATATGCAGGCCAAATAGTTTGTAATCTCTGCCTTTGAGTTTTAACTCTTAGTTGCCTAAAATACCAAGGACCTATCCACCTGCCTCAGGGACCCTGGGCATCAATATATGGATGGTCTGTGGCTTTATAGCAGCTGATGACAGGAGAAAACCCTGCCCAAGAGGGAGAGAAGGAACAGATGGGACTGCCATCTGTGACCCCAACCCACTGAGCATCAGACCAGGCAGTGCCAGTCAAGGAAAGGGAAAGAAACACAGAGGATGGTGTCATGAGACACCAAAGTTCTCATCCAGACTGGACGACCTCGGTCAAGTCACTTAACTTCTCTTGGCCTGTTTCCTTATCTAAAATAAGAAAAGCTTACTCCTGTAAAACATGGTAAAAACCATGAAGTTCTCTCAAATGCATCTGATCCTTAAAACAACTCTGTGAGGCATGCAGAGGAGGAACCATTGCCTTATTTTCCAGGTGAAGAAAGACAGTGCGTGGATAAGATATTTGGGACATGTGAAGTGTGATACGCCTCTGGGATAGCTCTGCTTGCATGACCACCCGGCCTTTCAAACTTAACTGGCCAGAACAGAACCTGTTCTTCTCCTAGGCCCTCCGTTTCAATAAGTGATACCACCTGGATGTCGAAAAATTTAGAAGTCATCCAGAATGCTCTTGTGTCCTCACACCCCACACCTAATCAGCCTGTGCTTCTTACTGGCTACCTTCAAAATACAGAACAAATCCATACGATCTTCATATCCACGGCTACCACCCTAGTCTCAGCCTATATTGCTCTCATCTGGGCTGCCACCATGGCTCCTAACTGGTATTTCTGCCTCTTCCCTTGACCTCCTGGAAACTAGAGGGATCTTTTAAAGATGTCAATCGAATCACCACACCCAGTCCCTCCTCCCGGTAGCTGTCTGAGTCAGAATTCCCAGCAGAGCTGCTGTCAGCAGATCCACATGGTTCTCCTAGGCTCTTGACTTCACGCCCAGTAGAGGGACAGAAAGGAATACCTGGGTACCTTGAGTATCCCCATCTCTGGTTATAGCACTCCCACACTTCTCATCACCCCCAGAATAAGTCCTGAAACCTTGCCATGACCTGATGATGTTTTAAATTAAATTGACTGGGCATGGTGGCTCACGTCTATAATCCCAGCACTTTGGGAAGCCAAAGCGGGTGGATCACTTGAGGTCAGGGGTTTGAGACCAGCCTGGCCAACATGGTGAAACCCCATCTTTACTAAAAATACAAAAAAAATTAGCCAGGTGTGGCAGCGTGCGCCTGTAGTCCCAGCTATTCAGGAGGCTGAGACATGAGAATCGCTTGAACCCAGATGGCAGAGGTGCAGTGAGCCGAAATTGCACCACTGCACTCCAGCTTAGGCAACAGAGTGAGACTCAGTCTCAAGAAATAATAATAATAATAATAATAATAATAACAACAACAAATTATATGGCCCCAGCAACCTCTCTGACCACCTCCCCTCCTCCTCCCTACCCCAGCTCAGCATGCTCCAGCCACACCAATCTGTTTGCTGCTGCTGCTGCTCGAACACATCAAGCTTATTTCCACTTGAGGGCCTGGGCCTGGCTGTTGCCTTTGCTTAGCACATCCCTTATTCTGATCTTCATGGGCTGACTCCTTATCATTCAGATGTCAATGCATGAATTTCTTCATCACAGAGACCTTCCCTGTTGGACCCCACCCAATCATTATCACATTGCCCTCTTTCCATTTCTCATAGTTCCTATCCCTGTGGCTGCATCCCCAGGGCCTGGTTTACAGGGAGCACTTAATAAACATTAGTTGAGTGAATGAATGGAGGATACTCAGTGGCAAAGCTAGGGTTTGAACCCAGATCTCTGACTCCCTTAATTCTGTCCTCTTCCCTCTGTTTCATGGAGGAGTAAGGGACCTGAGGTTCATTTTGAAATGTTCTTCCGAAGGGTCCACCTACCTCTTCTCAACAGCCATTCACGCACTGTGTCAGTGACATCAAAGGACAGCCACTCGGCAGTGCCCCGTGTGGGCAGATTCTTGCCACCAATATAGCGCTGTTTGGCAATGTGCTCATCTGGCCGAAGGATCTACAGGGCAGAGAAAGGAGTGAGTACTAGAGGCCATGACGGAGTGCCCCAGAAGATGTCACAGTGCAGAGCACAGGTGAGGGAGCAATAAGAAACCAGTGGTTCCTGAATGCCATGGCCCCTGAGCGCCTTAGCTAACTCTTTTTTTTTTTTTTTTTTTTTTTTGAGACGGAGTCTCGCTCTGTCGCCCGGGATGGAGTGCAGTGGCCGGATCTCAGCTCACTGCAAGCTCCGCCTCCCGGGTTTACGCCATTCTCCTGCCTCAGCCTCCCGAGTAGCTGGGACTACAGGCGCCCGCCACCTTGCCTGGCTAGTTTTTTGTATTTTTTTTTTTTTTCACCTTGCCTGGCTAGTTTTTTGTATTTTTTTTAGTAGAGACGGGGTTTCACCATGTTAGCCAGGATGGTCTTGATCTCCTGACCTCATGATCCGCCCGTCTCGGCCTCCCAAAGTGCTGGGATTACAGGCTTGAGCCACCTTAAGTGTTTTAATGACAGACACGGATACAGAAACGAAGGCTCAGAGAAGCCAGGATTCAAACCCAGGTCTGCTAAACTCTGCACCCAGTGGTGCCCTGATATGGCAAAGGAACTGGCTTTCTCGTAGGTGTGGTTTCTGCTCCGAGAGAGGAGTTACCTGGAAGAGCTCGATCCTCTGCTCATTCCGCTTAGAGCTGGGGTTGGGCACCCGCAAGACCCGGAATTCTGCTCGGAACAGGTTGGTTCTATTTTTCTCCACTGAGGACACATTGAAGCGGAAAACCTTGGAGGTAATTCCTTTGGGGCAGACAGCCAGTTCGTCTAGGAGATAAAGCAGAGCAGAGGGCACAGCATGAGTGAGACATGCAGGAACAGTGTGCTGCCAACGGACAGGCACCAAGTGGCCACCGTCCTGCCTGCCACCTCCCTAGAGGCTTGAGGTCTCAGACCTCAAGGTGGAGATACGAGGAAGATTCTTGGTGGCCCTAGAATCACACACAGTCCTGAGCAAGGAGCAATGTGGCCTCAGAGCTCCATGACATGGCACTAGAGACTGGCCAGTCAAATCTAATTGCCCCCTCCTCCCACTGCCTTAAAATCTCAGTTCTGGTAAGTTCTCCAACCTGTTTTTCCTACTTTTTGAGAAAATACTGATTCTACATTTTTGTTTTGTTTTGTTTTGTTTTTTCTTCCTTTTTGTGGAGAACAGGGTCTTACTATATTGCCCAGGCAGGTCTCGAACTCCTGGGCTCAAGCTATCCTCCTGCCTCTACCTCCCTGAAAGCTGGGATTACAGGCGTAAGCCACCGTGCCCGGCCTAAGAAAATACTGATTCTAGAAAGATATCAGCAACCTAGTAGTTTACATAACTTACAACTAGTTGATTTATTCCTGTGTTTGTTCCTCTGGGCATCCATTCATTTATAAAAAATGTATTGAGCAGCTACTATATGCCAAGCATAGTGCTAACACTGGGAAGCAAAACGTGAACAGACACAACCCCTGCCTTCAAGGGGATTAAAATCCATTTATGCCTAGTGTTCCATTATTGGAATGCTAAGCATGTGGGAGTTATTTATATCCTACTGCTCAAGGTCATCCCCAAGGTCTGACTTCAAAATTCAAAAAATTGCAGCCTCAGGCTTATGGGTTAATATCCAAGTGGGGGGTATTAATACATGGGCCCAAATAACAGGACTAGAGAGAAATAATAGGACAGAGTGCCCTGGAAGATATCAAAATGCAGGAGCACAGGTGAGGGGAGTGACAGGAAACCAATGATTTTCAGAGAAGTCCAGGGGTTGGTTGCTGCAGGAAATCAAAGGAGGGAAACGGCAGGGAGCACTTCATGGAAGAGGTGAAAATTGAGAGGATTTGAGGATGGGGAGGAACGTGGAGTGACTGCTGGAAGCAAAGGCAGGGAAGGGAGGAAATGCAAATGCGTAAGAGGGACTCGAAGCAGCAGGTGGCAGCCAGGTGAGAAAGGGCAAGATGGTAGACTGGGGTCCACCTGTCAGACTAAAAGGTTAAATGTTAACCCATTAACAGTAGGGAGTCACTGAAAGTGTTTGAGCAGTGCAGTGACATCTCAACCTCGTGTTTTAGACCCAATAAAGCCGGGCTTATATAGCAAAGAGCCCACATCATGAACCTGGCGGAAACACAGATGCTTCCTCCACTGGCTCCTTTCTCTTTTCTTGACAGCACGCGCTATGCCAGACGCTGTCACCTGCTGGCCTCTTCATCCCTGTCCACAAGACATGGGCAGCCAATGCTCTTTCCCACCCCTCTGAGCCAGAGAAAGAGAAAGAGCCTGTCTTTTCTCTGCTCCTGTACACTTGACAACCTCAAGGTCTGAGCAGTACTCACACCCAGAGAAAAACTTTCTGCACAAATGGTAACAATAGCCCGAGGCTGAAATTCAAGCTCATAGACCCAGATTCCACACATAATGGACATGGCTGGAATGAGCTTATAATCACCCCGAGGGGTGGCTGAGGAAGTCACGGACAAGGCAGGAAGGATCAGAGGCCTGGAAACAAGCAAATGCGCTACTGATCTTTAGGGAAGGATGAGTGTTTCTGGAAATTGCCATCTGGTGGGCCGGACACTGGTTCTTAGAAAATTAATGGAACAGATGTTAGGAAAACAAATGTGTGAATGCTATCTAATGAAGCCCTGATAAATAATTGGCTTTGAAAGAACAGATACTACCAATGATTCCCTAAACCATTTCAGATAGAACCAAGGAGAGAAGTCAGTGATAGCTAAGTAATGCGTAAGTTTACAAGTTTGTAATACTCTGAATGTGGATAAGCTACTTGCATTGGCAACCCTATCAAGGACAACAGAGCTGGGTCTTGAAGGAGCTGTTATCGATACGGCTTCAGTCACAATAGTACCTCCTGGCAGCATCGCTTGAGCTCAGGAGGTCCAGGCTGCAGTGAGCCGTGATTGTGCCACTGCATTCCAGCCTGGGCAACAGAAGGAGATTATGTTTCAAAATAATAATAATAATAAAGTAAATAAATAACACACCACCAGTGACTACAAGAGGAATAAAGTCAGTGCAACATGAACCTTGCTGTAAAAAGAAGGGAGACAGGGCAGGGCACAGTGGCTCACACCTGTAGTCCCAGCACTCTGGGAGGCCGAGGTGGGTAGATCACAATGTCAGGAGTTCGAGACCAGCCTGACCATCATGGTGAAACCCTGTTGCTACTAAAAATATGAAAATTAGCCAGGTGTGGTGGTGTGCACCTGTAATCCCAGCTACTCAGGAGGCTGAGGCAGGAGAATTGCTTGAACCCAGGAGGCGGAGGTTGCAATGAGCTGAGATTGCGCCACTGCACTCCAACCTGGGTGACAGAGGGAGACTCCGTCTCAAAAAAAAAAGAAGGGAGATGGAAAATGGCACTTGCTGGTGAGGACGGTCACAGTGGGTCAAGGCAGCGGGAAGCCAGGAGATGGAGAAAGTTATGAGCTAGGAGAGTTCTGAGGACACTCTAGTGGCCGTCCTCTTTGGTTTCTTCCAGCCTATCAATCATAATCTGCTCCCCAAGATGAACTCCTCCTGAGGAGAATTTTAAGGTTTCAAAAAAGAGGTGGGAAAGGTCATTTTCTATTACTGGGATGTATAGATTTCCAATGAGTTAGAAGGTACATTAGGAGCCATGTAGTGCAACCCTCTTCAGAGGGAGAAATGGCTGTCCAGAGGGTCTTGGCCACAGTCACGCAGAAGTTAGCTGACACAAGCAATTTGACCTAGCAAGCAAAGCCTGGACATAATTGCTAGTGATTAAAAAAGAATTGGCACCGGGGCAACATGGTGAAACCCTGTCTCTACTAAAAATACAAAAATTAGCCAGGCATTATGGTGCATGCTTGTAATCCTAGCTACTCAGGAGGCTGAGGCAGGAGAATCGCTTGAACCTGGGAGGTCGAGGTTGCAGTGAGCTGAGATTGCATCACTGCACTCCAGCCTGGGCGACAGAGTGAGACTCCGTCTCAAAAAAAAACAAAGAAGAATTGGCAGCCAGGCACGGTGTCTCATGCCTGTAATCCCAGCCAGCATCTTGGGAGGCTGAGGTGGGCGGATTGCTTGAGCTCAGGTGTTCGAGACCAGCCTGGCCAACATACTGAAACCCCATCTTTATTAAAAATACAAAAATTAGCTGGGCGTGTTGGCACATGTCCGTTATTCCAGCTACTTGGGAGGCTGAGGTGGGAGGATCACTTGAGCCCAGGAGTTCAAGATCAGCTTAGACAACACAGGGAGGACCTATCCCTATTATTTAAAATTAAAAATTTTAAAGGCTGGGAACAGTGGCTCATGCCTGTAATCCCAGCATTTTGGGAGGCCAAGGCAGGTGGATCACTGGAGGTCAGGAGTTCGAGAGCAACCTGGTCAACATGGTGAAACTCTGACTCTACTCCAAATACAAAAATTAGCGGGGCATGGTGGTGGGCACCTGTAACCCCAGCTACTCGGGAGGCTGAGGCACGAGAATTGCTTGAACCCAGAAGGCAGAAGCTACAGTGAGCCGAGATTGCACCAGTGCACTCCAGTCTGGGTGACAAGAGTGAGACTCTGTCAAAAAAATTAAAATTAAAATTAATTTTAAAAAAGAATTGCCTGGGAGATCAAAGAAAATGTAAATACAATCTTCTTGACAATCAAATTCACTGAATAATGATGCTTTAAGTAATCTGTGGAATAAATCATAGTGTAAATAAATAAGCAAAATGTAATAGCACCATCTTATGTTTTCTCGAGTTTTTATTACTTCATGTGACCCTTGAGAAGGAAAACATGTAAAATTTATCACTTGACAAATGAGAAAAATGAAACTCAAAAAGTTAAATGGCTTTCCCAAAGTCATATAACTAGAAGGTGGCGGAGGTGGGGTTTGAACCTAGGTCTTCTGAACACACTTCATTTATTGAGGCAGAGACTCTGGAAGCTAGGAGGGATCTGGGCGATCATCTAGTGAAGATGGTTTCAGCAACAAAATATGGCAAGATTCCACTAAATGGGCCTAGAATGTCAACCTATGCCTCAGACAATGACCCACTGCAAACCAGTTTGTGGTTTTTAAGCCATGCCTCTGCAGAACACTAGCATTATTGAGAGCTGGACTAGGGGGTCCCACTATTACAAATTAAATCTTGAGCAACTTTTTCCATTGCACAGGAAAATGTATATTGGTGAATGCCATTTTCTCTATCTTGTTTTACGGGGCAAAACATAAGCAAAGAATATTCATGTAGAGTATGCATGGAAAAACCAGGAAATAACTGACCGTGTTTAGTTAACTGCCTTTTAAAATGTGTTCAGACACCTGAGGCTGCTAGGTGTGCCTTTGCTTGTATATATCATTTTTTGCTGGTTCCAGTGAAGGGACTGTATTTATCAGTGTGGCTGTACTTCTCTACCCTGGCTGCACGTTAGAATCACCTGGAAAGCTTTAAAAACAAATGATGCCTGGACCCATTCCCCAGCAGTTCTGACTACACTGGAGTGAGTGGGGTCCACGGCATATTTTTTTAAGATTTCCAGATGATTCCAATGTGCAGCCAGGGTTGAGAACCACAGATTATAATGTGCTGCAAAGGGCACCATGGCTTCCAGATGTTCTGGAAGTTTGAGAAACCACTGCTTTAATGGTGTGTGTGAGCTTTCTATTGATTAACTTTTAAGTAAATTAGACGTGTTGCTTCACTGATGGAACACCTTTAAAAATTTTTAGTTAGAAGCCCATAAACAGTTTAAGCCCACGTTAAAAATTGGAATACTTCACAGAAAGATCCAGATTTTCTTCTCTTCTGGGACATGGGAAGAACTAATCAAGCTGGACCCACAGTCATCAATGCATGACCCAGCAAGAGCTGAGGTTGGCTGCTGCTTTGGCTGGGCACGTGGGCTCCAGGTCCCCTCCCTCTCCCTGTTTCACACACCTTACTTTCTCCCTGACCCCAAGACCAAGTGTCCTGGTGCAGTTGATCACGACGCCATGGCTTTTCTTCCAGATCATTTGCATTTCCCGCCGGGTTTCTATAGGCACTTGTGTTTGCCATCCCTCTCAGAAAAGGTTTTGCCCTAGTTCCCTGAGTCTTAAGCTTCAGTGTGCTTAAGAATCCATAAGGAGCTTGTCGAAAACACAGATTCCCCAAGACTCCACCCCTCAAGATTCTGATTCTGTAAGGGTGGGTAGGACCAGGGAATCTACATTTACCTCCAGCTTCCTCTGGACCACACTTGGAGAAGTGCTGACCCCTACTGTGCAGAGGGCATTGGTCCTTGGAGCAAATGATTTTCACAATAATTCTCAGAATAAACAAAATCTACACTTAGCAGCCAGAGAAGAAGGACTAAAATATCGAGTTTTCTCTTTGCTGAGAAACTCCAGATTTGCCGGTTGTCTTAGCGCTGCCCTTGGCTGAAAACAACAAGTCTCTGAACAGACACAGATAATTACAAGCCAGAAGATAAAACGACACCTACATTGGTGATATCTTTGTAAGAGGGATGGCAACAGAAGTAAAAAAGCTGTGCCCTTTCCCATCACGTGGGGTCAGAGAAACTCTCTACTCCCTCCCCACAGTAAAATCCTGGAGAATTAGAGACGGGATTACAGAGTCTTGCCCATAGTCCCCAGTAGAGGCTCTGCTGATTCATCCCAGATGGAATTATAAAATTCTTTCAGCTGAAAAGGAGTTTGGAAATCATCTCTGACTTTACAGCTGGGGAAACTGAGGCTCAGAGAGGTCACTTTTATGTAGCTACAGTTGCTTAACCTGCTTGAGACTCTTCATTAAATAAAGAAAACTCTTTCATTAAATTAGGGAGAACATTTGTGGCAGTATGAATCTCCCGGGCAAAAAAAAAAAAACTGCAGAGCTAAGAAAGAACAAATCTGGTTATCTTTATGCAATCTGCCACCTGGGTTACTAAGATAGTAACTCCTGACCTCTCCTGCTTGGTCCAACATGTGATTCATTTATGTTACAAATCAAAGTTCTACTGAATCCTAAAGGTTAAAGGCAGCACTTACAACTTGTATTTTACGTATCCATGAGTGCTTAACTATATGTGTCGTGCAGGCAGAATGCCTAGGTTACGGTGCCCGCTCTTTTTGGACAAATTACTTAAGCGATCCAGGTCTCAGTTTCTTTATGCATAAAACAGGGAGATAAATTTATTTAGGAAAAGGCCTTCCTCTCTGCTCTCACCTTGGTGCCCTTTCTCCTGCACCACTAAAAAGTATTTCCTCTTTCATTTTCCTCTCCAGGAACCTCCATCTCCTTGCCCTGGCTCCTATTATCACTTTCCTTCGAATGCATGTTCACTGGGTCAGGGAGGTGGCCAGAAGTGAGGAAATATGGAAGAGAATGTGATCTCATGACCTCCCCGCAGAGGATCTGGCATCAAGACCCTGCTGTGCCTCACCACAGACCTGGTGTCACCTCTGTCTGCCCTCATGAGTTAAGGACAGGCTTCCTTTCCCCCACCCCCCGCCCCACCGCCTCGCAAACCCCTGATGATGGCTCTCTGCTCCTGCTTAGCACCTGCCCACTGCCTTCCTTATAATTAGTGTGCCTTGTGTGTCTGCCTCTCTGGGGTGGGCTCAGCACCTGACCAGCTGCAGGGTGGGCCCAGGTCTGTCTGCTCAGCCTCCAAGTCACCTCCAACAGCTGCAGAGTCTGCCTGCTTCCGGTTTGCACCTGTGAGCCTCATAGCATTGCGTGTTGGCTCCTCCCCAGCATCCTGAACAGCATCCTGTTCGCTGTGCTGGGTTGCCCCAGGCCAGACTATTGCTCCATGGCCCCACAGCCACTCCCATCTGCTGCAGGTCTTGGTAGTGCAGCCTGGAAGCTGCCCAGCATCTGTGGGGCCCTGCCTGGGATTTTCCCAAGGCCATCTGCTATTTGTGCCTTGAGTCTGCACAAAATCAATGTCCACTTGCACCCGCATGGCCTTGCCTCCACGTGGCTCATTCATTCTCAGCTCAGGATTCCGGGCTGGGGGGGGTCCTCGTGACTCAGGATCCCTCCTCCCTTGGACTCCTCCTGCTGACCCAGCCCATGAAGGTCTGAGTCCTGCCCTCTTGCCCTGGACTCTTCTCATGCCTCTCCTGTCAGCCTCAGATTTCGACCTTCCTCTGATGCTTGTGGTCACTATCTCCTGTGTTGGTGGGTTCCCAGGGAGTTGGAGCCTTGGCTATCCAGCTGCCAGGTGCTTCTGGGAACTGTGGGCCTCTGAGTCAGCCCCACCCAGAGACCCTGGGCAAGGAGCACTAGCTCTGCCTCGGCCTCCAGCCACCGCCCCACACGGCAGCCACATCCTAAAGAAAGGCACTCCAGGCAGCCACAGGAAGCCGGAGCGGGAACCCCTCGCCAGTAACCACAGGCTCCTCTGCCTGGCGTGGAGCCGTGAACAGGGCCTTTGCACCTCCAGCCAGAGCTGGTCCACCCATCGGTACCCACTCCTGTTACTTCTCTCCAGCCAGGTTCCTTTCACCCCTTGCTGTGTGCTCTGCTGACCACCCTCCCCTGCCTGCCAGTTCCATCCCACACCCTCCACCCCTCTCCCAGGTGGGCCTGGGCTGAGGTAGTCAGGGCGGCGAGGACACCTGCTGGTAGGAAAAGCAAACAGAGCTGCTCCCGGAGTCTAGGGCCCACGAGTGGCTCACATTCCTCCTTTCCTGGGCTGTCAGTTTCTCAACATCTGCCAAATTTCTCTCTCTTGTATTGAGGTTTTTAAAATCCCCTTCAGTAAACACAGATGACTTCCACACGTGTACAAACACACACAGACATCTCACCCAGAAGCCGCCCGGCTCCTCTGTGCAGACGGAGCCTCCTGGGACAGCAGGCTCCCAGACATATCCCCCCCACACCGTGCACCCACTGCCACCCCTCCACCCGCTCTCCCGTGACACGCAGACACAAAGGGCGCCAGCCTCCCTACGCATCCAGAGCCAAAACCCGCTCTCCCCGTGCCCACTGGCCTGGAGGGCGCCCATTTTGAGCACATGAGGTCTGTCTATGCACAAGACTGCATGTCGCCCTAAAGTACACGGCCCTGGGAACATTCGTGCATACCCTCTCCCCTCCACACACACAGCTCACGTGGGTCTCGTGGGTCACGTGGGTGGGGTAGACCAAAGGGCCCAGGCAGCAAGAAGCTGTCTCTTGCCTGGGCTTCAAAAAGCTTGACAGACATTAATTTGGGGCAGGTACTCTTCTTCCCAACAACTGGAAAAACTGAAACGGAGATGTGTCACAATGAGTCGTGAAAAGCAGGGAGAAGACCGAGGTCTCCACACTGAGAACTGTAAGGGCTCCTGACAGAGCCGGCCTTCCCCTTTATGGCACCCAGATGCTTACAGTTACTGATATGATCGCATGTGCAAGAACACATATGTTTCCCTGGACGGCACAATGTAATTCCAAATTAAAATCAGTCAAGGATGTGATGTGAGTTCGGCAAGCCGCTCAGCTCCAGGGCTCCTGGCCTCCCAGAAGCACCGGCTCTTAACAGAATGGCTCTATGTCCTTCCCCACCCACCTCCCCAGCCCCAACGGAGGAGCATCGCACCTCCTGAGCCTTGGTGCTGGTGAATCCTGGGGCACCCTGCTGTGTGGCCAGCACTAGGCCCCCCTCTGCAGAGCTCCCAGCTCCAGTTCAGACCCTCCAGAGCAGACACCCCAGCGAGAATTTGGACTTACTGTGCTCCGCCAGCCCCTGGATCATGTCGAATTTATGGATTTCTTTGGCATAGTATTCCGACTCAGTGTTTTCCTGGGTGCAGCCTTCCTCCCTCTCCCCATGCATCTCCTCCAGCAGCTCCCGGGTGCTGTTGTAAAGGGCCAGGACCTGATAGGGGACGTGGGTCATCACCGTTGGCTCAGGGGGGCTGGTGAGCCTGAGCTTGCTCAAGATCTGTCCCCTAATGGCTTCCACCCTCTTCTTCTTGATGTGGCCGAAGTCCAAGGTGGTGCAAGTGGACAGAGAGAGGCTGACCGAGGCAAAGTTCAGCAGCGCCAGGACCACCAGAGCCCTTTGCAAGTGCATCTTCATGTGTGAGCTGGGAAGAGAGGCCAGGGGGACGGCGAGGCCTGGAGAGGAAGAGACCCCAGCAGACGTGCAGAAGGAGGGAGGAAAACCAGGCGGCCTCCCCAGATCCCAAAGACTGAGGCTTGGCAAGAAGGTGCATGAACTCACTGCACTGCGAGAGCTTCAGGACTTCCAGGAAGCGCTGGCAACCCTGAGGACGAAGAAGCGGACTGTGTGCCTTGTAGCGCAGGGATTCTTGTCCATGTGTCTAAACAGGTTTTGCTGGGCTCTGACTCCCAGCAGGCCAGGTGGAGGGCAAGCAGAGGGCTGGGAGGGGTGGCAAGGCAGCTGGGAGTGGGAAGGGAGCTGGAGTTTTTCCTTAGGTAAAAATAAATAGAGCGGATATCTGATATTGCCAAACGCTGCTTGGCGATGGGGAGAAAGTGGGTATTTTAAAGAAGGAGCAGAAGGACCATGGCTGGGTCCCAAAATCAAAATCCTTGCCTTGCCTTGAAGGAAAATAAGAGAATGGAAAAGAAAAGGGGGGAAAAAAAGGTTAAAAAAAAAAAAAAGTCAGATCACCAGTGAGTAGGTGGGGAGAGGCAGGGCCAGGCAGTTGCTGGCCCAGCTAAAGGTGGGGGCAGTACAGGACACACTTGTCTCTCAGGCACTCCATTCATGCTTTCTCTTTTGTTTACACTTCCTCGGGGGCTTTCTAAATGACTTTGTTCACGCTGCCTCTCGTCTTCATTGGCTGGGGTGTGGGGTTATGTGCATTGGAAGGCAGGGAGGCAGGCCTCTGAGCGCAGCAGCCTCAGTCATCCACTCAGACGCCCAGGGTCACCAGCACCTCGGCTTGTCTTCTGCCTCGGCCATTGCTTCTGTCCCCTGCTTCTCTTTAAAAAATAAAAAGGAGAAAAATAAAATAAAATAGAAGCCAGTTCACGGCACGCCTGCTCCGGAAAGCTGTTATTCCTTCTCTCGCACGCCTCTTCCCCTGTCTCTGCCTCTCTCGCTCATTCCCTTGGACTTGACTCTCTGCTTCCCTCCCTTTCTCTCTCTCCCTCTCCCTCTCGCTCCTCTCCCTCTCTCACACACACACATGCACACACACTGCTTTCTCTATTTCTCTCTGCTGAAATTTTATACCTCCCTCCCATGACGTCTCTGGCCTGGGGTGGGGGAGGGAGGGACCAGCGCACGCAGCCTCTTTTGCTGCACGATGTTAATGTTTTAAACAGGCACAGGAAAAGCCGAGCCCATTTGAAAAATACGTTGCGAGTCCTCTCGTTCGACGTGGTAGCTGAACTTTTTTTCCCCTCTTGGAATCACTCCTGCTACACGTTGGCTGTTTTTCTGGAAAGTTACTCCGATGAGCCCCCTCCCTCCATTTCCCCCAGCCCCGGCGCCCTCTCGCCAGCTGTCAGTCCGCGCAGTCCGCGGCCCGCGTCTACTCTCCCTCCTGGTCCCCCGGTCCCGGGGTCGACCCCGGGCCAGGCCCGACCCGGGGCAGG
>NW_012116265.1:17918409-17928609 GCF_000951035.1 Colobus angolensis palliatus | reverse complement strand
GAGAAGGGGCTGCGGTAGAGAGCGAGAAAAACAAGACCCGGGCCCCGACGAATCGCCTCCCTCTCGATCCCACGTGCGCACGAGCGCACCTCTCCCTCCCCAGCCGCTGCTCCGCAGCCGCTCTCGCAGAAATGTCATCCAGATGTTCAGCCTCCCTCCCCGCCGAGGGCTCCGCAGGGAGCTGCGCCAGCGAGCGCGAAGTCAGCAGTTGGCCCGAGCCCATTTCCCAGATGGGTGAGGGGAAGTCGGCTCTCTGCTTTCGCTCCTCTTCTCGGCCCGAACCTCTAGGCCTTTTCCCACGAGCAGCCGCGGGAGGGTAGGGCACGTGGCTCCCCGTACCCCGCAACACAGGGCTTGCATCTGAACTGAACTTTCCTGAGAGTGAGTGCCGCTCCCACCCCATCTCACTCCAGCCTTCCTGGACCCTTTCTGAGAGGTCTGACTTCCAGGCCACCAACTGAAGGGGCTGTTCACTGTATCCCAGCACAGCGGTAGGTCACTTTACAGATGAGGATACTGAGCCATAGAGATTTTTTTTTTTCTTTTTAAGCCCACACTGCTTGTGAGCGCTGGAGGCGATGTTTTACACAGGCTGTCTAGTTTGGGTAGGCATTATTTTCATTTGCATAACCAATGAGGAAACCTAGGGGTAGAAACTTCAAAAGTAACTTGCCCAAGGTCACATAGTTATTAGGTGTCAGCTGTTGAGATTTGGACCCAGGACATTGCCAGAGTCTGTGGACTTAATTACTATGCTATACTGCCTCTGAAATTTGACAAAAAGTTTAATGTTTACTGTACACCAGGCACTGTTCTAGTCTCTGTGAATAGTATCAGTGAACAAAACAAAACTTTTGCCCTCATGGAAATTTTATTTTAGAGGCAGGGGTGGGGCAGTGGAGGAGGCAATAAACTAAATAAATATGTAAATGATGTAGTACGGTAAAAAGTGCTGGGCCAGGTGCAGTGGCTCACGCCTATAATCCTAGCATTTGGGGAGGCCCATGCGGGAGGATTGCTTGAGCTCAGGAATTCGAGACCAGCCCCAGCAACACTGTGAAACCCAGTCTCTACAAAAAATAGAAAAATTAGCCCTGCATGTTGGCACAGGCATCTACCTGGGAGGCTGAGGCAGGAGAATCACTTGAGCCAGGGAGGCAGAGTTTGCAGGGGGCCAAGATTGCACCACTGCACTCCAGCCTGGGCGACAGAGCAAGATCGTGTCTCAAACAAACAAACAAACAAACGTGGTATGGCAGAAAATCAAGCAGAGAAGGAGGATGGGGAGTGCCTAGGTTGGGGGATGTTGCAGTTTAAAATAGGGTGATAAGGCCGGGCGCGGTGGCTCAAGCCTGTAATCCCAGCACTTTGGGAGGCCGAGACGCGCGGATCACGAGGTCAGGAGATCGAGACCATTCTGGCTAACACGGTGAAACCCCGTCTCCACTAAAAACTACAAAAAAACACTAGCCAGGCGAGGTGGCGGCGCCTGTAGTCCCAGCTACCCGGGAGGCTGAGGCAGGAGAATGGCGTGAACCCGGGAGGCGGAGCTTGCAGTGAGCTGAGATCCGGCCACAGCACTCCAGCCTGGGCGACAGAGCGAGACTCCGTCTCAAAAAAATAAAAATAAAAATAAAATAAAATAAAATAAAATAAAATAGGGTGATAAGGAAAGGCCTTTGAGCAGACAGTTGCAAGATAGAAAGGAAAATTATTACAGTTATGCTTTTTCGGACTCCACCTCTACCAAATCAGAGTCTCCAGAGATGGGGCCCTGGCATCTCTGTTTCTTGACAAACCTCACACGTGATTCAGGTGCTTAGCAAGGTCTGGAAGCCACTACTGCAGGGTACCTCTCTGCCCAGAGTGAGGACCATTTGCCTGCTGTTTTCAGCAAGTTGGGGAAGAAGTGGAGGTGAAGGTCCGGAAACTGACTATAAGGTGATGGTGGTATGCTGTGAGCTTACAAGAAATAGAAAAATCCAAAGATTAATCCCTTTTTCCTCATCTGGTGCCAAAGAAGAAGGGAACAAGGGATTCATTGGAGCCTATATTTCATCTGTCTTGGATTTTTGGCAATGAATGTTTCTTCAGATTAAAAAACAAAGTATTCTCACTGAGAAGCAAGTTAACAAAGGATCTTAGAGATAATCTCTAAAGTAATTACAAGGGAGGAAACTGATATCCGAAAAGGGCTCTGCTCTGGCTACACAGGTAGTTATCAGCAGAGCTAAGATGAGAACACAGCTCTTCTGACATCCAGGCCAGCGCTCCTGCTGTCACAGGCATGCTAACGCGCAGTCCTATCCAGTAACGTGTGATTGAACTGAGTAATTTACTGGGTATTTAAGAAATACTTGCAATCTGGTTTTAGGGGTGCTACTCCCACTTCCAAATCCTTACTTTTAAACTGTAGCCATCCAGACATTCCCCTCAACATAATACTGGGAATGTTGTTTGCTTTCCGGGCCATCAGCCCATCTCCTGTGGATCTCAGCCAACCAGTGCCAGGGACCTGGCCAGTGATATTGATTTGGAGATCTCATGTGAAGAGTCAGTGAAGATGCAACTTAACTGCCCCATTAGGCTGGGAATTTGTGGTACCTCTCCCTCTGCCAGTCTAGGAGAATGGCTGGCACCCAGTAGTATGTGCTGGAGATAAATACTCCAGTAATGTCTGGTGTCAGGAGGGCATCTGGCTCTGCTGCTTGGCACTTAGGTGATTTTCCTCAAGCCCCTTCTTTGTACCTCAGTGTCCTTTATTGTTGTGTTAGAGATACTACTGCTACTCACTTTGTGGGATTGTTGGGATTTAATGAGATATTGAATGTACTTTGGAAAGTTATTACTACTCAGCTATTTGATGTGTTGATTTGGCCTCTCTGTAAACCTCTTGAAGGCAGAGATTATGTATATTGCACTTTCCTTAATTCATGGTAAACCATTGATTACACCTGACTCCCTGTGAGCCTGTTTTCTCATCTGTCAAATGGAAACAATACCACTTACCTTGCTTCCCACACAAGGTTGTTATGCCCCTCAAGTTAAGCCAATAACTGTGACGGCCTTCTGTACATTGCAAAGAGCTATACAAGTGGGAGGCATCAGTATAATTATTATTAGCAGTAGTAGTGCTTTGCACTTAATATATTGATGTATCTAAACAGAGCTACAAATGCAGACAGTTCCTAACGACCAAATTATTTTACCGTCTTGCAGGAGCAGCCTTGGTGAGTTTTAATAACCGGAGGTTGCTTCCGGATGTGAAGCAAGGCAGGTTTAAGAAAGATTCGGTAGTTTGGAGGATGGCATACAGAATCCAGGAACGATGATGCTGCGGACCCTTTAAAAATTGGGATGGAGGGGCGGGGCTGTTAGCTGGGACGCGGCTGGACCAGTCGGTTTCCAGGAAGTGACGTTAGGCGGCCGCGGAGATGGAGGATTTACTGGACTTGGACGAGGAGCTGCGCTACAGCTTGGCTACCTCCGTGAGGACCAATGCGGGGGCCTTGTGGGCCAGGATTTGGCGGGTGGGGAGGAGCGACCCCGCCGGCCCCAACTTCTCTGAGGCGACTCAGGGCGGCAGGCCTCGAGCCGCGCCTGGTGAGGGCCAGGAGGAGGCAGCCTCGCCGCCCCGCCCCCGGGTCACTGTGGGCTCCGCCGCTGCTGGCCTGGGGTTTACTTTCTTTAAAATCCTCAAAAAGTAGAAAACACCCTGTCCCCGCCGGCCTCTAGGGCCGTGGGAAATTTCCGAGCCTTTCTCCGTTTTTTAGATCTCCGAGTGCGAACTTCCCCAGAACAAATCGATCACAGGGTGATGGGGGGCCCCGGCCGGGGTCGCACTCTCTCCCATCCTAGAGTTTTTCATTTGGGACACCTCATCTCAGAAGTTCCTGCAAAAGCCGCACTGTTTTATGCATGGAAGGGAGGCAGGCAGGGACGGCCTTTCTTCCCCGTAATCCGCGCGGGGAGGTGGGAGTTACCTCAGTTACCTCAGTAGTTAAGGAAACCAAGATTTGTAACGTGAGGGAGTGATTAGGTGCTCAGGCACTGAGGCCACATGGAGCATAGAGCTGTTGCCTGGGTTCAAAAAACACCTAAACAACGATTTAACCTTTCCGAGCCTTAGTTTTCTTATGCCTAGAATGGAGGTGTTACAGTGAAAAGGAAATGGAACAATACATGGGAAGCGTGTAACTCAGTGCTTGGCATATGTTATCACAGAAGAGGTCAGAAGAGGTTAGCTACTGCTGCCTCTGAGGCTGTGGTTTGCCCAGCGTTATAGTCAGTAAATAATGCAGCTTGATTCAAGACCCAAGTTCAGTGTTTATCTTCCTTCTTTGTAACCCCCATCAGGCCTCTTTATCTTTAAAATTGATTAGGATCGCTCTTACTAAAAGATTGGGCCCCAGGGCAAGTCTTTAGTTTCTGCTGTGAAATCTCTAAGTGTTTTGAAGGTCACCAGGCCTTGCTGATACGTGAATGTTTTTTAGTACCTGGGGATGTGAATGTAGTTATTCATTCATTCAACAAATATTTATTGAGCCCCTACTGTGTATCAGGCAGTGTCCTAGGTGTTGGAGATACAGCAATGAATAAGGAAAGTTCCTGCCCTCATATGATTATGTTGCAGTGGGAGAAGATGGCCAATAAATAGACTACATTTAACATACGCAAAAATCAGGCAGTAAAGAAGTTTTTCTACCCTGTGCATCTATACAGGGTCTTCAAAAAGTTTAAAACCTTGAAGTACTTAAAAATTATTAGAGAAACCACCTGTGATCAGCATGTAGAGACAAGATCATTGAATTTTTGTTTTAGCACAACCACTATATGCAGGATGCTGTATTCAGATACTCAATGCTATGAAAAATGGAAAAGGGCAACCATGGTGAAGGGATGGAATTGTCTGCCTTGAGAAGAAAATAAGCTGCTTATTTTCAGAACGATTGTTTCCATCATCCTTGAAACCTAAATGACACTACAATTTGAAGTGTCAACACTGCCCAAGAGTTTTTACGAGCTCTCCTGTAACCCCTGTCAATTTAGTGGTGCAGTCCTTAGAACGTCTTAAAACAAGTTTCAGCAGGATATAGTGGAAAGCACCCAGGAAACCCAGGATCTGAAATCAGAAGGCTTTGCTCCTAGGTTTATGTCAGTCACTTCATCACCTTCCTAGGCCTCAGTTTCCTCCTTTGTAAAATGACATCGGTCTCAGTTCCTGTCCATTATTGTGAGAAGCGAAGCCACAGTAAATGAGATCTAAAAATGCTTATATTAATGCTGTGTTTTTTAAACAAAGTAAAGCAAAAGTATAAATATTTCAGCATCCAAGAATCTGACTAAATAGTTTTGTTTATGTGCTGGGAAGCCTTGGAGGCACAGAGTCTCCACTGGGGGGCCTTGGGAAACACCTGCAAATGGTTCATCTGATGGCCAGGAATATTGAAGTGCTCTGGTTTCCAAAGATAATGTCTCAAAATTCTTGTACTAGATTTCCTTTAATGTCTGTAAAGGCAAACTCAGTTACTGTATATATCAGAGCAAATGCTAACTGTTTTCCAGTTGCCATGGAATTTAGGAATTCTTTCCAAAAGCCTGTTTGATAATGATTTTCATGCCAAGCTGCAGATTTGAAATTAAGCCTTTCTGAAATCCTGCGTAGGAACATGGGAGCCTTTACCACCTTCTTCTCTGACCTGTGGCATAAGGTCTCTGCCCATCCTAGAGGGATCTGTAACTGCATTTCTTTGGGTAGAAAATAGAATTTTCTTTTGCCATCTCTGTAGCTGTTAAAGAAAACCTTATCCAGCCTGGGCAACACAGAGAGACCCCATCTCTACAAAAAAAAAAGTAAAATAAAGTATCCAGATGTGGTGGTGTATACCTGTGGTCCCAGCTACTCAGGAGGGCAAGGTAGGAGGATCACTTGAGCCTGGGAGGTAGAGGCTGCAGTGAGCACTCCAGCCTGGGCAACAGAGTGAGAAATTAATCCTTAGTTTCCTATTTTCCTATCAAATAGAACTGACCTAAGGTGCTTGTTTTAAGGGGTTTAGAGGGTTTTCTAAAAACATGCCCAGGTAACTCAAATCCCATTCTCCACCACATCATCATAAATCCAGTCCTTGCTTACCTTCCCAGGATTGTCTTTTTTTTGTTTGTTTATTTGTTTTTTTGAGATCGAGTCTTGCTCTGTCACCCAGGCTGGAGTTCAGTGGCACAATTTTGACTCACTGCAACTTCCACCTCCCAGGTTCAAGCGATTCTCCTGCCTCAGCTTCCCGAGTAGCTGGGACTACAGGCGCCTGCCACAATGTCAGGCTAATCTTTTGTGTTTTTAGTAGAGATGGGGTTTCACTGTGTTAACCAGGCTGGTCTCGATCTCCTGACCTTGTGATCCACCCGCTTCGGCCTCCCAAAGTGCTGGGATTACAGGCGTGAGCCACCGTGCCCGGCTGGATTGTCATCTCTGTAGTGGCCGAATGACATTTGGGTCAACAGTGCCTTCTGTCTCTCCTTACAGAAGGCCAAGGTGGGTCGCCGAGCTCAACGGGAGTCAGCACAGGCCGAGAATCACCTCAATGGCAAGAATTCCTCTTTGACTCTGACTGGAGAGGTGGGTGCTAAAAAAAAAAATCTGAAGAAAAGCTGTTTAAGAGTTAGTGATTCCTTAATGACCAAAGATTTGGTATTCCATATTTCTTCTCTTGAATGCCAACCGTTTCTCCTATCTTGATTTGGGAATTCCCTTCCTTGGCATTTGTCTTGTAGCAAGAAATGAAGAACTTTTTTTCCTTGATGCCAGACTAGTTTCTGTGCATTTCCTTATATTCTTAACGTAGAACTTTTTATGTTAGCTGAAGCAAGGGACTGGGAAGTTCCAAAATCCAGTAGGATTCCAGGTTTTCATTTCTGCTGAATAAATGCCAGTGAGGCAGACTGGTGATGTAAGGTTGGATTACACAATTAGACATTTGCTCTCGGTGGTGACCTGAGCTTTCTACAGTCTTCCGGCAGGAAGCAGATCATTTACTGGCCTTACTTTCCTGGAAACTTTTCTGAGTAGCCTGGAATTATGGGAAATGATCCAGTTTCTTTGTGGAGGGTGGGTAATTCTGATGAGCAATACTTTATACTGCCAGGGCACTACTTTTGGCAGCGTACTCGGAGCCCCTTTTGACCTTCCCCTGTCCATTTGAAAAAACTTTGCAAAAGTCAGCTTCAGAGTCATCCTCTGCCAGAAGTTAGCTCTTCTCTAACCTCTCCAGGCTGACTTAGCAGTCCTTCCTCTCACTTGCCATAGTACCTGTTGTAGAACATACCCCATTATATGTGAATTGTCTTTTTACATGTCTGTCTCCCTCACTGGACAGTGAGTTCCCAGACAGCAGGAAACCTAGCTTCTAGCTTGCTGGCCCGTAGTAGGTTTGCAACAGATGAAGGAACCCATGCTGAGAAGCCTAATGGGTCAGGCAGGTGCGTGAGCAAATGAGCCGGGTACCTGACATGGACACACTTCACTTACATATCACATAGGTAGGAATATTCTTCATTTTCATAGGAAATGCATTCTCCACCATTTTCTTAAGCTCTCTGTGTGGCCTTGTCCATTTATCTTTCATTTTCTCTCTTTAGAAGGGTGGGTATGGAGAATCATTACTTTAAGATAACATCTGTACTGGCCTAGAAAAACTAGCAGCTCACCCCTTGGCCTCATTGCCTGGAAGACACTAGGAGAGCAGGTTAGGGCAGTGGGACCAGGAACTGGAGGCCACATGCTCCTTCTAAAGGGACAGCCACTACTTAGCCAAAGCTGGTTGATGCTGTAGAGAATATAGGCCCAATATTGCCAGATGTGATTCTTCAAGAGATGCTGGCAGTCTAAAATTTTATGTGAAAGCAACAAATTTTTAGAGGTTAGCAACTGATTAAGAAAACCTAGTCACCATAGGGACTGGATATTAAATCACCACATGGGCTGGATTTGGTCCAAGGATTGTCAGTGTGTAACTGTGGGCATGGCACCTCCGTTATGATACTTATTACATTGTATTCTAATTGTTTACATGTCTGGTTCTCTCATAAGATATGAGCATCTGGAAGGCAGAGGTTGTGTCTTATCCTCGTACCCTATTATCTATCACAGTACCTGGCAGAACAGGCATGCAATTGTTATTGCGCAGGATGAGGTGGAGTCAAGTACATAGTGTGTGATGTACTTACACATTAGAAACTGAGTAGAAGTGTTATGGGGCCTGGGACGGGGATTTGGGAGGTGCGGATAGTGGAGCATTGGAGGCACAGTTAGGAGAGGTGATATAAAGTAGGAATTTGATGAAAGAAGATGTACCAGACCCAACCCTGGATCTCAGGGAGCTTGAACTGCAGTGGTCTGTGCCTTTAAAGAGAAAATGAGGAAGCACATGACTGAGCTGATGGAAGCCAGTTCTTGGCCTCTGGCATTTTACACTGTTCCACATGGGTCCAGGAGGATTCATTCCAACACCAGATCATTCATTCATTTACTCAACAACTATTTATTGAAGCACACAGTAAGTGCCAGGCACCATTTTGCAGGGTTGGCATATTTCAGTGAACAAAAGAGACAGGATCTCTTGCCATAATGGAATTTACATTCCCGTGATCATTGGCAACCAGGAAGACTAATTAAAAGTCTACTTAAGGCCAGGCACAGTGGCTGATGCTTGTAACCCCAGCACTTTAGGAAGCCAAGGCAGGAGGATTGTTTGAACCTAGGAGTTCAAGACCAGCCTGGGCAACATAGTGAGACCTTGTCTTTGCAAAAAATTTAAAAATTAGCTGGGTATGGGTGGCATGTGCCTGTAGCCCCAGCTACATGGGGCGCTGAGGCAGGAAAATTGCTTGAACCTGGGAGGCGGAGGTTGCAGTGAGTTGGTATCTTGCCATTGCACTCCAGCCTGGGCAACAATAGTGATGTATATATAAATATACAATTAACAACAAGAGTATATATTTTATATATATATAAATATTAAGAGTGTGTGTGTATGTGTGTGTGTATATATATACATACATATATTTTAAAGTCTACTTAATTGTGAAGGAGGTTATAGCCACCTATGGTAGTTAGGTGAATGAGCCTGTGATGACCTGATTAGGCCTTGAAGCCTTATATGACCCCCATACCAAATCAGCTCCTGGACTGGGGTCAGTGGACCCTGCTTGCCTACCATCCACTTCCCCTTGGCTCCCAGGTGAGAATCACTGGTGTGAGAATATAACTCTGTAGTCACAGAGTGTGATGAACCCTTTCAGGGTTTCAGCCATTCAGTAATACCTACTTATTTTGAGGTTTACCTTTTTTTTTTTTTAACTCTGTGCATTAGCATTTTTCTGGGAGAACATGATGAAAAGTCATTCTGCTCTTCACCCAACTGTTGCCTCTGAAAGCAAGATGCCAGTTAGGATTCCAGGATCTCTTTCTCCTTGGGCTAATTGAGGTTTAAACAGTGTGGGCAGCCTCCCACGGGGCCAGATGCTCACTGTGCTGTGTGGGACTTTTTGGCTGTTTCTTTCTAAAGTTAGATCCCAAGACTTGTGTGTATGCCCATTTACATTCCAATTCTATTACTTGATATATTTATTTTTGTCCTCTTGCTGACTATATTCTAGGATGAAGATATCCATGCAAACGTAAATATGGTACCTGGGAGCTGTCAGACATGCTGGAGTTACTTTATACTTAAGTGGAAATTAGTTCAAACACATGGTTATTTTAAAGTGAGGTAGTGGAGTTGGGAGCTCTGGTGAAGGAAGCAGAAAGAACACAGGGCTTTGCACCAGAGGACTGGGTGCTAATTGCCTGGATTGTGAGTAAGCCCTCTAATCTCTCTAATTCTCCATTTCATTAGCTGTCCAATAGTGATAGTAATACCACCAGGTTGATATAGGGGCAAGTGAGATACGCATTGAGGAACTTTTTAATAAACTGAAAAGCACTGTGCAAGCATTCATTCAATAAATTAGTGAATAAAAGTATATTGGGACAGCGCTTTGCTGCTTTTATTAAAGGGTAGCGAAGAAAGAGCATGTCAGCCAGAGTCTCTTAGAACTGATTGGAAGTCTGTTCACAGGCTACTGCTCAATTATCCGTAGTTTGGCTAGTAGTTATCCAGAGCAGAGGGTTTTTTTTTTTTTTTTTTTTTTTTTTTTTTTTTG